>NW_024870785.1:9330000-9917500 GCF_019054845.1 Dipodomys spectabilis | reverse complement strand
CATGAACACGAAAGCTTGGAGAGAGCACTCAGGTCCAGAGTTCAAGCTCCAGGACTGGCATAAAGTGAACAGTGCATTTATTCTCTAAAATAGTGTCTTTCACACAGCAATGAGACCTATCTGTCATCTATTGTAGCAATCATATCTTTTAGCTATTATCCATCATTGATCATCTCTCTCCTCTATTTGTATCTATATTTATCATCCCATCCCATCACCTGTTACGTATCATTATCATATTTATCCATCTTCTGTCTATATCATCCTCTATTATATCTGTCATTGTCTAGCATGTATTTATTATTCACCTACCTACCCATCTTCATCATTATCATCCATGGGTTTTCGGACATGCTCACAAATGGAACAGCATGGTAAACCTTTATGTGTGGTTCCCACATACCTTCCCATGTTTGTATCCATCCTCACTTTTTGTTTTCCAGAGTATTTTTAAAACAAGCTCCAGATGTCATACTATCAGTTAATTTTTGTGTGTGTGTGTGTGCCGGCCCTGGAGCTTGAACTCAAGGCCTGGATACTGTCCCTAAGCGTTTTTTGCTTAAGGCTAACACTCTACCACTTGAGCCATTGCTCCACTTCCATTCTTTTGGTGGTTAATCAGAGGTAAGAATCTCAGGGATTTTTTTCTGCCTGGGCTGGCTGGCTTTGAACCATAATTCACAGTTCTCAGCCTCCTGAGTAGCTAGGATTATTTTATTATAGCTACGAGTACCCGGGCTAAAATGTAAGAATGTTTTAATGGTTAAATTGTAACTTCTGGACCATTCTGAATAGAATGTTGTCTCTGCGAGATTGCCTCTACAATGTCACCCTTAACAGACAGTCATAGTACGCAACTTTGTAGTTGCTTTTTTCTTTTCCTAAGTGGAAACGATCCAGTACGATTTGTCATCCATGAATTTAAAATATGACCTTGGACTACGTTTCTCCTCATCACGAAGGTGCTGAGGATACAAAACTGATGGTCCAGTGAAAAGCAAGTACCCTAGTAATCATGAGCAATAAGATTTATCCCGGTGTCGAGAGAAATGTGAATGACATCATGCTTGCCGCCTTAGACAGCCAAGCTATTTCACCGAGGACCTTAAGTAAATCCTGATTGAAGTTTGTTGGCTGCTGTCGACTCATGATTCTGAGAAGACAAGGCGAGAGCCATCAGGGTAGTAATAAAGTCCAGGCATATTCTTTTCTGATGAGCTCACCGTACATAGGGACAAGCCTTAGAATATCTGGAGGCATGAAAGTTAATATATCCTTTATTAGACAGTCTCCTTGCTTTATCCACGTTCCCACAGGACTTTTGATGACAGCTGTATGGCAGACCATTTAATACTGAAGTCATTTCTCCAAAAAAAAAAAAAAGACAGGTCTGTTTCTAGGTTATCAGAAGACAAAGACGGTTTCGGGGCAGTTATTTATGAGCCAGATTTCTGTTTTCCGCACTAGTCTCTAGGATCTCTGATGACCAGCCGTCTGTATCTAATTCCACTCATGGCCCCAGATGTTCAGGGCTTGGTCTCGTCGGAGTGTCATTTGGTACAGACAAAGCATGGTCTTGAACTCATCAGTGGCCGGGTGATGTCCTATACTAGGAGGGGTTTCAGAATTCTACCTACATAACCATCCTGTTTCTGAGGAATTCAAGCTTGGGAAGTCTTTAGGGCTTCATACAGCTGTAAATCTAGGAAGTGATAAACCTCATGATCTTCTGGGGATCCTCTTTAGTTGTGTCTTGTGCTACAAAAAATTAGGTCCTGACCAAAGCAAATCACATCACACCATCCAGAGACGTTTGCCTTTTGAATGTGCCAATCAACTTCCTGTATGCAAATTTCCATCCAGATGTGCCGCCCGGGGATTCTGAATTACTCTGCTTCTCTCCATGGTCTATCCATGTCCTGGCCTTCAGTGTACTTCCTTTGAAAGCATTTTCTTCCAACTTCCTTCATCATACTATCTCTGAGAGATCGTATTATTCAGGGGATCCTATTAAGAATCTACAGCAGCAGAGAGGGTCTTAGGAGATTGTTTCCGGGGACAGATTTCTTGTCTACAACAGCTAGCAGGTTTTTTTGTGCAGGTAGAACGTTGTAGGTGAATGGGTCATTTTTTAAAAATAACACAGCGATTAAATTGTTTCTGCTTCTGATTAATGTGTAATACAAGGCGTGTGGATTTTTGTACAGATTAGACAGGAGATTGCATATCTTTTTCTCAGCCAATTGTGAAACAGGATCCCCTAGGCTCTAGATTGTTGTCTTTTATCATGTCTGCTTCTTCTATCCTTCCCCTTTCCCTCTTCCTGCCACAATGGGTGTGAGATTCTCTCCCCCAGCTGACCATAGAACTGCCTGTGTGGTGATTACTATTTTTTTAAAAAGCATTTTCCTAAGCAGAGGGAGAAATAGGGCTGGGGAGGGAGAGAAATATTGGCATTCTTCAAAACTAAATAGATTCCAAAGATAGGAGCATTATATTTCTTCTGAGCGTAATGAGATTCTGCTAACCAGTCCATTGTTGGAGGATTTGGGCCAAGCTGTACATCTTAGCTCTAGCTCTGCTTTGACAGCCTGAGGACTGAAAAGAACCGGAGACTACTGCTGTGCACTGAGCAATTCTATCAGGACACCAGGACTGAGAGCTATCTTTTTGCACTGGTTAATATTGAAACCTGGAAGTGTGCACCATTACGCTCATCAAATTACTTCAGTTCCTTAGGGTCTATCCCCTTTTTAAACACACAGTAAATAATTACCATGGAAAATAGTTGTGTTTTTTGTTTTAAAAGAACAATAAGTAGAGATTTATTAAGGGATGGGCTTTGTGGCCAGACAGGCTTGGGTACCAGTCGCTGCCCTGTCCCTTGCATGTGCCCTAAAAGAAAAGTTTCTTTAAAATTTTTTTTCCATCAATGAAAACAGGGGCTCTGGGGCTCTCTGTGTGTTGTGCAGCTGGTGTCTGGGGTTCGTGTTGGAAGCAGTCTTGTATCATAGGTTTGCTAAGAACACAAAATGATCTCATGGGTTGTAACCTTGGTACTTGGCCCCCAGTGCTCAGGTGCTACAATTTCTTTGTTTTGACCTTTTTCTGGAAAAGTCTTCCCCTTCTATATGTACTGTAAACATGAGTTCAGACCGCATTGAAATTCCAAGATTTGTAGATGTGGACACAAATGTTATAACCTAGAAACAATCTAGCTAGTGCTTCTCTGAGCCAGATTAAAATAAAAATGGATGAGGCAATAAGATACTTTACTGAAGAAAAGTCACAAGTCAAGAAAAGGATGCATACACTTTATATTCCAAAGCACCAGAAAACACATGGAGATTAACGTCAAAAATGACAACTAGACTTACTTGAAGGATATATATTTTTAATATACCTGCTTACAATCTCTTCTTCAGAAGCTCAGGAAATCTGAGTTCTAAGAAGATGATAAAGGAGGTGAAGAATAGCCCTTGGTGGCAGATATTCTTGCCGCTTGAGCCACACCTCTAGCCTCTTCTGTTTTAGATTTTTGTTTGTTTTTGATAAAGTCTCATGCTTTTCACTCTGAGCAGTCTCAAATTTTGATCCTTCTATTCTATGTCTCATGTATAGCTGGGCTTATAATGGTTTCTTCCTTGACCTAACATTTCATAAGTGATTTTTTTTTTTTTTTTGGGTCAAGTTGCCTTTAAACTACCATCTGCTCAGGTAGCTGGGATTACAGCTGTGAACCACCACGCCCAGGTAAAGACAGCTTGAATGCAGACTTCAAAGCAATTCACTAACGATGACGTTTCTATAAATAAGACATAATATTTTTTCTTCCTTCATTAACAAACTGGCCATTTCTGATAGATGAAACGGTAGAAATGAGAAGTCTCTAGTATTTCAAAACAGGTACCCCAAGAGAAAAATCAGCATATAATCCATATCTATGAAGGATATATGACACAAGATTTACAAGGCTTCCTAGATTCCCTTGGTCATGGAACTAGAGAAAACCAGCACAGCATGGCATTGGAAGCTGATTGAATTCTGGCTGGGGATGAAAATGCTGCCATTGAAAAATTTCCAAAACACGTACTTGGATCTGTATGAAAGAAAGAAAAAAACAACAACAAACACAAATCTTGAGAGTATTTAAGCCAAATGACCCAGCAGGGGTTGATAGTGTGAAGCTTTTTTCACAGTTGTATAAATATTTAAAATGGTTTTCCAGCCTTTAAAACAAGTAGATTAGGCTAATTTTTTTCTCAAAAAAGAAAATCTACATGATGAAATTAATCTGCCCCCCCCCCTTAATTTATTGGGGGCGGGGAGACAGGATGGCCCTGCTCTTCCAGGTTTCCTAAGAATGGATGTCAAAGGGTGGCCAGTATCCAAATTTGACAGCAAAGCTGAATTCTGTTTCATGAGGGCTCACACCACTCGATCTTGCCATGGGTGGGCCGTTTTGATGGCATTTGCCCTTGATGGACTTACCACACCAGAGACCACATCCCATTGGACAGTAATCGCTTTGAACTTGGTAACAGGTTAGATTTAAGACTCCATTATAGGAGCTTCAAAGAAAGCTACGCAGCTCTTCTCTTCTGAGCTGTGACAGGGTCTTAGCCTGGAACAATGTACTGGGGCCGGGCTGGGCATTAGTGGCTTATGCCTGTCATCTTATCTACTCAGGAGGCTGAGATCTAAGGATCTACAGGTTCAAAGGTAGCCTGGCCAGGAAAGTCTGTGAGACTGTGATCTCTAATGAACAACTACCAAAACTCCAGAAGTGGAGATCAAGCCACAGTCCATGTGCGTGTATATATAATGTACTGGGGCCATGCTTGGACACAGTGCGTGAGGGTGGTTGGGTTTGTAGGCGGTCATCTTCATTCAGTCTCTCAGAACTTCTGTCACCTTTTTCTGTTTTGGCTCTTGCCTTTCTCTACGTTTAATTCTCTCCACTTTTATTTGCATTTTAATTGTTTTGCTGGATCAGTCTTTCTTGCCACTGTCTTCTCATTCTTGTTTGTTTGTTTGCCCCAGGGAGTCTGTGACACCAAGATGGTGGTGACATTGGTGCCGTTATTTATTAATAAATTGAAAGTTCATAGCTCCTGCAGGAATCTGCACCCCTGGGGAGGTGAACAGAGGCCTCTGGTGTGGGTGAGGGGAAGGTGGGGAGGGAGAGGCATTTTGAATTTGCTCCCAGAGATGTCCCTCCCTCCCTTCCTCTCTGGCTATTTTTGGGCAAATCCCACCCTCCCCACGTGGCTCAGGTGAAGGCTGAATCCCTTGAACTTGCCGTGGGTGGGAGCGAGCCCAAGCTGCCACCTCTGGTACCCATGGTCCATCCAGCTCCTGCCACTGGCCACCGTGCATTTCATTCTTGTCCCTTCTTGAAGAAAGAAATTCGTGTTTGTTTTGGTGCTTTAGACTGCAGAACGAGAGATGGATGAACGTCAAAGTGGGCGACATCGTGAAGCTAGAGAGCAACCAATTCGTTGCTGTGAGTATACGATATTCCAGAGAGAATGTCTCTTGGGTTAAAATAGCATATAGGGTGAGCATCAAAGTATCAGCAAGATTTTTTTTTTTTTAGTCTATAGTCTCAAAGCCTGGTCTCCAACAGTGTTGTTTATAAAAATTACTTAAAATTTTTAAATTATCTTTTTATTAGGAATTATTAACGGTCACAAGGGACTTTATTGTGATATTCCCATGTGTGCATACGATGTACTTTGATCAGATTTTCCCTTTCTGTCACTCACCCCTCCTCCATGTAAATGATTTTACTAGGCTTCATTCTTCTGCTTTGATACTTGTGTGTAAATACTCTGATCTTACTCATTCCCTCTCGCTCTCCTCCTCTTTCCCCACCTCTTTGTGAATTTTACACTCTTCTAGCTTTTTTTTTTTGGTTGATTATAGGGCTTGAACTCTGGGCTTGGACGCTGTTCCTGTGCTCTTCAACTCAAGGCGAGCGCGCTACTGCTTCAGCCCCAGCGACACTTCTGGTTTTCTGGTGGTTTATTAGAGATAAGAGTCTCGCAGACTTTCCTGCCTAGGCTGGCTTTGAACCATGATCCTCAGATCTCAGCCTCCTGAGTAGGATTACAGCGTGAGCCACCAACACCTGGCTTTAGCTTTCTTTCTTTCTTTTTTCCCCCATACCAACCTGGGCTTGAACTCAGGATCTAGGTGCTGTTCCTGAGCTTTTTTTCACTCAAGACTAGCGCTCTACCTCTTGAGCCACAGCTCCACTTCCAGCCTTTTGCTGGTTAATTAAAGATACAGAGTTTCATGAACTTTCCTGTCCAGGCTGGCTTTGAACTGTGATCCTCAGAGCTCAGCCTCTGGAGTGGCTAGGATTACAGGTGTGAGCCACAGGCTTCTCTGGCTGGGCTTTGCCCTTCCAGCACATGAACGCACGTGAATAACGATGAGAACCAAGCCATTTATTTGGCTGGCTTGAGAAAGAGCTCAGCTCCCCCTGCCCCCAGCCCCACTTCTGCAAAAGCTATTCCTGCTTTAGGTGTTGGCGACGGTCACCTTTTCGTTGACAAGTTTGTTACTGGAATTGAAGATTGTCGTCTCTCAGAAATGATAGGGCTGGAGAGACGAAGCTGGCCCACAGCCTAGGCCTGGCAGGGGTGCCCGGTCGCTCTTCCCCTCACCCCTGCCCATAACACGTCATTGAGTCCGTGTCAGCACCTTTTTTGGAGATGTTTCCAGAAGGGCCATTTTGGTGCTATGCTTGCTCTCCTTGCTGTTTTAAGTTTCAGCAGCGAATCACAGAGGTGACTTCTTCCATCTCATGGCTCCCAGTTGAACCTCCACCACCTCCATGCATCTGCACGGATCCCACCCCCCCCAACCAGGACCATGCTGAGAATTTCCACGGGGAGAAGGTTTTTTTTTGTTTTTTTTTAAACAACAAAACTTTGATACTGAAGAGCAGTTTTTTTTTTTTTCTAAATTGTGGGAAGGAAACACATTATTTTTCTATATTAAAAATGTAAACAGCCTATGTCCTGTTGGAAGAAGTCTGTGGGTCCGTCCTTCTGTCCCTCTCTCTCTCTCTCCCCGCCTCTCCTTCTCCCCCTCCCTTTCTCTCTCCATCCCTTTTTGTTTGTTGTTGTTTGTTGTTGTTTTTGTTTTTGTTTTGTCGGTCATGGGGCTTGAACTCTGGGCCTGGATGCTGTCCCTGAGCTCTTCAGCTCAGGATGAGCACACTTCTGTTTTTCTGGTGGTTTATTGGAGATGAGAGTCTCACAGAGTTTCCTGCCTGGGCTGGCTTTGAATGATGATTGATTCTCAGATCTCAGCCTCCTGAGTAGCTAGGAATACAGGTGTGAACCACTGGCATCCAGCCCTTCCTTCCCTTCTTCCTTTCTTCCCTGCTTCCCTACTTCCCTGTTTCCCTCCTTCCCTCTTCTCCTGCTTCCCTTCTTCCCTCTCCCTTCCCCTTCCCCTTTCCCTTCCCTCCTTCCCTTTCCTCTTTCCCTTTTTCCTTTCCTTTCCTCCTTCTTCTTCCTTTTCCTTTCTTCTCTCCCTTCCTCCTCCTCTTCCCCCCACTCTCCCTTCCTTCCTTCTTTTCTTTTCAAACTCAGGGCCTGGGTGCTGTCCCTTAGCTTTTCTGCTCACGTCTAGCACTTGAACCACAGCTCCACTTCTGGCCTTTTTTGCTGGTTAATTGGAGATAAAAGTCTCACAGACTTTGCTGCCCAAGCTAGCTTCAAAGCTCTATCCTCAGATCTCAGCTTCCCAAGTAGCTAGGACTGCAGGTGTGAGGCCACTGACACGGGGCTGGACTTAGCCCAGTATTCTTTTGCTGTTATATAATTTTCGTCTTTGAACACTGACAAAGCAAAAACAAGGTATAACAAAATGAAGGGGAATGCTTTGTTTTTCATAGTTGCACTGCAGTGAGTTAGCAGCCCCTCCCCACCAGTAGAAAGAGTTTATGCTTGGGGATCACAAGTTCTGAGTTCTAGGTCTAGGAAGACAGCTTGGGAATGGTTAGAGCAGAAAGAACCCACAGGGCTTATAGGTAGGTAGATGGGTCACCGCTGCTCAGGAGACACCCTTCAGCCACCAGATGGCGATGGTGAGTCAGTCACTCGTGTGCCAGCTGTGGACTAGAACTCTGCCCTTGTTGAATATAAACTCAAACACAACTGGATTCAGTGCTGCACAGAAACACTGAGTTTAAAAGATTCAAGAAGCTCACATTCTTTAGACATTATCACTACCCTCCCTCCATCACAAAGAGTTCTGCGTTTTGTTTAAAATGATCTTTTTTTTTTTTTAACATCTAAGGAGGAGAGTTGTAGGCATAAGTTGTAAACTCAGGGAAGTGTGAGGTCTATTGTTAAAATACTTTATGCCAATATTCCTTAAAATCTGGATGCAGGAGATGAGAATGGGGTGAATCAAAGAAAAACGTCCGCCCTTTTAGATCAGGTTGGGTATTTTTTGGTTCAAGAGTGGCCTCTGCTTTTGACATGTTCTCTTCATGGGTTTGCTTTATGTACACTGAGACAACTTAGCAGAACCGCTTCTGTCTTGATGACCTTCTGTGGCTGTTTAAATCGTTTAGAGTTTAGGAGGAGCCGTAATTTTTTATTCCTTGAGGGACTGTTGCCTAGTTTCGTTGAGCTCTGTTTTATCCTAATTTAGACAAAACTACACCCCGCCACACCCCTACCCCTATTTTTTGAGTTGGAAATCTAAAAAGCTTGATACCATTAAAAGAGTGTGTCATTTCTAAGTTTAGCCTTTACGACTTGAAAATGAAGTAATTCTGATTTCTTTTTTGAAGGAAACAAGGAAATTTCAGACTTGGAATGCTAGTCATGCATGCAGACGTCACTCAGAAATCGTTGGGCCAATGTCTCATCCTAGGTTGCTGGAATTGAAGTCAACTCTTTTTAGACATCCAAACCTTTCTGAATTTCATAAAACAGTTTTTTTTTTTTAAGAGAAAATAGACTAGCAACTTTTCAGTGTAGAAAGTTCCCAGAATTCTAAGGCTAAATTGTGCTAGGTGATTTCCAAAGCTCAAATAAAAACCAGAATAAAACTATTTTCAAAAACAAATTACTCAGCTTCTGATTGTCCCACCCCAAGCCCCTTAGCGCTTGCCTTTCCTTTCTCTTCTCCTTCCTTTCCATCTTGTTTCTCTTTTAATTATTCTCTTTTAAAAACTTCCTTACTTTTCTTCTCCTTCCTTCCTTTCTCTTTCTTTCTTCTTTCCTTTTATTGTTCCTTTCCTTCCAGCCTCTCCCCCTCCCTCCCTCCTTCCCTCCCTTCCTTCCTCCCTCCCCTCCCACCCCTCCTCCCTCCCTTCTTTCCTCCCTCCAAACCTCCTCTTCTTTTCCCTCCCCTCCTCTTCCCTTCTCTCCTCTTCTCTTCCCACCTTCCTTCCCATATCCCTTCTTTCCTCTTTCCCTTTCTTCTTTCTTCCCTTCCTCCTTTCCTTTCTTTCTCCTTTCCTTTTTTTTTTTTTTGCCAGTCTTGGGGCTTGAACCCAGGGCCTGGATACTGTCCCTGAGCTTCTTTTGGTCAAGGTTAGTACTCTACACTTGAGCCACAGTGCCACTTCTGGCTTTTTCTGTTTCTGTGGTACTGAGGAATTGAACCCAGGGCTTCATGTATGCTAAGCAAGCACTCTACCACTAGGCCACATTCTCAGCCCTCCTTTTTTCTCTTACCCTTATTCATCTGTTGTTTTTTTTTTTCCTGTCTTATTTGTCTGTTCCCTTACCTGGTCATGTAAGAGTTACTTAAGGTCTATACAAATAAATCTTTCTAATTAACTTATTTATTGGAGAGATTCTATATTTTTTGTTAAAAACTGTTTAAGAAAAATAGAATTAAATTCTTCCTTTCCTTTTCTTTTTCCCTCCCTCCCTCCCTCCCTCCCTCCCTCCCTCCCTCCTTCCTTCCTTCCTTCCTTCCTCCCTCCCTCCCTCCCTCCCTCCCTCCCTGGCTTAATTTCTGTCAGTCTTCAGAAGTCTCTGTTGGGATGAAAACAGGGGTAGAGAAGGAAGGAGAGGGAGGATTTGACTGTGGTCATCCAAAAGGGGGAGTTCAGGACCTCAGCCCTTCAGTCAGGTTCTGAAGCTGGGTCTGGCTGGGGATTCTGTAGTACAAGGGCCTTCAACCTCTGCTTTTCTCAAGTATTCTTTTGTCTGTGATTTCTTAAAATAGGCTGACTTGCTTCTTCTATCAAGTAGTGAGCCACATGGTCTCTGTTACATTGAAACAGCTGAGCTCGATGGGTAAGTGATTAAATTAGGATCATTGGTGAGGTATTTATTGGTTGATTGATTGATTGGTCATGGGGCTTGAACTCATGGCCTGGATGCTGTCCCTGAGCTTTTTACTCAAGGCTAGCTCTCTACGACTTAGAGCCACAGCACCACTTCTGGCTTTCTGGTGGTTAATTCATGATAAGAGTCTCACAGACTTTTCTGCTAGGGCTGGCTTTGAGCCATGATCCTGAAGTCTCAGCCTCCCGAGTAGCTAGGATTACAGGTGTGAGCCACTGGCACTTAGCCTTTGTTTTCTTTAAGAGTAAATGTCTTTAGAACTAGGACTTCGGGCCGGGCGCTGGTGGCTGGAAGACATAGAAGTCTAAATTGCAAAGGCCATTGTTAATTGCTTTGCCATAATTTCTAGAACTGTAATTTTTCTGCATGATTTTATTGGAAAAAACTGATTGATCTCTGGAGTTTATTTCCTCTCTGAAATAGTAAGTTCCGCATGTGCATGTGAATCATTTTATGTAGGGAGTCTTTGGCCAAGTTCCTCAGAAGTGTGTGCTTTCATTTCATCTTTCTCAGGAAAATGACAGGGAGTGTCCAGCCTCCCCCAGAAAGAAAGACTCAGGGCATTTTAAAATATGACCTTTTAGAGAAAAGAGAAAAATGGGCTGTGCTGTCATCCTGACATGTGGAGGATTTAGCATATTCCATGGAGTGGTTCTATGTTCAGAGGACTCAGTCTGTTTATCTGGCAAAAAAACATGTATCTAATGCTTACCTATGTGGGCACTATCTACGTGTGTGTGTTCTTTAGATTCTGTAATCTCGACAGGAGACTGACTATATAAACCCTATTGTATAGGGAAAGGAATCGGTAAGAGAGAATTAGGTCATTTGCCCTAGGGAAGTAGGACTCCAACCTGCCAACAGGGTTTAGCCAGTATCTCCCAAGTCATTACCATATTGAACTATTCGAATACAGTTTGGCCTGCGTAATCCTATGCTTAGTTGTTTTTTTTTTTTTTTTGGCAGAACATTTTTAGATATAGCTAAAGCAGTAGCAAGAGGAACATTTATAGCGTTCACTGTATACTACATTTGAAAAGACAAAACATCTCAAATCAATCTCCTGAATGAAACCATTGAATGAACCCATTACCAGACATTTCCATAAAAGACAGGACTCTGACAGATGGTCAGAATTGTGTGTGTGTGTGTGTGTGTTCCTGCTCAGAAGATGACCTGCTCTCTCTGAATGGCTAAGCTAATGCCAACTCTGAGGAACCTGAGAAGCCCCACCCACTTTCCCAAGATTCTGTGAAAAATGTGAATGCAATTAAAGGTGGGGGTTGGGGGTGGGTCCCTGGGTTTTCGGATCAGATTTCATAGGTGGGGCACCCATCCTTCCTAGTGCTTTGGATGCTGTTGGGTTGTTCCATATAAAAATTCATGTCATGTTGTTAATTCCACAGGGAGACTAACCTAAAAGTCCGCCATGCCCTGTCAGTTACCTCAGAACTCGGAGCAGATATTAGCAGACTCGCAAGGTTTGATGGTGAGTGTTTTAAACAACAAAAGCTCAAAACCAAAAGGTAATATAATAAACGAATGACTTTGTTTCACACAGGACTGGCCATTCAACCAATCCACAAGGTAAAAAAAAAAATCCCTCCCAAGTTAAAGCAATATAGATCCTTCTTTTCTATTATATGTACTTTACCTATTGTCACTTTTTGAGAACATAAAATGCCAGAGTCACAAGACTGGGACATTTCTGGGCCGAGAACCAGACATCTGCTAAATTTAGTTTTTCACTGTGAAGTCTTGGATTTCATTTTAATCTACCTTAAAGTTCACGGCAAACATTCGTGGTATTCCAGGGGTTTATCCCCAGTGAAATGTGATTTCCTAGTTCTAAGAAAGCATCTAAAGAGTGAATGATGGATTACGGGGAAATAAATTAGATATAATATGCAAATTAAAATTTCCCTGTTAGCCGAATTTAAAGACCCAAGAGAATGACGCAAGATGCGTTACGGAAAAGCCTTTGAAAGAGTGGGGACAGTTAAGAAAACTATACCGCACCATGATTATGCTTCATTTCCTGTAGTCTTTTATTTTTCTTCCATCTATTTCTTCCCACATCTTATTTGCATGTTTTAATTTCAGCCTCCTTTCCCCTTCCCTACCAGTCCCTCTCTGCCTTTCTCTGTTCCTGTCTCTCTCACACACACACATACATTTTTATACATATTTCCTCTAACCTTTGCTTTTTGTTGTTGTTGTTGCTTTCTTTTGGTGTGGGTCCTGTGGCTTGAACTCAGGGCCTGGGGGCTGTCCTTTGCCTTTTTGCTCAGTGCAAGTGCTCTGTCACTTAAGCCACAACGCCAATACCAGCTTTTCTGGGTGCTTAAATGGAGATAAGACTCTAACAGATTTTCCTACCTAGGCTGGCTTTGAACCTCAATCCTCATATCTCGGCTTCCTGAGTAGAATTACAGATGTGAGCCGCCAGCACCCGGCCTGAGATCATATTTTTAAAAGTAGCAATGTTCCTAGTGATTTTGAATGTTATCATCCCTGATAAAAATTTATAGTTGGGCTAGCCAGATACACATAATAGTATTTACAAGACAAAGTTGGACTTTGGGGGTATAAATCTACCAATTGGGAAAGTTCTTATATAAATCTTCTTACACATTTCAGACAATCTGAAAAGCCCAACCCCTAATTTATTGAATTTATAAGAAAAACCCAGTGAATCAAATTTCTAAGAAAAGATACACAACTTGATTTAGTATTACAACAAATACAAAAGTAAATTGAGTGGACCTGGCTATTTCTTGTGAAGTCTTAGGATATTGAAAATCTTTCCCAAGTATATGACTGGAAATGCTTTTCAATGATGCATTTGTAAACTGGATGTTTTTAAGCCTTGGGGAAACCCCATATGCAAATTGTCCAAATGTGTTTAGGAATCTTTTGCATATTGTAACTGACTGGTCTGAGATCTGTTTTTTACAACACATGACAAGTTTACATATTTTGTATGACTGTTATTACTGAATTTTGAAGCCGAGAAAGGGCTGACTGTTTATTCTGTTTATTCAGGAATCTTTGTGGATTTTGTGGTCCTTTCTAAAGAATAGCATGTGTGTAATGAAGACATTAAAAAAAATGAACATCTCTGTGTGGCTAAAAGTAAGCAAAAGGACTTAGCTAGCATCTCATGACTAAAAAAATTTTAACCTTACTAGGTAGCTTTATTCCACCCACCTGGAGGAAAACACAGCCCAATGGCACAATTGGTTCATGGGACATGGATTCTACATGAAGTAGCATCTGTTCATATAGCGAGTGCTAACTTGGTATCGTGATGGTATTAATAGGTAGCTAAAGGCTTGATAGTTGGAGAGAAAAGAGCTTTTGAAAATGAGGTGACATTCTTTTAAGGAATAAAATAACTACATATCATAATCACCAGGGCAACAGTAATAGGTAGTCTCTGACACTTGAAGAAGCTCTTGGCTTCAAGTCCTAAATAACAATTTACAATATCTTATTCTATGTACAGTTTGTCTTGTGGAAGACTTTCAGTGCAGATAATCCTGAAATATAGCTAATTGTATATGGAAAGAAATGATACCAGTGTTTCTGAAAAATTATGGAACACTGGGCATGGAGTTCCATTTTTATGATAAGCTACAGATTGGTTTGTTTGTGTGTGTGCATGCATGCACATAGACTGGTCCTGGGGCTTGAACTCAGGGCCTAGGCACTGTCCCTGAGCTTTGTTTGCCCTCTGCCACTTGAGCCATCATTTCACTTCTGACTTTTTTGGTGGCTAGCTGGAAATAAGAGTCTCATTGGCTTTCCTGCCTGGGCTGGCTTGGAACCATGATCCTCATATCTCAGCCTTCTGAAAAGAAAATACCCCATTCTGTCAACATGGCCCAAAGAAAACTATTGCCCCTTTTTGGAAAGAGGTAGAAAAGAAATTAGGAAGTGTGTGTGTGTGTGTGTGTGTGTGTGTGTGTGTGTGTGTGTGTGTGTGTGTGTGTGTGTGTGTGTGTGTGTGTGTGTGTGTGTGTGTGTGTGTGTGTGTGTGTGTATGGGTGTACATGTATGTGTGCCAGTGCCAGTCCTAGGACTTGAACTCAGGGCCTGGGGTCTGTCCCTAAGCATCTCTGCTCAAGGCTAGTGCTCTACCACTTGAGCCACAGCACCCTTTCTGCCTTTTTCTGAGTAGTTTATTGGAGATAAGAATCTTACCGACTTTCCTGCCCAGGCTGGCTTTGAACCATGATCCTCAGATCTCAGCCTCCTGAGTCGCTAGGATTACAGGCGTGAGCCACCAGCCACCCGGCTAGAAATGTGTGTTCTTATGCTATGAAAGGGGAATCTGGGCACTTCTGATGCTAACGCAAAACAAAATAAAACCAACACAGTTTCCCCCCCGCCCCATCCTCCCCTACCTCCATTAAACCAAAAATGTGGTTTGGTTTTGCTCCCACCATTTTGTTTTGACTGGGTCCTATATTTAATACATAACTCCTGGGCCCACAGTGTTTGAGAAAGTCTCCAGTGGGCCCTTGCCTCCAACCAGCCAAGCGGAACCCCTTGGCTTCATCATTCCTGTCTAGAACCACACCCTCCATGTGAGCCTTGGAGGGGAGGGGATGGGGGGGGAGCAGCGGGCCAACAAGTTCAAAGTTGACTCTTCCTCCATGTCAGCCTTTGCTAACAACAGGGAAAACCATCAAATGAACCTGTTTTTTATATTCCTATTGGCAAGGGCTGACACTTCATGTGTTTCTTTGCCCCAAACACATTTTTATTTTCAAGAGTAGCCAAGTCTGAAGTGTGAGAAATGTAGTCGTGGGTTAAGATTCTGGAT
Organism: Dipodomys spectabilis; assembly: GCF_019054845.1. Taxonomy (NCBI): domain Eukaryota; kingdom Metazoa; phylum Chordata; class Mammalia; order Rodentia; family Heteromyidae; genus Dipodomys; species Dipodomys spectabilis. The sequence continues at coordinate 9,902,335 of NW_024870785.1, read as the reverse complement.
AACGCTTAAAGGGTTTCTCTCATCCTATGATTTTATGTATGTTTTGCTAGGGATTGTTCGCTAAATGCAAGGTTCTTCAAAATTTGGGTAATGCAGGTGATTGGTCCAGTGGCCGGAGGGAAAGTGAGTTCTGAGGATTTAGAAAAATGGCTCCTTATGCACAATGTAGTTTTTCTCCACAGTTTGAGCCAGTGTTAATCAATATTATTTTCCTTTTTAAATAAATAGAGGTTAGAATGAAGGGCTAACCACAATTCAGCCACATGTCGTATTATTAAAAAAAACAAAAATAATGACCTTGTTGCTGGGCGCTGGTGGCTCACATCTGTAATCCTAACTACGAAGGAGACTGAGATCTGAGGATTGAGATTTGAAGCCAGTCCAGGCTGGAAAGTTGATGAGATTCTTATCTGCAATTAACCAGCAAAAAGCTGGAAGTGTGTCTATGACTCAAATGGTAGAAAGCCAGCCTGGAGCAGAAAAGCTCAGGGACAGCACCCAGGCCCTGAGTTCAAGTTCCAGGACCAGTGCACACGTGTGTGTGCACAGATGCTCACACACACAGTATTTTTTATTGTTTTAAGAAAGAAAACCTTTCAGGTACTAATCTACCTCTGACTTTGAGTTGAACCCAGATGGTATTTACCTGTCTTCATTTTCATTACTTCCCTCTCTTCCTTCTCTTTTGCTTTCTTCATTCTGTTCATTTACGTTCTTGTATTCCTTACTTCTAAACATTTAACCCCACTTGTTGGAGATGCAAATGGATACTAATCTAACAGTTACACCTCATGACAGGATCTATAAAAGATTATTTCTGGCTGTTTGTTTGTTTGTTTTCTATGTGGAAAGCTCCAAACCCTGAGTGCTTGTTGTCTTACTGAAATAATGGAAGCAATTGATTTCATTGGTTTGGAATGGGCTCTTGGAATTTTAAAAACTGGAAACATCTTCATGCCATCTTGGGCAGGTTGTCTGGTGCCTTTGGAGAGTCCTCAGAACCCAGAATCTAATCAGCATAAGAAACTAACGGCTGGAAGGAATCCCATGCTTTCTCAAGACCATGGGAAGGAAACAAGGCTCAGGTTTCTCAGCATGAAAGATAGTAGGAATCCTGAAATCCTGATTACATGCTTGGTTGACTTTTATCATAAAGTTAGAAGCATGTCATCTGACAGTTCACGTTAAGTGAAAAAAGAGTCACTTCTGGGTACTCACTGCTTTAGATTTTCTTTTCTTTTTTTTATTTTTGCTTTAGATTTTCTATCCTCATTGGCTAGAAGCTAGAGGCAAAAATAATTGATTTTTATACATTTTTAAAATTATTTTTTATTATTTTGAGATGCTGAGCTCCAAACTGAGGGCCTTGCAACTTGCCAGACAAGTTTCAACAGACTTAAAAAGGAAAAAAGAAAAAAACTTAAAAAAAATCTCTTGGCTCTTATCACGTAGTCTTATTTGGGCAGTGTAGAAAATGGTGTTGTAAAATGTTTGATGAGGGCTGGGAAGGTGGCTCAGTGGTAGAGCGCTTGCCTTGCATGCTTGAGGCCCTGGGTTCGATTCCTCAGCACCACATAAGCAAAAAGAAAAAAGCCGGAAGTGGCACTGTGGCTCAAGTGGTAAAGTGCTAGCCTTGAGCTGAAGAGCTGAGGGACAGCACCCAGGCCCAGAGCTCAGGCCCCACGACTGGACCCCAAAAAAAAAAAAATGTTCAATGAGCCAGGCTCTGGTGGCTCACACCTGTAATCCTAGCTACTCAGGAGGCTGAGATCTGAGAATTGCGGTTCAAAGCCAGCCCAGGCAGGAAAAGCTGTGGGACTCTTATCCCCAATAAGCCACCAGAAAATTGGAAGTGGCACTGTGGCTCAAGTGGTAGAGCGCTCGCCTTGGGCTGAAGAGCTCAGGGACAGCACCCAAGCCCAGAGTTCAAGCTCCATGACCGACAAAAACCAAACAAACAAAAACATTCAGATGAGCTGGGCACTGGTGACTGCCTATAATCCTAGCTACTCAAGAGGCAGCATCTGCACACCACAGTTCAAAGTCAGCCTAAGCAGCAAAGTCTGTTGCCGGACCGGGTTCTGTCGGGATGATGGAAGACACCTAAGGGAGGAACCTGGAATAGGATGGGGAGATGGCAAACAGAAAACTCACACACATTAGGAGTGGATGCTGAGTGCGATTTAATGCAGAGGATAACAAACTTCTATAACAGAAGTCTCCATGAGAAAGGGCAAAAGGTTACACAATCTTGCTGCATGGCTTCTTTCTTGGGTGGTCACCAGCTGGGCACCTGATAGGCATTTGTCTCCGGCTTATCTCTAAGGAATACAATGGGTTTGGGTTTCGATGTTTGTCACCAATTAACCATTACCTATTTTTATAGAGGCCTTAACTTTCCCATAAGATCTTTCCTGTTTCTTCTTTAATAGTAAACTTCAAGGAGACCTGGATCTAGCAAGTCTCTTAGTAAATAGCAGGAAATTCTTTCTCCTAAATAATTATCTCAGCAATTGCCATGCAGTCTTTCTGTTCTAGCTGAGCCTACTGCTTCTTGTAAGTCCCTTACAAACAATTCCTTCTGCTGAAGTGACTTTGTGAAACCCCCAATACTTTTATATTTACTTATAACTTGTCCCCTAGCCTCCATAAGAGGGGTTTCAGGTTAGCACTTAACTCTGGTGAGTTAGTCATATTTTTAAGACACTCATCAGATATTGGAGTCGTCAACACTCTTAAGAAAGGGCTTTGAATAAGGGAACACTGACAATGAGCAAATTCAAAAAGCAGTAGAAGCAGTAAAAGATTAATAGGCACTCTTATGAGGGAAAGAAAGGCAGAAACACATCTTTTCCCAGGGGTTTGCCAGCCTTTTCCCAGGAGTAGGCCTCTTAGAAGCCCTATTCTCCGAGGTAGACTTCGGTGAAGTCCCAAAACTTGGAGATAGGTTTCTGTAAAGCTCCATTCTCTGAGGTAGACTTCGGTGAAGTCCCAAAACTCAGAGATAGGTCTCTGAAGCCCCTATCATGGTCTGATAGATGGTTTCCCATGCTAAGCAGACTCTACTGGAGTCAGCGTGGCAGTCTGTGATTCGCTTATCTCCAGTTAAACTACCCAAAAGCCAGAAGTGGGGCTGTGGCTCAAATGGTAGAGCACTAGTCTTCAGCAAAAAACAAAAACCAAAAAATCCCGCAGGGACTGTATCTAGGCCTGGAGGTTAAGCCCCAGAGTGAGTGAGTGAGTGAGTGAGTGAGTGTGTGTGTGTGTGTGTGTGCGTGCCTGGAGGTTAAGTCTGTGTGTGTGTGTACACACACACTTACGCACACACAGTTTGATGGATTTTAACTTTGTAGTTTCTCCATTTATTTTCCAAGCATAGTCCTGTGCACCGAACACTGTGACGTCTAAGAGGGAAGAAAAAGACACTGCATATTATGTACTATAAATACACAAATACACTGTATGGGAGCAGGATGGTACCGTGGGCTTGTTAAGAGAGGACCGAAAACTTCCTTTTTTTCTGTTTCCCAGGGATTGTTGTCTGTGAGGCGCCCAACAACAAATTAGACAGATTCTCGGGAGTCCTCACCTGGAAGGGGAGCAAGCATGCGCTCACCAACCAGAAGCTCATCCTGAGAGGCTGTGCCCTGAGGAACACCAGCTGGTGTTTTGGAATGGTCGTTTTTGCAGGTACAGCTCACAGCCTCTACCAACCAGATCGCTGCCCCCCCACTCACCCTCAGTCCATCCGTTTGCCACGTGGAGACAGACCCGTGGCTCTTCATTCCAGGCAAGACGCTGCTCTGGGGAGGACCTCAGAGTGTGTGACCCCAGGAAAGGATGTCATCGCCCTGAAAATAGCCCAGGAGGCCCCTGTGTATGGGAGCCACTGATGTCTTAGAAGTTATCCTTAAGGTTGCTGGGATTTGGACATAGCCACTGTTTAATTTCTCTCTCTCTAACCCCATCTCAATCACCCCTGTTATTCTATGTATTTGGTCAGCCCGCTTTAAACAGAGGGACGAATGCAAATACGGCTGATATGGTGGATCAAGCAGTTCCTTTGGGAAAGTCTTCTTAGGGGCTCCGCTGTCATTTTTGTTTATGGCCTATAGCTGCTTCTCGTGTTCATAAACAGGACTGAGGAGGCTGGGAAGGGGGAAGAAAGAGAGAGAGGGGGCCTTCTCTTCTTATTGCTTGCCTTATCACCCTCCCCTCCACCCCCATTGCCGATGGCACCAATCTGGGCCTTGAACTCTGGGCCTAGGCACTGTCCCTGAGCTTTTTCAATTCAAGGCTGGTACTCTACCATTTGAGCCACAGCTTCACATCTGGCTTTTTGGTCATTAATTGGAGATAAGAGTCTCATAGACTTCCCTGCCTGGGCAGGCTTTGAACCACGGTCCTCAGATCTCAGCCTCCTGAGTAGCTAGGATTACAGGCGTGAGCCACCGGAGCCTGGCTTTTTGCTTGCCATCTGTGCATGTTCTACTGTATTTCTATGGATTTCCAGGATGGCACTCCTTCTTAGGGAAGCTTACAGTAGCTCCATTTCCCAAAGCCACTCAAATTTGTACTCGTGGCTTCATTTGCCAGCTTTTGATTTTTTTTTTTTAAATCCTGTTTATTGTGACACAAAATTAAGATGCGTTTTGGGTCTGGTGATTATATGTGCAATCAACGTGGGAATGTTTTGTTTTGTTTAACTGAATTTCCTCCACAACAACAAAATTTGCTCATTAAGGGCTCGAAAGTGTTCCAGAGTTAGAAAAGTCTGGCCAGTTGTTGCCAGATACTCTGAGCCGTGTGTGGCGTTACTGTGGCTCTTGTGTTTGGAGCATCGCCATTTTAAGGACTTGGGAAATCCCTAGAAATGAGGCATATAGTACTTTGATCTGGGGATGAGTCTGACTTCACGATTGAGTCTTTCAACAGATGCTTTTAGTCTTTAAGCAGGGAAATAAACCTGTGGTTGTTTATTCCCTTCTTTGCATTGCTCTTGCAGAGAAATTGAGAGCTTGGCATATGTTCAGACTTCTTTTCTTCTATCATGACAGGGAAGTTTCTCAAAGGTTTGTTGTTATTGGTCGTGGGTCTTGCACTCAGGGCCTGGGCGCTGTCTGTGATCTTTTTCACTCAAGGCTAGCACTCTACCATTTTGAGCCACAGCTCCCCTTCTGGTTTTCTGGTGGTTCACTGGAGAAAAGAGTCTCTTGGACTTTCCTGCCTGGATTGGCTTTGAACCATGATCCTCAGATCTCAGCCTGTTGAGTAGCTAGGATTCTAGGTGTGAGCCCTGGTTGAAGCTTTTCTGATGGGAAATCCCCTCTTACTTTGCTTCTGCCTGGCCATTGTAGAAATGGAGGAATCTTGTCAAAAGGATGAGCAAGTTGATGTGCACTTGATCTTACTTAGAATGACTAATTCAGGACTGTAGATCAGCTGCACCATGTTATGGTGAGACAGCTGTGCTGAGCCACTGACAGGGGCTAAGTTCCCTTTCATACAACTGTCTCTATGGGGAAAATGCTCTTACACAAAAAGAATAGGAAATTGTGCACTCGTGGCTCACGCTTGTAATCCTAGCTACTCGGGAGGCTGAGATCTGAGGATTGCCGTTCACTGGAAGCTCCCGCTTGGGCAGGAAGCTCTGTGAGACTCTTACAGCCAAGTAATTACCCCCCAAAAAACTGGAAATGAAGCTGTAATTCAAGTGGTAGAGCACCAGCCTTGAGCCAAAAAGCCAAGGGACAGTGCCCAGGCGTTGAGTTCACATCCTAGTACTGCCCGTACCTCCAAAAAACCAAAAACCAAGTCTCCTCCAAGGCAGTGGAAAGGAAGTTCACAGAGTAGCAGATCTGGGCTCCGATTTGCTTACCAGCTTCAGGAATATGACTTCTTGTTTCTCAAGCTTCGTAAGTTGTCGCCTGGAGATACTAATGAGTCCATTGTCAGAGCTTGAGATGTGGCATGCTTAAGCGGGTACTTGACAAATGTTATTTCTTCCCTTTCCTGTTTTTCTCTCGTGCTTCATCCTCAGCCCAGAATTTGCTGCCTCCTCCCTGGGCTGAGCCAGGGATAAGGGGGAATCTGTCTTCTTTGGTGATGGTATCCTGCATTCCCAGTCTCAGGAGTCCATTGTAAAGACCAGAATGTCTGCGCTGCCTTTAGTCTGGGCACAGAAGTTCACAGAACACTTAATTAGAATATGGGTGAGCAGGGGTTGTCATGATCATGGTCAGTTTTCTCCATTCCGGATTCCAATGGGCATTTCATTGAAGAATTGAATACCCAGATATCATGAAAACCAGAATCCCAGATGAATTCTTCACTCTTCTCTTTGTAGTGTAACTCTGCTTATTCCTATTGCCAAGAATCAGAGTTGACTTGACAAACCTGACATTTTTCTTTCTTTTTTCTTTTCTTTTCTTTTTTTTTTTTGCCAGTCCTGGGCTTGAACTCGGGGCCTGGGCTCTGTCTCTGAATCTCTCTGTGCTCAAGGCTAGCACTCTACCACTTGAGCCACAGTGCCACTTCTGGCTTCTTCTGAGTAGTTTAGTGGAGGTAAGAGTGGGCTTGTTTGCCTGGGCTAGCTTTGAACCACGATCCTCAGGTCTCAGCCTCTTGAGTTATCTAAGCTTATAGCTGTGAGCCACTGGCACTAGGTGAATGAATATAGGAGAAGAAGAGTCATGAGTCTAAATATCTCTGGATATATTTAAGTGCTTACAACCCATAAAGTAGATTCTATCACTCGTTTGTATATGTCTGCATGTCTTAAGAAAAAGTACATTAAAAAAAATGTTCAACTAGTTTCTATTTCACTTTTTAGCAGACTTTATTTGGTCTTTGTGATCTTGGCTACAAAAGAAATTCTTCTCACCCTCAATGTTCATATGCCTTTAATAAACAATTCTGAGAGAATGTGGGTGGTCTTTCCTTTATACATGAGTGACTGAGAACAGGACACTGGGATACAGTCTCTAAGACCAGCGGTGAATCGCTCTGAGACTCTAATCTTTGCTTCTATTTGTCTTTTAAGTCAAAATTTTCAAGGATGTGTCCATTCTTCCATGAGTGGGATATAATTTCTTGCCCGCCTGCCTCCCTGCCTCCCTCCCTTCCCTTCCTTCCCTCCCTTCCCTCCCTTCCCTTCCTTCCCTCCCTTCCCTCCCTTCCCTCCCCTCCCTTCCCTTCCTTCCCTTCCTTCCCTTCCTCCCTCCCTCTCTCCCTCCCTCCCTCCCTCCCTTCTAGCCTTCCTTCCCTCCTGCCCCACTTCCCTCCTTCCCTCCATCTCCCTCCCTCCCTCCCTCCCTTCCATCCTTTGACTTTGTTAGCTGTGAGTGCTCCAGATTAGCTTGTTAATGTTCAGAGTTTTGCAACAAAGCATTTCTGAAACCTTTTATCCCCAGGTTCTATCTGAACTTAGACTACAGTGCAATATTTAGGTTTGTTTTCAAGTTACAAATTAAGAGTTATCCACAACTTGATGTCCACTGTTCTTTATTGAAGAACATGGGTTTTCCTTTTCAGAAACATTGGTATGAGTAGAGATTAGTGACAGGAATAAGAATATATCATCTGATTATTCCAAAGTTGTCTTCTTTTTTATTTATTTTTATTTTTGCCAGTCCTGGGACTTGAACTCAGGGCCTAGGCACTGTCCCTGAGCTTCTGTGTCAAGGCTAGCGCTCTACCACTTGAGCCACAGCGCCACTTCTAGTTGTCTTCTTTTTTTTCTTGCAGGTCCTGACACTAAATTAATGCAGAACAGTGGTAAGACAAAGTTTAAGAGGACAAGCATCGATAGGCTGATGAATACTCTAGTATTATGGGTAAGTTGCCAAAGCAAAATTAGGCAGTAGTACTGGTCATTGTAGTCAGAACATGATTTCATCTGCTTCTCTGGGACTTCTCTTTTGGAAGTCTACCCTCTCCTTGTAGAGTATGCATTTAAATATTTCGCCCTGGGAGCTGATTTGAGCTCCCTTCTGTTTTCTAGATGATAATGAATTCCTTCCCAGTGGTAAGGTGACCAGCTCATTGGCAGCCTGTGACCTTCTACCGTTCCCAGTGTAAAATGTCCTGCCTTACTTCCAGGGCTTGCTTAACCATGGTGGTAGGTAGATACCACAAGGTGATATTTTGGGGTGTAAAGCAACGGCTCACCCCAGCTTTCAAATGCTTGAAGTTGGGCATTGAATGCCAAGCATTGCTAGTTTTAATTCTTCGGTTCTGTTCAATGAGTATGTAGAATCAAACATTAACAGGAACGTGGCTGGTGTGATACAGGAACCAAGTCGGTAGCATATTGGACATCCATAATTCTACCATTTTTCTCCTATATGGTTTTCTAATATACTTTAAGATTCCCCCAACTCTGTCTTCTCATGCCCTTATTAGGGAGAGAAAGAAGAAAGCAAGCGTAGGAACGTGGAACTCTGGTTCTTTCTTGGAGGAAAAAAGAGAATAGAAGGGAATAAATTGTCCGTCTCTAGGTCAACTCCTCCCTCAACAATGTTGGTCCAGCCCCTAACATGGTGTGACATTTCATAGGAAAAGTCCCCAGGCTGGACACCAGTGGCCCATGCCTATAATCCTAGATATTCAGGAAACAGATCTAAGGATCACAGTTCAAAGCCAGCCTGGGCAGGAAAGTCTATGAGTCTCTTCAGTTAAGCACCAGAAAACCATAAGTGGTGCTGTGGCTCAAGGTGGTAGCTTTGAGCAAAAAAAGGCTCAGAGACAGCATGCAGGCCCTGAGTTCAAGGCCCAGGACTAGAAAAAAAAAAAAGTCCCCAGGACATCTTGCCAACTCATGGCTTCTGAGTTTGTTTTTAAGTCTGGAGTTTGAACTTCCTACCTAATGATCTTCTCTCTCTCTAAATACTGTGATTCCAAATGTTTGTTTTTCTATAGTGTAAAAGGTTGCTATTTTTTTGTGCTGCTTGCTACTTAAAAAAAAAAAATCTCAAAAGGAAAGTATAGCCCCATACTGATGGCTCACATCTGTAATCCCAGCTACTCAGGAAGCTGGGATCTGAGGATTATGGTTTGAAGCCAGCCTGGCCAGGAAAGTCCATGAAACTCCTATCTCCAATTAAAAACCAGAAAACCAAAAGTGGTGCTGTGGGTTAAAGTGGTAGAGCACTAGCCTGGAGCTAAAAAGCTCAGGGACAGTGCCTGAGCTCAAGCCCCAGGACTGACAAGAAAGAAAAAAAAAGAAAGTATAGATGTCATGAGGCAATTTAATTGTTTTAATTTAATGATATTTCTTGTTGACTAGCCATTTCTGTAGGGAAGAGTCTTGACAAGTCTGAGATTCATCTTTATTACTACTGACATTTTCTAGCTTTTGTTTTTATGTCTCCGGTGACCATATAATGTATCACTCAAACAAGATACATTTGAATGTATATTAGCAGTGTTGGCCTGGACCGCCTATGTGAACTGAGGCCACGCAGGGCAAATTGGGGCACATGGGCTTCCTCAATGAGACCACTTAAACACTCTTTAGAATTGTTATTATAAACGTTACGTACAGAGGGATTATGGTTAAGTCAGGTAAAGAGTACGTTGCTTTTAGATCAGCATTACCCCTCCCTTCATTCCCAGTTCTTCCCTCCTATCTGTACCCACAGGTTGCATAGTTTATTTTCCACAGTGTCACTTTCTATTTCTCCCTCCCTCCCTCCCTCCCTTCCTTCCTTCCTTCCTCCCCCCTCCCCCCTCTCCCCTCTCCCCTCCCCTCTCCCCCTTTCTCTCTTACACACACATACCCTAGAGAGCCAATGAGAGAATAAGAAAAATTTATGTCAAGTATTTAGTCATGTTCCTGATATGAAAATGTTAAATTTTATCCATATCAATAAGGTAAGAAGAGGTTTGCATAACTTGACTTTCAAATAGCATTTTTTTGGGGGGGGGAGGGTGAGTTAGATGTGATCAGACTATGTGACTAGTTTAAGGTTCAAGTTAACCTTGACCAAACGTCTCTTCTCATTTCAGATTTTTGGGTTTCTGGTATGCTTGGGAATTATTCTTGCAATAGGAAATTCATTCTGGGAGAATGAAGTCGGGGGCCAATTCAGAGCTTTCCTCTTTTGGAACGAAGGAGAGAAGAACTCCATATTCTCAGGATTCTTGACTTTCTGGTCGTATGTTATCATTCTTAACACAGTGGTGCCCATTTCATTGTACGTGAGGTAAGATGAGAGTTGACACTTTAACGAATCCCTTGTCATCAAAAGCCTTTGTTTCCCGTAATCACTTTTGTTTGTCCTAAAATCAGAGCAGTGCATTTGAGGTCTCCTTCGGAGTCGGAACTGCTACCTCTGTTGCAAGGGGGGCCACTTAGGCTTTGAATACTGTGTAACTTTGACATTTTCAAATGACAATAAGGACATTTGCTTTTCTTGATTTGGTTTGGTTTTTCAGGAATGTGGTTGTGTGGTTGTTTTCTTTATTAAAATACATGGATGACACTATAATCTCAGGCAAGCCGATCAATTAGAATTGAGTTGATTTGAGATTAAAAAAAAGAACAAGATTAGAGAGATGGTCAGAGATAGAACCTCTCCTTCCTCTAGTCTGGCTCTCCATACCTGGATTCAAGGTCAAGGTCATATGTGTGTGTGTGTGTGTGTGTGTGTATATATATATATATATATATATATATATATATAATGCTTACTAGCTCCATAACATTGAGCAAGAGACCTCACCCTCTTGAGCCTCAGTTTCCCCACTTAAAATGGAGAAAATTATTGGGTGCCAAGTGGCTCACGCCTGTAATCCTAGTTACTCAGGAGGCTGAGATCTGAGGATCATGCCTCCAAGCTAAACCAGGGCAAGAACTTCCATTCGATTCTTATCCCCTACCCCAAAGCCAGAAGTAGAGCTGGGACTCAATTGGTAGAGCGCCAGCCTTGAGCAAAAAAGCTAAGGGACAAGCACCCAGATAAAACTAGAGATACAATGGCGTGGCTTGGTTTCTCCTCTATGTCTCTCTCTATACATAATACATACATACATTCATACATTTGTACATACATGTCTGTGTGTGTTCAGTAAGACTTAGAACATGGCTCTCATGTCTAGACCTGAGACATTCTCTATGCTCACCTTACCAAGAGTGACCTAGACAGTCCCCAACAACGTGAGAGCCAAGATGGAGTGTGGTCGTTAAAATACTCTCATTATCAGTGTTTTAACAATACACACAATCACCAGCTTTAAATCCTCAACTAATTTTTACTGAGGTTGTGGGAAGTGGTCTGGACGTGGTGGAATGTGGCCACAGTGCCACAGATTGCTTTGGGAGGCTGTGCTCAGAATGGGCTTCTATTGAAACTGTGTTCCGGGGCTAGGAAGGTGGCTCAGTGGTAGAGCGCTTGCCTTGCATGCCTGAGGCCCTGGGTTCGATTCCTCAGCACCACATAAGCAAAAAGAAAAAAGCCGGAAGTGGCGCTGTGGCTCAAGTGGTAGAGCGCTAGCCTTGAGCTGAAGAGCTGAGGGACAGCGCCCAGGCCCAGAGTTCAGGCCCCACAACGGACCCCCCCAAAAAAAAAACACATTATATGTATAAAAAAAAGAAACTGTGTCCCCTGGCTTGTGTTTGATTCCGAGGGCCTCTCATGCTTGAAGTCAATGATCAAGTCTGCAGTAAATCCTGCTTTGCTTGAAGAGCTATGGCCAGTTTTTATAGCTCTCCTTTTATGTCCTAAACAAATAATAAACGTGATGTGCGATGAACGTATGCATACAGACCAACCACATGTTCTTATGAAGTGTCTTCTGTATATATGCTTGCTTTGAAGTGCACTAGTATTTTCTATTTAATCACTTGAAAGATTGGGGAGTGGTTTTTTGTCATTGTTGTTAAATTTCTTTTACTTTTTAAAAAACGAATGCTAGATCCATGACTCGTATTTCTTCTTTTACTTTCTTATACATAGTGGTGAATGGAAGAACTCTTTGTAATATTCCAAATCTAGTTTCTGGTCTTGGAGCTACAAATAGTAGTGGCTGTACAAACTTACAGAAAGCACTTGGCTCGCCTGTGCTTTTTAGTATGCCTGTCTGATTTTTATTGTTCTGTAAAATGAGGGTATTAAAAAAAATTGATTTCTAGCCAGGCTCTGGTGGCTCACACCTATAATCCTAGTTATTCAGGAGGCTGAGATCCGATGATCATGGTTTGAAGCCAGCTCTAGAGTGTGTATGAGACTCTTACCTCCAATTAACCATTAAAAAGCCGGAAGTGGAGCTGTGGATCAAATGGTAGAGCACCAGGCTTGAGCACAAAGCTGAAGGACAGCCCTTAGCCAAGTTCCATAACTGGCACACACACATACACAAAAATATTGATTTGAGTTTCTTCCTGCTCGAAATAGCAACCACTTTACCTTTAGATGGCATTGTATCTCTGTGTGTGTGTATGAGATCAACATCAATACTTCTAGATTACTTTCTCATGTATTGCTTCTTGAGATTTTCAGTGATATATAATATACCATAAAACATGTCACAGGCTTCCAGCCTGTGAATGGTAGTTAAAAAAAAGTCAACAGCTTTCCTTTTGGCCAACAATAATTTAAAAACTTATCCCATCAGTAAAGAGATGCAATGTTCAGAGCAAATCCATCAAGCTGTGTCATGGAACTATATAAAAAACAAAGCTATGACTCTGTGGATACAGAAACTTTTGAAACACTGAACCCTGGGAAAGATTTATACTTTTCCTGGAAAATGCATTTGTTTGGTTTTATGAAATATCAACTCTTTTTGAATGATTAATAGTTTAGCATAGAACTAAGAAAAATCCGAAATGTAACTTGCAAGAAAACTTAAGCCTTTATTTTAAAGTTTATTCAGATGAACATACTGGTTTTATCAGAAAGAATCAAAGAAAAGGGTTTTTTTGTTTTTATTTTTGCAAAGGAAGAGAATGTTCTTTTATCTCTAGTCAGATGTTACCAGGTTTTATAAAGCTGCAATAAGGAAATAATAGTTGTATTAAGTAACATATCAGTGAACAAAATTAAAATTCATGACTTGATTCTAGTAAGTAAAATAATTTATATCTAAGAAACATCCCATATTCCCAAAGGGAAAAGTCTTGTTTAACAGATAGTGTTGAAAAATCTTTCTGTTTGAAAAAAAAAAAAATGAGAGTAACTTCTTAGTTACTAGATTCATTGATATAAAAAATTACAGGTAAAACAATAGTATAACACATATATGCATATATACATATGCATGAATATATAATCTTTATTATATTATACATCTATTATACATTCATATATAATATATAATCTTGCTATAGGGAATGTCTATTTAAACAAAATTCCCAAATAAATCTATAAACTTTAATTAAATTTGATCAGTTAAAAAGAGAAAATACGGCTGGGTGCTGGTGGTTCATGCCTATAATCCTAGCTACTCAGGAGGCTGAGATCTGAGGATCACATTGCAAAGCCAGCCCAGGCAGGAAAGTCCATGAGACTCTTATCTCCAGTTAACCCCCAGAAAACTGGAAATGGCGCTGTGGCTCAAGTGGTAGAGTGCTGGCCTTGAGCTGAAGAGCTCAGGGATAGCACCCAGGCCCACAGTACAAGCCCCACAATTGACGAGAGAGAGAGAGGGAGAGAGAGAGAGAGAGAGAATGTAAAAACCCACCAGAAACAAAAAACCTAGAAACAAAATTAAGGCAAAGAATTATTTGGGTACGATATTTCTTTTTTTGATCAAATTTATAGTATAAACTTCACATAAATCGGCAAGAAATATGCTAATATCAGACAAAGAAAGTTGGCAATTACCATTAGATTGGTCAAAGAAGAAAGTACAATTGGCTGATAAAATTGGAAAGAAAGTGATCAGAAAAGAACCAGTGGGGCTGGGATGTGGTGTGGTGGCAAGGAGCTGGTCTAGCAAGTACGCTGGCCTGCCTTCAATCCCCGCACCGAAAAAGAAAAGACAAAAAAATACAGTTAAACAAGAAAAAAAAATCCCCAGTACCAAAAAAGAAAAGACAAAAAAATACAGTTAAGCAAAAAAAAAGAGAAAAGAAATAGGAGTAAAAGTAATAAGATGATATTTTCATTAAACTATGTTAGAAGTTACTTCTCTATAATCCGACATTACTATAATCTCGGAAGTCCCTTTGGCAGTTTATGTGATGCACACGGAAAGAACTCAGACTGCTGTTGGCCACAGAAATCCCATTTCTGGAGGCAGGAAGTCCTGATTACCACTGCCATGTGAGATGGTGTTCTTATCTGAGGAAGTGGGCACAGCCTGAAGATACACCCCTGTTTTTACTCAGTGGCTGTTATGGTTTGCTTCGTGCTTTCTGGAGATGCAACTTGGACCTCTTTTGCCAACGTGAAATCCTGTCAATATATCACAGCACATTTCTGTCTATTGGACATAAGACAAACAGTGTGTGTGTGAGATTCAGTCTTAAGGCTGGAATTCAGGGCCTGGACACTATCCCCGAGCTTTTGTACTCAAGGCTAGAGTTCTACTACTTTGAGCCACAACTCTGCTTTTGGCTTTTTGATAGTTAATTGGAGACAAAAGAGTTTCATAGATTTTCCTGCCCAGAACAGGCTTTGAATTGTGATCCTCAGATCTCAGGCTCCTGTGTAGGTAGAATTACAGGCAGGAGTTACCATGCCCAGCAGGACAAATATCTTTTCCCATGAAGATATAAGAAGAGATGCAAAGTAATATGCTACGCAGAAATCTCTACTGAGCTTGTTTGAGGTGAACAGAAAACCATTGCCTAAAGGCTTATGCTGGGATCCCCCTCTGGTCTTATGGTTCTGGGGTTTATGAACAGACCCTCTTTAGATCACTGGGACCTTGGGATAGAGTATCTTCTATCTGTCTTTACTGTTGTTGTTGTTGGTTGTGGGGCTTGAACTCTGGGCCTGCGTGCTATCCCTGAGCCTCAATAGCTCAAGGCTAGCACTCTACCATTTGAGCCACAGCGCCACTTCCAGTTTTCTGGTGGTTAATTGGAGATAAAAGTCTCATGGACTTTTCCTGCCTGGACTGGCTTTGAACTGTGATCTAAAGATTTCAGCCTCCTGGGTAGGATTACAGGTGTGAGCCACTGGCACTTGGAGATTCACTCATCCCTGCCTCTAAAACTCTGAGGACTTTGGCAGATTTCAATTTTTTTTTGGCAAATCTCTGTATGTTCTGAAGTTAATGGAGCCTTCCTTCCTTCCTTCCTTCCTTCCTTCCTTCCTTCCTTCCTTCCTTCCTTCCTTCCTTCCTTCCTTCCTTCCTTCCTTCTGTGCTTTCCTTCCTTTCACTCTCTTTCTCTTTCTTTTCCACAGTGTGGAAGTCATTCGTCTGGGCCACAGTTATTTTATAAACTGGGATCGGAAGATGTATTACTCAGGCAAAGCCACACCTGCCGAAGCTCGGACGACCACCCTTAATGAGGAGCTGGGCCAGATTGAATATGTTTTCTCTGACAAAACGGGCACCCTTACTCAAAACATCATGACTTTTAAAAAATGTTCCATTAATGGGAAAATCTACGGTAAGAGCCGTGCTCTCTTTTTCTCAATGACGTTGAATGTTCTTGGAATAACAGCATGGGTGCTGGGCAGTCCTGGAGCTTTGTACTTGATAGGCAGATGCCCTACCACTTGAGCCATTTTTCCCTCTACCTGTTTTGCTTCTGTTGTTTTTCAAATAGGGTTTTAGATTTATGCCTGGACTGTGATTCTCCTATGTAGGTTTTTTATATACCTGAGATGACAGACATGCATCACCACACCTCTTTTTATGGGTTGAGATGGAATCTTCTGCGTGTGTGCACTCGTGTGTGTGTGTGTGTGTGTGTGTGTGTGTGTGTGTTTGCGTTTGCGCGCGCGTGCGCTAAGACTGACCTCAAACTGTTATCCTCCTGATCTCAGCCTCCTAAGTAGGGAGGATTGCAGGCATGAGCCAATATGTTTGGAAAGCAATATCATTTAAAAATTTAAAAATTAACCATTTATTTTTATCATCTTTCAGGTGTTGTACAGAGGGCTTTCCCCCATTTCTCCTGGCCCTACTCCATTCCCTCAAGTTACTTGGTCTCCAGTTCACACATGTACATTAAATATCGTGACGATGTTCACCCCCCTTCCTCTCTCCATTCTTCTGCCCTCTCTTTGCCACCTCCCCGTATAATATCATTTTTGAAATACTGTCTTCCTCCTTCACTCCGCCCACCTCCAAATTCCACCATGACCTTCTCATTAATATGTTCTTAGCAGCACTTGGCTTGGTGCTCATGGATCCATGGTGCCTAATTTAGGTGGAAGTCTGGGTCTGCTGCAGTTGGTGGATGGAGGGGGTTCAGAAGGGTACGCTGCACATCCTGAGCACCCCTCAGTGGTGTGGCTCTTCCGTGGTGTTCCAGACACCCACATCCCAGGAGGATGAGTTCTTGGCAGCCTGGTTTATTTTATGCTTGTTCCCTGTTCCCTCTGGGCTTGATGCTAGAGCAGGCATTTGTGAGAATTTACTGTCAGTTCCCTGAAAACTCACACCCTGTGGGACCATCACTGGCCAGACGAGCTATTTCACCAAGCCAGCTGCCATTCGCATGCGTTTAAAAAGATAAATGCTCTGTTTTGGGGTTGTTTTTTTTTTTTTGTCGGTCGTGGGGCTTGAACTCTGGGCCTGGGCGTTGTCCCTCAGCTCTTCAACTCAAGGCGAGCGCTCTACCACTTGAGCTACAGCGCCACTTCCTGTTTTGGGGGTTTTTAAAGTCTATTTATACCTGGTGGTGGTGGCTCATGCCCGTAATCCTGGCTACTCAAGGAGGCTGAGATTTGAGGATCTGGTTTGAAGTTAGCCCAGGCAGGAAAATCCACGAGACTCCAATTAACCACCAAACCACAACCACCACAACAAACCAACAACAAGAGAGGCTGTGGCTCAAGTGTCAGAGTATCTGACTTGAGTGAAAAAGGTCAGGGACAGTGCCCAGGTTCTGAGTTCAAGCCCCAATACCAGGAAAAAAATGTCTTAGACAATACTTAAGACTCTAAAACTACTGGCTTAATTCAAGTAGTGGTTTAAATGATTACACTTTAGAATATTAGGGTTTTTTTTTTCAAATTCGGGAGTATTTTTTATTCTTTTGATTCATGTTGATAATTTCAATTCTAAGAAGCAACCTTAAAATAAATTATTTTTAAAGAATTTTTTTGAAGTTGAACCAAGAATGTATCTTGGTGTAGCAGGATAAGAATAGGGAGAAATGAACAATGAGGATGAAACATTTCTTGTTCAGACTTTTTCTTCTTTCTTTCTCTTTTTTTTTTGGGGGGGGGGGATCCTGGGGCTTAAACTCAGGGTCTGTCCTTGAGTTTTTTCACTCAGGGTTGGTGCTTTACCACTTGAGCCACAGTCTCACTTCTGGCTAATTGGAGGTAAGAGTCTCATGATCTTCCCTACCAGGGCTGGCTTTGAACTGTGATCCTCAAATCACACAGTCTTGAGATCTAAGATTGCAAGTGTGAGCCACTGGTATCCAGCTAAATGGTAGCTTTTTTTTTTTTTTTGCGAGTCCTGGGGCTTGAACTCAGGGCCTGGGTGCTGTCCCTGAGCTTCTTTTGCTCAAGGCTAGCAAGCTAACACTTGAGCCTCAGTGCCACTTTAGATTTTTCTGTGCATGTGGTACTGAAGAATCAAACTCAGGGATTCATGCATGCTAGGCAAGCACTCTACCACTGAGTCACCTTCCCAGCGTGGTAGCTTTTTAAAAAATGTGTGGCTTTTATACTTTCTGAGCTGGGAGAGTCTACCCTAATCCTTGGATGAAATGGTTTGGGGTGGGCAAGATGTGTGCTGTTTACTGTGTTAAAACATGGAGATAGGATCAAGGCATATCAAAAGGCACAGGACTTTGCTAGGCATGCATTACACTCTCTCTCTCCTCATGTTAAGATTTTTTACATATCCAAGGAAGAGGCAGTTATAAGATAGCCCTTTTCATGTTTTTCCTGTTCTTATAACCAAACATCTGAACATCTTGGCATAGCCAGAGGAGAGCTAGTGGCTGCTTATTTTAGTTTTTATTTATTGGTTTTAATATTTGAGTCTGACCATTTTCATACTTATTAATTGTATTTTTCTGGTGTCCTTGTCTGTCTGTCTACCCATCCATCCATCTTGATTCATTTCCCCCTGTAAACGACTTTCTCTTTCAATCCTCAAGGTGAGGCAGAGTGTTGGTTTTTCGCTTCTCTTATCTAGGAAGTGCCATGGGAAATTCAGTTGGCAGGCTGCCACAAGCAGGGCCAGAAGACATGGAAGTCAAAAAGAAACGCGTGGCAACCATCCTTTAAGAATTAGGGCGGTGGGGGGGGGGGGGAGTGTTTCCTGTGTATGGATAAAGCTAGTAGGATTCGTAAGAGTCATAAAACATTGGAAATAATGAAGTCTAGAGGCTTTTATGTATTGGAAACACCTGCCATCCAGAGACTGCCCAGGAGATTGATAGCTGCTATAAAATACAGCAACCTAGAGCCATGTGTTGCCTAGTTCTGATGTCATGGTCAGATGATATCTAGCCTCCATGAGCAGTGTTTTGGCTCAATATTGAGTCATTCTTGAGTGAAGTGGGTTGGTCTAAAATACTTGAATGATTTGCAGGAATAAAATTACCTTGCCCTTGATGTGTCTGTTTTGCTTTGATAAGATGTAATAGGTCTTTCTGCTTTCTTTCCTGTTTATTTGTGTGGTGGTACTGGGACTTGAACTCAGGCCCCCGGGTGCTATCCTTTAGCTTTGGCTTTTTGGTAGTGAACTAGAGATGAGGGTATCATGGACTTTCCTTCCCTGGTCTAGGCTTCAAACCATGTTCCTCGTTTCTCATCTTTCTGAGTAGCTAGGATTACAAGTGTGAGCCACCAGCACCGGGCTCGAGGTTTTATTCTTGAAATGGGAATGTCTGTCAGAACCCAGCCATTGAACAGCTAAGTTTTGAGCTGTTCCTTTGAGGTGGCCCCTCAAATTTTAAGAAGGCTCCTCCCAACCTTTCCTTTTCAATTCAGGGGCAAGAGTTAGTTTCCCCTTGAATTGCAATGTGGCCTAGATTTTTATCTCTCCTTCACTGATTCCCTCACCAAAATGCTCATTAAAGGGCCGATCTCAGAGAAGGTGCCACAAAGTATCTATCTCAAGATTTTTGCAAATCTCTGAGTTTATACATCCCATGATACCCTGTAATTTTCCCCATAAAATTCAGGGAAGTAATGGAAAGACTTAAGTAATCCCATTAGACCCTTGGCCTTATAAGCCATTATAGTTTATAATACCAATAAAATATATCCTTCCTGAAGTACCCCCAGAAGGTCTTAGGATCCTTCTTTCTTGTTTTGGTATAACTTGGGCTTGTTTCAGTGATAGATCTGGGCCGTGTGAAAATTTGACATTCTACTCTGATCCATCTAAATCTGTGTGCTGAATGAAAAATTATTAACTTTTCTTCCCTTGCATCAGCAATCCCATAAATGCCTTCTGTGTGTGTGTGTGTGTGTGTGTGTGTGTGTGTGTGTGTGTGTGTGGTGTGAAATCGCAACACAAGCATGCAGTCTTCTCCACTCACCTTCTTCTCCTCCCCTCCCCGCCTTTCATCTTATTAGAATGACTACAAGTGGGATACTGAGGTCATCATGGCGGATTTGAGGCTCAGATTCCAGGTTCCTGGCTGGATTCCGTCACTAGCTCAGGGACTGGTGCACAGCAGGCACATGGTTTTGCAGATTTGGTACTGTGCCCCACAAAAACCAAATAACTATATGCTGAGTGTTTGTGCCAGAGCACAGTGTAGAAAGGAGGAGGGAGCTGGGTTCAAATGCTTACCGGGCTGACTGTTGGCCTCAGTGTTTGGCTTTGAGTCCTATTCCTCAGCTCCCCTGGCTATAAAAAAAGGAATGAAAATGTCCATCTTTCGCTTTAAGTTTTCACAATAAGTGCTCAGTTACCAGGTGGATGCAGATAGCTCATTATTATCACTATACATAAGAAATCCTAGCCTAGTGTATTCAGCTTTCCAATACCAAGGCAGAGTCAGAAAAATCTTAAATGGCCTGCAATAATGGGTAGCTAAAATAAATGATGCTACTCTATAATCAAAATAATGATTTATGCTAGGCACTGGTGGCTCACACCTGTAATCCTAAGCTACTTAGGAGACTGAGATCTGAGGACTGCAGTTCAAAGCCAGGCCAGGCAGCAAAGTCTTTATCTCCAGTTAACCACCAGAAAACCAGAAGTGGCACTTTGGTTCAAGTGGTAGAGTGCTAGCCTTGAGCTGAAGAGCTGAGTACTCAGGCCCAGAGTTCAAGCCCTATGACCGGCCCCCATCCTCGCAAAAAATATGATTCATAAAGGATTTTTAATGATAAGAGAAATGTTCATAGGATAGGAACCAGAAATTGGTGAAGATTATGATGAGTATGTCTTTATATTTTTACATAGACACACAAATTCCTACAAATACTGGCCATCTTTGGGCAATGGAATAATTAACGATTTTATTTTTCACCCGATATCTCTTCTATTTTCTCTATCCGTACAATAAATAAAAAGGAAATGCTTTAAGTTTCTGGCACATAGCTATGTTTTCTGCTAAACCCAAGTTAGGCCAAAATGTACCTACTAGGTATATTTTGTGCATGTGTGCATGCAAGTGCTAGTTCTGAGACTTGAACTTAGGGCCTGGGCACTGTCTCTGAGGTTTTTTTGCTCAAGGCTAGTATTCTACCCCTTGAGCCACAGCTCCACCTCTGGCTTTTTGGTGATTAATTAGAGATAAGAGTCTCGTGAACTTTTCCTGGCTGGGTGAACTTTTCCTGGCGGGGTTGGCTTCGAACTGTGATCATCATCTCTGATCCTGAGTAGCTAGGATCATAGATCTAGGCCACCATCTTTATTGTTATCATTTTTTATTCTTCTGCTGTGAGGTCAGGAAGGCCAAAACTCTGCCTTTTGGAAACAGTATAATAGCAAAGTAATACAATGTACAGAATGCCACATTATAATCTTTAATGTAGGTTTTTTTAATGTCAACTTCAATTTAGTTCTATTTAGATCCACGAGTATCTCTCTACATTAAGAGGCAGGATTAGGAATTCTAATACTCCTATGTTTGAATTTATATTGCTATCTAGTGATGGTGCTTTAAGAAATAAGTGCATTTCTTAAAACTAAATGTGTAAATATAGTTTTAATTTTACTTTTTTCCCCCTGATACAGGGTTTGAACTCAGGGCCTTATGCTCTTGCTCAGCTTTCTTGCTCATGATTGGCATTCTACCACTTGAGCCATACCTCTAGCCCAGCTTTTTGCTGGTTAATTGGAGATAGTCTCCCAGACTTTTTTGCTGGGTTGACTTTGAACTACAGTTCCTTAGGTCTCAGCCTCCTGAGATTACAGGTGTGAGCCACTGGCTCCTGACTAATTTTACTTTCATTTGATCTTCAATGTTTGTTCTGGCAGGTGAAAAACACGATGAAGTCAGCGAGAAGAAAGAAATGGCTAAGGTGTGGAAGAGATAAGTTCCTGATTTAATATGATAAGGCATGATTTGCACTATCACCAGACAACATATAAGCTTGGCATCAGGGCCTGGGTGCTGTCCTTAGCTTTTTCATTCAAGGCTGTCAGCTACTACTTGAGCCCCAGCTGCACTTCTACCTTTTATTAACGTTGAGTAGTTGTACAAAAGACTTACCGTTCAACAAATCAGTTTACAAATGCAATGCATCTCGATCAGTGTTATTATTCTCCCCCATCCTTCCCAACCCCACACAGCCCATTTTGTAAAAACTTTCACGGCTATGCATTGAATATTGTGGCTGCATTCAAACTCCCTTTTTCTCTTCACCCCCCCCCCCACCTTTTTTTTTTGTTTGTTTGGTTGTTAATTGTAGCGTCTCATAGGCTGGGCTGGGTTCAAGGCTTCAAACCATGATCCTCAGATCTCAGCCTCCTGAATAGCTAGGATTACACATGTGAGCCACTGGCTTCCAGTAACAAGGACTTAAGAAAAAAAATTTAAATATTGTTTTGTGGGGCTTGAACTTAGGGCCTGGTTGCTGTCCCTGAGCTTTACCACTTTAAGCCACAGTTCCACTTCTGGTTTTTGAAATGTTCATTGGAGATAAGAGATGGGGACATTTCTGCCTGGGCTGGCTTCGAACCTCAATCCTCAGAGCTCAAGGAGTAGCTAGGAATATAGGCGTGAGCCACCAGCAATAAGGACTTTTTTTTTTAATACTTTTTTTTTTTTTTTTTTTGGGTCCGGTCGTGGGGCCTGAACTCTGGGCCTGGGCGCTGTCCCTCAGCTCTTCAGCTCAAGGCTAGCGCTCTACCACTGGAGCCACAGCGCCACTTCTGGCTTTTTTCTTATGTGGTGCTGAGGAATCGAACCCAGGGCCTCATGCATGCAAGGCAAGCACTCTACCACTGAGCCACCTTCCCAGCCCGGCAACAAGGACTTTTAACAGCTGTACCTTTTAACTTCTGTGGCTGTTTTTAGTGATGCCACTGTTGTCTTACAGGGAGAAAAGCCTGTGGATTTCTCTGTCAGATCTCAAGCAAAGAGGACATGTCAGTTCTTTGACCACAGTCTGATGGAGTCCATTCAGCTGGGCGATCCCAAAGTCCATGAATTCTTTAGGTTACTTGCTCTCTGCCACACAGTGATGTCAGAGGAAACGAGTGCAGGTAAGTGGAAAGTATTTCTGAGAGGTTAAGATTTTTTGTTCCTGTTTTTGTATTTTTGGTGGTAATAGAGTTTGAGCTGAGGGCTTTGTGCTTGCTAGGCAGGCTCTCTACCAAAATAAGATGATGACTTCAGCGCTTCTGCTATAGTTATTTTTCAAACAGGGTCTTGCCTTTGCACTTAAGCTGGCTGGGACCCTGATCTTCCTATTTACAGAGCTGGGATGACAGGTGTATGCTACCACACCCAGCTTTTTTTTTTTTTTGTATTGGTTGGCATGAGGGACTCACATTTTGTCCAGACTGACTTCAAACCACCATATACCCTATCTTCATTTCCTGAGTTGTTAGGATTACAAGAATGAAAGGCCGGGGCTGGGAAGGTGGCTCAGTGGTAGAGCGCTTGCCTTGCATGCATGAGGCCCTGGGTTCGATTCCCCAGCACCACATAAACAAAAAGCCGGAAGTGGTGCTGTGGCTCAAGTGGTAGAGCGCTAGCCTTGAGCTGAAGAGCTGAGGGACAGTGCCCAGGCCCAGAGTTCAGGCCCCACGACTGGACCCCCCCCCCAAAAAAAATATTCAAAATACAAGAATGAAAGGCCTTATCTTTATTTAAGCAAAACAAACACATATTAAATTTGCAGGATTTTTTGAACTAAATATAGAACATCAAGAATATACTTATCAGGGCTGGGAAGGTGGCTCAGTGGTAGAGCGCTTGCCTTGCATGCCTGAGGCCCTGGGTTCGATTCCTCAGCACCACATAAGCAAAAAGAAAAAAGCCAGAAGTGGCGCTGTGGCTCAAGTGGTAGAGTGCTCGCCTTGAGCTGAAGAGCTGAGGGACAGCGCCCAGGCCCAGAGTTCAGGCCCCACGACCGGACCAAAAAAAAAAAAAAAAAGAGAATATACTTATCTATTGCGCATTGTTGCCTCCTCCTTTGCCATGACCTTGCTCATGTAACTAACCCCTCTGTACAGCATTTTTACAATAAAAAACATACAAAAAAAAAAGGAAAAGTAACTAAAGCAAAAAATGGGGGTTGGAGGTGGAAGGACTAGAGGAATGGTACAATATAGAGCACAAAAACTAATTAAATACCTAAGAAAGGAAGGAAAGTAGAAAACAACACAGAAGGAATGAAGGAAGAAAGAAAGGGAAAAGGGAGGGAAAGGAAGGGGAGAGAGAAAGAGAGGGAGAGGAACAAAGGAAGGAAAGACTTACAGAACATGATGTAGAATTTTTTTCATGCTACCAAATCTCCAGTTAAAATTACTACCTGAGTAATTCCATCATAAAAGTTATATATGTATGTATATATATATGTATCACATGTGTGTGTGCATACATGCAATTCTGTCTTTGCATATATATGTGTATAAGGTATGTATTTGAGCTTGTTTGTTTGTCTTTTCATCTTGGGACTACATTCAAGCCATAATTTTGTCCTGGATGTTACTGAATTAACCCATTCCTCCGATTTTAATCACTTTGAAGACTCACATAATTATATTTCTGACTTTAACTGATCTTTATAATAGTAACATCAATAGGGAATAATTGTCTTTCCATTTGGGAATATGTCCTTCTAAGTAAGCCTCTTTTGTTTCGGCCTTTTGAGTTTATTTCATTTCCCCAAGTCTATTTTGTTTTAATGGCAGTCTGTTTTCCATTAACATTACGATATTCTTTAGACCTCGTTGAGGATATTAATTATACTTAATTTGGAATTTTCTTTTGTTTCCCTCTATTATGCTTCATTTTATCGAGTGTTCTGTGTCTTCTGAGCTCTTTGTCCAGTTTTCGTGGTGTTGTTCTATAACGTCCAGTGATTTGTGGCTGTCATTCCTATGTGTGTTTGTGACAGTCCTTGGGTGAGTGTTGATTCTCCTTACAGCCGTCTGTCTCCTGAGATTGTATGGGGGAGGCAGAACATATGGTTTGTCTCCCAGGCGTTGGTGACATCTTCCTGAAATCCACAGGACACCTAGATGACTCTTGTTTTGCCAGATTTGGTGCTACAAGCGTATCCGCCAAGCTCCCATTTGAGAGAGCTGACTGTTAGCTTATGGTTTCAAAGTTATTTATCAGGCCATGAATACCTTGGCTTTCTTTTCTTCCTTTTCCTTCTCCTCCTCTGGAAGTGTGAAGCTACTTCAGGTTCTCCTTAGCTTTGGTCTCCAGCCCCAAGAAACTGAGGTGTCTCCCTGACGGAGACTGTATCCTCAGCATAGAAGGAACCCTTGCAAGCTGTTATTCAGAGCACACTGGCAAGAGAGGCATCCAGGAAGGCTGAAGAGAATTCTGATTTCCTTCTGCTCATCATGTCCCAAGACCGCTTCTAGTGTCATTTGTTGACTTTTGAGTTTGGAGACTCTAGGGGGTGGCTTGAACCTTCCTTCATTTTCTTTTGCAAATGTTTGGAGGTGTGTTTTGGGTTGGTTCTTTTTCTCTTTTTTGGTCTGAGACCTGGACTTTGAACTCAGTATCTGACACTTTTGCTCATCGACTGGCACTCTACCCTATGAGCCATGCCTCCAGTCCCATGAAGTATTTTTTTGTTTCTTTGATGATCAAATCTATATATTATCCCTCCTATTTCTCGTTTGTAGCTTATTATAATATTTGCTTTTCCAACATTATTTTCTTGTTATATATCTAGTTTGATGAGCTTTAGCAATTACATGAATCTATGTAATCAGTGGTCCTATCAAGGTATAAATCTCTTCAATCTTTCCAGACAGATTATTCAATACTCACAAACCAAGTGCAGCTCTGATTCTTATCACCCATCGTGGCTTTTGCCTGTTTTTGTCATTCATATCAATGGAATCCAACCGTGCATATACTTTTTGTGTGTGGCCTCTTTGACACAGGGTAGATTCTGTCATTTATCTGTGTTGTTAAATCAACTGATGGTTTTTTTCTTGCTAAGTAGTATTCCTTTACATGAAGAGGCCCCATTTCTCTTTCTAGTTCTCCGTTGATGCCCATTTGGGTTCTTTCTAGCCTTGGGCTTTTGTGAGTAAAACTGTGTTTAACAGCTTCATTTTTTTTTTCTCTATATGTTTTCTTCATGCTCGTGTGTGTGTGTGTGTGTGTGTGTGTGTATACATGTGGACATGCATAAACATACAATATAATACATACAATCATGATATATCCGTTAATATACAACCACCTGATCTTATCTTGAACATCACTACAAATCAATAAACCATAGCTCTGTCTCTGCCCTCTTTTTCCAATTAATTTTTACAAACATCATGAAAGCTTATGTAAGAAAGCTTACTTTGTACATACTACATTAAGTGTATTTTATATGTTTGTCCTATTTTTTGGTTTTGGTCATTTCATTCCTCTCCTGAGTTCTCTTAATCCCATTTTACCACACATAATATCAAGGAACAGTGTATTAACATCCTGGCTGGATTCTTCCCCGTCTGATGGATATTTTGCCTGTGTTCTCCTAAAGTGGGTGTCAATGCTTCCCTGAAGTGGTGATCAGACAATCAGTTCCCTTGTTTTTTTGTCGTGCAGTCTTTCTAAATATCACGTCATCTCTTTCAGCCATATGTCCCTCCAGTGTAGATAAGAAATGATGATTTTAATGATCCATTTAATGAGCTCAGATGCTTACCCTGAGGATTATGTGACTCTTCTCTAGTCACAAGAAACGTATGGCCTCTGACCTCAGAAAGTTTTAGCCCATGGAGAAGTAGACTGAGAAATAGGTCTTTCTTCTCTCAGGTGACTGGGACTACACTATAGCATGTCCTGTGGTACCCAGAAGACTGGGTGGATGGTAACTAGGAAAGGAAACCTAAGCATTGGAAATATACTTGGAGCTGATGCTTATATTGGTTATTAGAGAACAAGTTGGGCTAAGTGTGGTGGGTCATGCTTGTAATCCCAACTGCTAGGAAGGCAGAGACTGAGAGGATCATATTTCTCATGACTGCAGGCCATCTTGGACAGAAAGTTAAGTAAGACTCCGTCTCAACCAATAATGAGGTAGTGATGGTATGTGTCTGTAATCCCAGTTATATGGGAGGTTGGAGGTTGAAGCATTATGGTCTAGGCTTGCCTGGGCAAAAACATGACTCTCTGATAAATACCTACAGCAAAAAGAAATGAAGGCATGCTTGACAAGTATAAGGCTGTGAGTTCAAATCCAAGAAGGAGTTGGGGATGGCACTGGAATTGTGCGAATGCTCCTATCATACTTCTTCCTTTCTTTTTCAGGACAGCTGATTTACCAAGTTCAGTCACCAGATGAAGGGGCTCTGGTGACGGCGGCTAAAAACTGTGGGTTCGTTTTTAAGTCTCGGACCCCGGAAACAATAACAATAGAGGAATTAGGGACACGCGTTACATATCAACTGCTGGCCTTTTTGGACTTCAACAATGTCAGGAAGAGGATGTCGGTCATAGGTATGGTGGGTAGCTGAGATGACTTTTGCTCGCTCTGTGGTCATAGTGATGCTTTTCAGGGATTATTACTCTTGGCCATCTGGTGAGAGCTGTGATTTTTTTTTTTGCCATTTTATGAACTCTTGTGGTGGGTAAAAGACCAACATAAGAACCAGTCCTGATGTTTCCAGCTTGCATTAGAGCTATCCAGGCCAGGAGAAAGTGATGATAGATCTAGGGTGATAAAGGATAATTAAAAGTCAAGAGAGGAAGGAAAAAAGTATACTGTATGCCCATAGTTACATTCATTTAAAGAAAGCTCTAAATCTTGTATCCTATTATATTGATAGTAGTAGATCTTTACAATGAGCATCTATTTCGAGGTACTCTGTTCTTTTTAAGGGAAAACTATAATTGAGTAGAAAATGTGAGTGATCTTTGATTCAGCTGATGACGATGGTGAAGGTATGGTCAGAGCAGGGGGTTGTAACCTTAGCAATTGGAATTAGTCAGCATTGTCTTCTTCCTCTGCTGCTGCTATCATCATCATCATCATCATCATTAGTTATTGTTGTTCTCCTCCCCCTTTCCTTCCTCCTCCTCCTCCTCCCTCTCCTCCTCTTCCTCCCCTTCCTCTTCTTCTTCATTATCACTGTAAGCACCGACCCAGAAAACCACTCAGACACAGTCATGTAGAAATAAGAAGCATTGAATGTCAGCTAGAGGACAGGCTATCTATCTCTCCTGGGGAAGAGAGTCGCAAACTGCTCTCAGAACAATAAAGGTAGATACAGAGTCTGAAGCCAGAAGAATGGGCTGAGCAGGAAATCTTTGTAGTCACAGCAGCTGGACGCTGGAGGTATCAGACAGCCAGGGCAGGATAGTCTATAGCTGGCTTGCAGCCAGGAAAAACATCCTATCGCAGAGACAATACATTCTATATCTGGCTCATAGCAAAGTCAGTACTTCTTACAGCTATCATGTCGCTAGGAAAGCATTCTGTAGCAGAGACAATACATCTTATAGCTGGCATCTTGAGATTCTACACTAAGCCAGCGTGTGACCAGGACTGGGCATCCAGACTCTGTTGCTCCCGCAGCCGGGGCCTGTGGGAATAGACAACGGTGGCCAGGCCTGGCTTGTGGATGACCCATGGTGAAGGCTGTCAGCCCAAAATAGGGGTGAATAAGCTTACAATCATAATCACCACTATCAGAACTCAGGGCTTTGCACTGGCTCTCTACCACTTGAACCACACCCCAGGCCCTGTACTTTTTAGGGTTTTTTT
Organism: Dipodomys spectabilis; assembly: GCF_019054845.1. NCBI lineage: Eukaryota > Metazoa > Chordata > Mammalia > Rodentia > Heteromyidae > Dipodomys > Dipodomys spectabilis. The sequence goes on along the minus strand of NW_024870785.1, from coordinate 9,873,881 downwards.
TTTTTTTGTCTGTCATGAGTCTTAAACTCTGGGCCTGGGCTCTGTCCCTGAGGTTTTCAGCTCAAGGCGAGCACTCTGCCACTTGAGCCCCAGCGTCCTTTCCAGTTTTCTGATGATTAATTGGAGATCAGAGTCTCATGGACTTTCCTGCCCGGGCTGCCTTTGAACTGTGATCCTCGGATCTCAGCCTCCTGAGTAGCCACTGGCTCCAAGCTTTGATTTTTGAGATACTATTTCCTTTTGGCCTAGGCTGACAGTCATTAATTCTCCTCTCTCCGTCTTCCAATAACTAGGGAATTATAGGTATGAACTACCATGCTGGCCTAGCAACTGTCTGAAATTGTAGATCTTAGGAGGAAATATAGGACCATGTCATTCATTCATTAATTCATTCAATAAATAATTATGGAGTGCCTACAGAATATCAAGGCTAAAAAAATTTGGCCAGTGGGCTGGGAAAGTGGCTCAGTGGTAGAGTGCTTGCCTTGCATGCATGAGGCCCTGGGTTTGATTCCTCAGCACCACATAAGCAAAAAGAAAAAAAGCCGGAAGTGGCACTGTGGCTCAAGTGGTAGAGCGCTCGCCTTGAGCTGAAGAGCTGAGGGACAGCACCCAGACCCAGAGTTCAGGCCCCACGACCGGACCCCAAAAAAAAAATTTTGGCCAAATATCCTATTACTTGAAAGACAAATTCATCTGATCGCATACACAGAAAAGCTAGAGATAAAGGCAGCATAGAAGGTCTATTACTTCCAAAGTTAGGGAGCATATATTAAAAAAAAACCTCAAAACACCAAGACACTATTAACTCAGGTGCCAGTGGCTCATGCCTGTAATCCTAGCTGCTCAGGAGGCTGAGATCTGAAGATCACGGCTCAAAGATAGTTCGGGCAAAGAAGTCTGTGGAGTCTTATCACCGAGAGCCACTAAAAAGCTGGGTATAGAGATGTGGCTCAAGTGGTAGAGCATCAGCCTTGAGCAAAAGAGCTAAGGATAGTACCCATGCCACTGAGTTCAAACCCCAGTCCTAGTCCTCCCCCCTTCAAATACAACCCTACTAATAACAGACTTCAAGTGGGATGTTTTTATTTTATTATTTATTTTTATTTTTTTTTGGGTCCGGTTGTGGGGCCTGAACTCTGGGCCTGGGCGCTGTCCCTCAGCTCTTCAGCTCAAGGCTAGCGCTCTACCACTTGAGCCACAGCGCCACTTCCGGCTTTTTTCTTTTTGCTTATGTGGTGCTGAGGAATCGAACCCAGGGCCTCAGGCATGCAAGGCAAGCGCTCTACCACTGAGCCACCTTCCCAGCCCCCAAGTGGGATGTTTTTAAAGCCTTCAGTTCTTCATCTTCCTCTGGGAGATATGTTTAGCTGGGATTGGCCTAAGAATGAACCATGGAGAGTGGATGAGCCTTTCCCAAGAGCCAAGGGCATTAAGAAATAAGACAGCAATCCACCCAAAAAAGTTGGAAGTGGAGATATGTCTCAAAGGGTAGAACACTAGCCTTGAGCACAAGAGCTCAGAGACAGCACTCAGGCTCTGACTCTGAGTTCAAGTCCCAGGACCAACACACACACCACCACCACCACCCCCAGCACTGACTTGGAATTAATGTGTGAATCACGACTTGTGTGGCTAGAAGTCCATATGGAGACAATTTAACTGTACAGTGTTAGTGATTTGTACCACTGTAGCAGCAGTAGTTAAAGAAAATAAAAAGGTATTATTTATCAGCATAAAAACTTTTGTTTCTGAGTTTGGGGACTAGCAAAGGACTCAAGTAGAAAGACTGATAGAAGGGGCTGGGAAGGTGGCTCAGTGGTAGAGCGCTTGCCTTGCATGCCTGATGCCCTGGGTTCGATTCCCCAGCACCACATAAGCAAAAAGAAAAAAGCCAGAAGTGGTGCTGTGGCTCAAGTGGTAGAGCGCTAGCCTTGAGCTGAAGAGCTGAGAGACAGCGCCCAGGCCCAGAGTTCAGGCCAGGCCCCACAACCGGACCTCCCCCCCAAAAAAAGAAAGACTAATAAAACAGGGGGAGAAGCAAGGGATTTAGGTAGTGATCTAAACCAAAGTCACTGATGTTTTACTGCTAGATGAAACCTTGTTTTTAAAAAGCATCTAGCTGCTTTTTAAACTCCTGCAAGAGTTTAGTTTTGACAGCTTTCACTTTTTCTCATCTGCCATTCTAAATACCTATTTTTTTCTTTCCAGTTCGAAACCCAGCAGGACAGATAAAACTTTATTCCAAAGGAGCAGATACTGTCCTGTTTGAAAGACTTCATTCTTCCAATGAAAACCTTCCATCTGTGACATTCGACCACCTCAGTGTAAGTGACTGAAGGTTAGGATTGCAGCCCTTCGGCCGTCTCTTAAGATTAGGTCTTATTTTAAAACTGTCAGCTGTAGCTGCGGGTCTGTGGCTTACACGTGCAATCCTAGCTACTCTGGCAGCTGAGATCTGAGGATCGTAGTTCGAAACCAGCCCGGGCAGGAAAGCCCATGAGACCCTTATGTCTCATTAAGTATGAAAAAATCCAGAAGTGCAGCTTTGTGGCTCAAGGGATACAGCTCTACCTTTGAGCAAAAAAGCTCAGGGACAGGGCTGGGAAGGTGGCTCAGTGGTAGAGCGCTTGCCTTGCATGCTCGAGGCCCTGTGTTCGATTCCTCAGCACCACATAAGCAGAAAGAAAAAAGCCGGAAGTGGCGCTGTGGCTCAAGTGGTAGAGCGCTAGCCTTGAGCTGAAGAGCTGAGGGACAGCACCCAGGCCCAGAGTTCAAGCCTCACCACCGGACCCAAAAAAAAAAAAAAAAAAAAAAAGCTCAGGGACAGCACTCGGAGCCCCAAGAGCGGCACAAAACAAAACAAAAAACTATCAGCAAAACAATCTGACACCAAGAGAGAATCTGGAGAGCAGTTGCAGGAGGAAATGGGCCAATGTGTCTGAAAACTGGCTTGTTGGTCCCTCCTGGAATCCGGTTCCTCTGTGTCACCTTGGGCAGATGAACACAGTAACTGGACATGAGCTCAGGGTTGCTTTCAGGGAAGAGGGGAATCAGTTCATATGAACACCAGTTTGCTTCAACCTGAGATTCAAGTATTTCTCTCCTATTTGTTTGAAGTTCTCATTTAACCCTATGAGAACTTTGGGGTATGAAGGAGGTGATTTGTCAAAATTCTCATTTTCTCAATGCTGCTACTTTTTCTTTAAAAAAACATTGATAATTATGTTCGCTGTCAGACCCTATATTTAATAGAAAACATTCCTCGAATCTTTAAACAAAAACAAATAAAATTCAGAAACTTTGCCTGACTTGAAGCTTTTAAAAAAGAATGATGGTTTAGTAATATGGGTTACAAACATGGCTATTCTTTTTGTCCTTCCAATAGGGCATTCTTGATTTTCTTTTAATCTAATCCAGAAGGCTGGCATAGTCTTTTTATTCTTATTTTTATTTACTTTTTTTTTTTTCAAATGAAAGATCCTTGGAATCATAACTATCTGATTTTTGCCATTACTCAGACACCAACATTCTAAATTTCCATGTAGTCTCCTTTGTTACTATAGTATATAGGAAACTTAATTTTTTTCAATGTGTCTATGAAAAAGGAAAAAAAAATATTCTTTTAGACCAGATCAATGTGACTTGTTCTTTCCTTCATTCATTTGGTTCAGTTTGGCTTCGAGATTCTGAGGTTTTTAAATTTGTGTTTAATAATTGATTTTGAATTGTTTAACGATAGGAAAAGCCCTTGCTCAAATGGTCAATTTAGGATTCGACTTGTGTTTCATGCACTAATTAAATAACTTAAATCATCTGTCCACTTTTGTATTGTCAACTCAGAGTTGATTCCCTCTTGTCCAGAACAAGAGAGGAAGGCAGTGATCGTGCCCAGTGGGGTTGTGAGTTAAAGGCGAAGAAGTGTCTGTGCGAATTAAGAAGACAAAAGATCGTTATGAGGCAATAACTAAATTTTCAGATCAGAAGGAGACCCTAGTGGTGGGCTTGTAAAATATGATCGCCATATCCCAAGGGCTGCTCACTGGCTTGGCGATAAATTTGGGATAATTTTTTCTCATGGTCTCTCTAGGCTAAGCCACATCCTTGCAGTATGCATTGACTTTTCTCTTGACCTAATTAGAGTCTGTCATGATGTTAACTTTTGCCTGACCATAAAACCTCTACTGTGTGCCATAAGCTGAAAAATAAAAACAAAACACACAATGGAGAAGACAGGCTCAATAGCAATGCTCAAAGGAGCAGACATGGCTATAAAAAAGTGCTTTGTGTGCTGGGTTTGGAGGCCATAAAGTGACCATTGCAGGCAGAAGCAAAGTGGGAGGTTGTAGCATTTCCCCAGTGCACCGTGCATCTGTTTCTAGCTCTGCGGCTGTGTGAAACTGTTAGCAGCTACCAGTCTCCGTTACTAGAAGTGATCACTTGAGATGGCTGGGCCTCTGAGTTGCTATAGGAAAAGGATGGTTTCCCTGGTATTTATCTGATTATTAAATACTAACTTCTAGGACATAGTTTCTTTAAAAAAAAAACAATACATAGAGACTGTTTCAATAAAGCTGACTTGATGGTAGAGTCTTCAGAAGTTTAAACAATTGCCAGGCACTGGTGGCTCATGCTAATAATCCTAGCTACTCAGGAGGCTGAGATCTGAGTGTCTGATTCAAAGCCAGCCCCTGCAGGAAGCCTAAGTCTTATCGCCATTTAACCAGCCAAAAAAAGCCACAAGTGTGGCTGAATGGTATAGTACCATCTGCGAGCAAAAAGCCAAGCGATGAAAGTGTGAATCCTGAGTTCAAGCCCAACTACCAGCGCATACTAAAAAAAAATAAAAAATCAAATAATTTTTAAGTTTTTTTTTTTTAACTACAAGCCAGATGCTGGTGGCTTATGCCTAAAATCTTACAGATCTGAGGATCGTGGTTCAAAGACAGCCTGGGGAAGGAAAATCCACGAGACTCATCTCCAATTAACCACTCCTCCCACACCCCTCCAGAAAAAAAGCCTGGCACTGGTGGCTCACACCTGTAATCCTGGCTGCTCAGGAGGCTGAGGTCTGAGGATCTCCATTCAAAGCCAACCTGGGCAGGGAAGTCTGTGAGACTCTTATCTCCAATTAACCACCAGAAAACCAGAAGTGGTGCTGTGGTTCAAAGTGGTAGAACACTCACCTTGAGCAAAACAGCTCAGGGATAAATGCCCAGATCCTGAGTTCAAGCCCCGTGACTGACCAAAAACACTCCAAAACAGAAGTGGTGCTGTGGTTCAAGTGGTAGAGCACTAGCCTAAGCACTAACCTTAAGCATAAAAGCCCAGGGACAGTGTCCAGACTCTTTGAGACTCACACCAAAATTAAAGACAAAATTACTGTACTAACTTTACACTAGGATGCATAAGCATACATTTCTGGCATCTTTAGGGGGAAAGCTACTTCCTGTGAAGCTTTTAACCTCATAGAAATAAAACACACAATACAGACATTCTCTCCCTTAAGAGGATCAAAGTTATTAGTCAAGATGCCAAGGGATGCTCTTGGGATAAAATGAATCTGACTCTATTTCCATACCCACCATCACGGTGGTAGTTCATTACTGTGCTTATTGTTTTCTAGTGGTTCCTAAGTGTCTATTTTCGGTGCTAGGAATTTTCAGGGGAAGGCCTTCGAACCTTGGCAATTGCATACAGGGACCTGGACGACAAGTATTTTAAAGAGTGGTATAAGATGCTCGAAGATGCAAACACTGCCGCAGAGGAGAGGGAAGAACGGATATGTAAGCTGTATGAAGAAATTGAAAGAGATCTGATGGTAGGCATTTAGAAGCATGATGGGTTGTGTTTACAGGAAGGATAATTATGTGTTTGGAGACCCAGCTTAGCTCTAAATCATCTTGCACATAACTGATGTTAGTCTTGAAACATTGTATCCTACTTTACATGTTGGCTTTGAGTTCCCTGTGAATGGCTCTCCTGTTAATTAGTCAAGTACCTTATGCAATTGGTAGAATACAGTAGACTATTACTTGTTAACCTCTGGTATGTCCCTGATCTTATGAGTTCCTATCTCCTTTTCCTGCTTTATGACCCACATTTTTGTTTTTTTCGATCATGAGGCCTGAACTCAGGGCCTGGGTGCTGTCCCTGAGCTCTTTTGCTGAAGGCTAGGTCTCTACTACTTCGAGCCACAGCTCTACTTCTGGTTTTCTGGTGTTCAACTGGAGATAAGAGTTTCATAGCTTCAAAGCATGATCCTCAGATCTCAGCCTCCTGAGTAGCTAGAATTACAGGTGTGAGCCAACAGCACCTGACCCTCTTGTTCATTTTAACCCGCAGTATTTCTACCATTAAGTTGGGTTGATTTGGGGCCTTTTTGGGGAGTCTGTCTGTACTATTGCAGTTGGATGCTTTAATCAATATATCATACTGTGTATCATCCTTTTTATTTTTTTGTATTCCTTGACCTCCAAAACTCTGATCCTGGAAGCCATAAATGTTTCAGCTATTGTTTGCATGCATTAACATATGTTATTCTCTGTTTTCCATTGAAGCTACTAGGTGCCACTGCTGTAGAAGATAAGTTACAAGAGGGAGTCATTGAAACCGTTACAAATTTGTCACTAGCCAATATTAAGGTCTGGATTCTCACGGGAGACAAACAAGGTACATCTGAAGATGTATAATGATAACGTTTTGAAAAGGGAGACTTGAATTCTGTAGGATTTTTTTTTTTATGCTGGTCCTAGGGTTTGAACTGAGAGCCTGGGCACTGTCCTTGGGCTTTTGTGCTTAAGGCAAGCGCTCTACCACTTGAACCACAGCACAACTTGTTTTGTGTTTTTTTTTAAAAGTGATTAATTGGGGATAAGAATCTCACAGACTTTCCTTCCTCCATCTGGCTTCGAACTACGATTCTCAGATCTCAACCTCCTGAGTAGCTAGGATTAGATGTGAACCATCAGCATTGGCTTGTAGTAAAATTTTAATTGAACAGAAATCCGCATTGGATATTCCTCTAATTGTTCATATGAGGGAAATTTGAAATACAAAAAAAGAAGAAAGCCAATATACAGCAAGAATTTATTGTGTAAAAACAAGGCCAAAAACTAAAATACTTCCTGTAGTCTGTTTTAAAGTTAATAGAATTTCAGGCCAGTAGTCTTTTCCATCTGTAAGGATCAAAGGTATTAAAAATACTTAACAATTGGTTCCTGTGATCACTGTCTCCAACCTAGAGAGAGGTCAACTCAGTACTAAGCAGAGAATTAGGCATCTCTGGTTACTCCTCTGGTTTCTTGCTGGTAGGAGTTTTTGGAAGATCTTTTGGGAGAGATAAGAGTGACAGGTGAGCTTTGGGGAGACTTAGGGAAGCCTCTGCTCATGGATGGATTTTAGTATTTTAACAGCCACTATAGCTGTACCAGCATAATTGTTAGATCCTGGGATTATACACACAGTAGTACAATGAGACTGGATTCTTTTGTTGGTGGTGGTTGCAGGGCTTGAACTCAGGGCCTGGGTGCTGTCTCTGAGCTCTTTGCTCAAAGATAGCGCTCTACCACTTTGAGCCACAACTCCACTTCTGGTTTTTGAGTGGTTAATTGGAGATAAGAGCCTCATGGGGACTTTAATGCCTGGCTGGCTTCGAAACATGATCCTCAGGTCACAGCTTCCTGAGTAGCTAGGATTACAGATGTGAGACACTGGTGCCAGGCTTGGACTCATTTTTAACAACAACAAAATATTAAGGTATTGTGTGTAGAATATGGTTTTCCTAAGAAAGCAAAAGGGATCACTATATTTTGATTGGTTACTAGCAGTAATAATTAAAATAATAAGTATTTTATGCTTGGCCATATGTAAACCAAAATATTCAATTGTCATACACTTGTTTTAGAAATTCTGTTCAGTTGATAGATGATTTGGGGGGCATTGAGGAATTTATAGGTTTGGTAAATCAATTCTCTATATCTTCATCAAATTATTAATTGGTCATAAATCTATCATTGTTATCACACTGTTCAGTTATGAGATTTTAAGATGTCTTTGTGAATACTAATTTGAGAATCTGGAGACTTTTTATTTTTGCTGCTCCTAGGGCTTGAACTCAGGTTCTGAGCACTGTTGCTGAGCTGAGCTGCTTTTTGCTCAAGGCTAGTACTCTACCACTTGAGCCACAGCTCCACTTTGGGCTTTTTTTTTTTTGTAGTTAATTGCAGGTAAGAGTCTTGGTAAAGGATTTTCTTTTTTCTATTTTTTTGGGTCCGGTCGTGGGGCCTGAACTCTGGGCCTGGGCGCTGTCCCTCAGCTCTTCAGCTCAAGGCTAGCGCTCTACCACTTGAGCCACAGTGCCACTTCCAGCTTTTTTCTTTTTGCTTATGTGGTGCTGAGGAATCGAACCCAGGGCCTCAGGCATGCAAGGCAAGCGCTCTACCACTGAGCCACCTTCCCAGCCCCTTGGTTAGGGATTTTCTGTCCAGGTTGTTCTCAAATAGTGATCATAGGATCTCAACCTCCTGAGTAGTTAAGATTACAGGTGTGAGCCACTGGCACCTGGCTGTGTAGGCATTTTTAAAAACTAGATAAGTAGAAGATTCAGAGAGGTTCTTCCTTCTCCATGGGTTGAGCAAGTCGTGACTTTGATCATGGAAACCAGGTTTTTTTTTTTTTTTTTGTCGGTCGTGGGGCTTGAACTCGGCGCTGTCCCTCAGCTATTCAGCTCAAGGCGAGCGCTCTACCACTTGAGCTACAGCGCCACTTCCGGTTTTCTGGTGGTTTATTGGAGATAGGAGTCTCACAGTCTCTCCTTCCCGGGCTGGCTTTGAACCGCGATCCTCAGATCTTAGCCTCCTGAGTAGTTAGGATTACAGGCGTGAGCCACCAGCGCCCGGCTTGGAAACCAGGTCTTTGACTTGCCTTCTGGGTCACTGTGTTTTGCCAGTCATCCTGTGGTCTTTAATATTAACAAGATATGTAGGCTCTAAGAAAATGTACAATTATGGCTTCAAAAAGAGATGAACTAGCCAGCCGCCAGTGGGGCTCACACCTGTCATCCTAGCTACTCAGGAGGCTGAGATCTGAGGATCATGGTTCAAAGCCAGCCCAGGCAGGAAAGTCCATGAGACTCTTATCTCCAATAAACTAACAGAAAACCAGAAGTGGTGCTGTAGCGCAAGTGGTAGAGCGCTCACTTTGATATGAAGACACACACACACACACACACACACACACTCCCCCCCCCCCCCCCCAAGAACTAGTCTTTTTTGTTTTTTGGTTGTGGGGCTTGAACTCTGGGCCTGAGCACTGTCCCTCAGTTCTTCAGCTCAAAGTTAGCACTCAACCACTTGAGCTACAGCGCCACTTCCAAGAACTAGGCTTATTTAATAGTTTTTTTGTTGTTGTTGTTTTTTAACCAGAGGTGGCTTTATTTTATTACAGAAACTGCCATCAACATCGGCTATGCCTGCAACCTGCTGACTGATGACATGAACGATGTGCTGGTGATTGCGGGTAACACTGCAGCAGAAGTCAGAGAAGAACTCAGGTAAGTGTTAAAGGGAAGGGGTGGGAAGCAAAATCAGAGGCTCACATTTGTAATCTTAGTTTTACCAGAGGTTGAGACCTGAGGATCATGATTCAAAGTCAGCCTGGGCAGAAAAATACATGAGCGTGCTTAGCTTCAATTAAACATCAAAAAGCCAGAAGTCTCCATGTGGCTCAATTGGTAGAGCACAGGCTTGGAGTTGAGACTTGGACAATACTTTTATTATTTTTTTTTCTTTGCTTCTCAAAAAGCTCAATTAGTGAAATTCCAGATGGCTGGAGTTCAGAATAAATCCAAGAGTCAATTTTGCTGCCTAAAACGTAAGAATTCAACACCTCTGCCTCTGTGTTTGGCCTGTTTCCCCAGAGGTAAGGAAGGTTTCTGAGTAGAGAAGGTGAACTGTGGTTGGAGAGTTAGGGTTGAGTTCCCATCTCAAGATTTCACCCTGCTACTATCCATTTGGTTAACTGAATAGATGGCCTAGCTCTTGTTATGGAGGAGAGATGTGGAGGAAACTGTATTGCTTATGGAGTTGTTTGGACTCTGTGATATCCAGATTTTCTCATAGATATTAACGGCCTCCTACAGAACCAGTTTAGTGAAGAAGGACCTTCTGAGTAGCTCATGGTTTCAATATATCATGGGAAGGGGGCATAGTAGAGTAGATTATTCAATTCATAGCAGCCAGGAAGCAGAGGACCAGAGACAAGAAGGGGCGAGGCATGATTACCCCCCCACCCCACCCCACATGCCCAATGACTTATTTCTTCCAACCAGACCAACTTTTACAGCTCTGCTACCTTCTAAAAGTATACAGATTTTTAAATTCACTCATGTATAAAACTCTTGCATAAGATCAATAGGTCAGAGACCTCATATTCTTATCATCTCTCAAAATATCTTTAGAGACATACCCAGAAGTGTGCTTAATTAATTTCTAAGACATCTCTAAGCCCATTCAAGATGACCAACAAGATTAACCGTAATTTATAAATGAGTAGAAACTATCTAGAGGGCAAAATACCAATAGATCTCCAAATTATACTAGTGAATTCTGCTTTTAGGAATTTCCTTTAAGAAAGAAGAAAGAAAGAAGGAAGGAAGGAAAAAGAGAGAGAGAGAAAGAGAGAGAGAAAGAAAAGAAAAGAAATAAAGAAACAAACAAACAAAGAGAAAGAAATAAATAAAAGTCGGGTGCTGGTGGCTCATGTCTATAATCCTAGCTACTCAGGAGGCTGAGATTTAAGGATCACAGTTCAAAGCCAGCTGGGGAAGGAAAGCCCATGAGACTCTTATCTCTGATTAACCACCAGAAAACTGGAAGTGGTGCTGTGGCTCAAGTGGTAGAACGCTTGCCTTGAGCTGAAGAGCTCAGGGACAGCGCCTAGGCCCAGAGTTCAAGCCCTGTGACTGGCAAAAAAACCAAATATGTGTGTGTGTGTGTGTATGTGTATGAAGCCTTGAGTTCAAACGAGGTATCAGTAAAGAAAAAATTTGAAAATTAAAAAAAGAAATGTATAAATATTCATATAGGAATGTATTTATTAATAGATATAATAAGAAATGAGAAATAGTTTAAATTCCCAACAGTGAAGAATTTTGTTAAATACTATTATTTATCATACATATACAGAAGTATACATATACATACACATGTACATATATATATATATATATATATATACACACACACACACACATATACACACAATGGAATACTATGTAATCAAACTGTTTGTGTAGTTACTTACTGGCCTTGAAAGATGTCCATGATATATCTGATAAGTGATAAATGAGATTGCATCATGCATATAGTACATAAGAAGTATGTCTGTGTATTTATATTCATCAAGCACTATATGCCAATCCACACAACAATTAAGCCTTGGAAAACATTCAGGGGTTCTGTCCAGGTGATGTGCACCAGGTGATGGTAGTAGTGTTTATGCTTAGCTTTTACAATTAGGGAAAAAAAGCTACAATGTTTCCTTAAACTTTTTTTTTGGTCTTATTTTGTAGTGGGGATTGAACCCAGGACTTTGCACTTGATAGACAAGCGTCTGTTGCTGAGCTACATCTAGTCCCTCATTTTGTTTTCAATAAAAAGGAAAAAATAAAAGGAAAAGAAGTGAAGCATTTTTACCTAGATTCAGTATTCTACAACCCTGGAAGCCATCTTGCTCAGCTGACTGGCACACACTGTTTATTTCAACCTTGACTTAGAAGTTAACCAATTAATTAAGTCAGTCCAAGACAGACAGACAGTATATGATAGCAAATTCTTTAATAGAGGAATCAATACATTTATTGGATAGATGTGCTGAATATTAGGATTGGGGGAATAAAAGCTATGCTTGATATACTCCTAATTGTGACTATTACTATCTAAGCCCCTAGTTTTGGGGATGAACTACTGAAATCATAAATACGTACCATTCCATTTTCTTGTGTTATGCTTTTGAGTTCAGAGAAAGTTCATGCAAAAAAAAAAAAACCAAAAATGTATCAAAAGACCAGGATCTGAGTGATAGTAGCTATTGGAAGGAAATGACCTAAATGCTTCTATTTAAACCTGTCAAATGTGTTTAGAGTATGCCATAAACATGGATATGTAATTTTCATACATATTATACATACGGCTTGTTTCAAATTTAGTGTCTTGAAACTGTCTTAGACACTTGGATTCCTGGCTTCGTTTTACTGCATTAGCTGCTGCAGCTTTAAGAACATGTCCAGAAACCCACAATTAAATTGCTATAGGTTCTCAGATGTTTGCTACAATTGATTACATTTTACCAATACGTATGTATGTTTTCCGCCCAAGGAAGAAGACTGAGTGTAATTTTGTTTGCCCTGATAATTCTGTATTTCAGTTGATCACATTTTGTGTGTGTGTATGAATGTGTGTGTGTGTGTGTGAGTCCTAGGGTTTGAACTCAGGGCCTGGGTGTTGTCCCTGATTTTTTTTTGTTGTTGTTGTTGTTGCTTAAAGACAATGCTCTACCACTTGTGCCACAGCACCAATTAACTGGAGATAAGAATCTCTCAGATTTTCCTTACAGAGCTAGTTTTGGATTGCGATCCTCAGATCTCAGCCTCCTGAGTAGCTAGGATTACAGGTATGAGCTACCGGTGCCTGGCCGGTGCCCACTTTTGATCACATTTTAACATTAGAAAAATTCATGTCCTCTTTGTTTTTTGTTTGTCTGTTTGTCAGTCGTGGGGCCTGAACTCTGGGCCTGGGCGCTGTCCCTCAGCTCTTCAGCTCAAGGCTAGCATTCTACCACTTGAGCCACAGCGCCACTTCCGGCCTTTTCTGCTTATGTGGTGCTGAGGAATTGAACCCAGGGCCTCATGCATGCAAGGCAAGCGCTCTACCACTGAGCCACCTTCCCAGCCCCTCTTGTCCTCTTAACTCATTAAATCAGGAAATGACTACTGCTTCTGAGAAGTGTGCCAGTTCTACTCTAGCAAGTGATTTTTTTCTCTTTCAAGCAACAAAATGGGCATTGGTATTTTCTTGAATAAAGTTTTCTGTTTGGATAATTAGCTCAGCACTGTCAAATATGCATAACTCCAGGATTGGGTAGGTAAGGTGGTCAGGGTGTGATCTGGGCCATTATAAGATGTCAGGCTGAGGTGTGGAGAAATCTTCACATTGGCCATCAAGGTCATACAGATAATTTAAAACAGCGTATGAGCCAAATAGAATACAACTTGGTTCTTAATTATCTTGAGATCGGATCAGCTTGGCCCATTCTCATAGTTCTAATAATGAATGTGTTCCTGGGGTTGGGTAACTTACAGGTTTTCTAGATAGTAAGGGATGGTACAATTGGGGCTTAGCCAACATTTCATGTACTTGATTTCCTCTACTATTAGCATGGTAACGATGCAGGGTTTGTGTGTGTGTGTGAAAGAAATGTTTATTTTTTATTGTCAAGGTGATGTACAGAGGGGTAACAGTTGCATAAGTAAGGTGATAAGTACATTTCTTGCCAAACTTGTTACCCCTTCCCTCATTTTTCTCCTGCTTTCCTTCCCCCCCACTCCCCACCCTCAAGTTGTACAGATCATTACCAACATACCTGTCTTGTGTATATCGCTGTTGCATTGGGTCCCCCTCCTCTTTGTCTTACTGTTCTGCTGTTCACCTTCCTTCCCTAGTTCAAATAAACGTATGTACAAAAATCAAATACAGTGACAACAGGGGATACATGATAGGGAGAAGAACATACAAAAGAAACAAAAAAATCACATAGCGTATTAACAACAACAACAACCAAGAAAAACCCTCTTGTGTCTTAGAGATCATTTCGCTTAGCATCATCTTATATGGTCACATGTACATAGCTATTGAGCTATTCTGCTCATCTGCTAAGATTATCTTAGATGTATACTAGTTATTGCAAATAAGGGAAACCATGGGACCTATGTTTCTTTGGGCCTGGCTTACTTCACTTAATATGATTTTTTTTCCAAGTCTTTCCATTTCCTTACAAATGGGGCGGTGTCATTGTTTTGGATGGAAGCATAGAATTCCACTGTGTGTGTGTGTGTGTGTGTGTGTGTGTGTGTGTGTGCACACCTGTGTGTATGTTTATGTGTATGTGTATATATATATATATATACCACACTTTCTTGATCCATTCATCTGCTGAGGGGCATCTGGGTTGGTTCCATATCTTAGCTATGGTGAATAATGCTGCGATAAACATAGTTGTGCTGGTAGATTTAACATGGCCTTGTTTGTGATCACTTGGGTAAATGCCCAGAAGTGGGATTGCTGGGTCATAGGGGAGATCTGTGTGTAATCTTTTGAGGAACTTCCATTCTGCTTTCCAGCGTGGTTGAACAAGTTTACCCTCCCACAATGCAGTAGGGTTCCCTTCTGGCCACATCCCCTCCAGCATCTGTTGTTATTAGAGTTCTTGATTATAGCCATTCTAATGGGTGAGTTGGAATCTCAATGTTGTTTTGATTTGTATTTCTTTTATGGCCAGAGTGTGAAGTAAGTTGGGGTTTTTTGTTTTTGTTTTTTTTTTTGGCGTGGGTTGTGGGGCTTGAACTCAGGACCTGGGCACTGTCCCTGAGGTTCTTTTGCTCAAGGCTTACATTCTACCACTTGAGCCACAGCTCTACTTCTGGCTTTTTTGTGTGTGATTAATTAGAGATAAGAGTCTCAGGGATGTTTCTGCCCAGGCTGGCTTCGAACGGTGATCCTCAGATCTCAGCCTCCTGAGTAGCTAGGGTTACAGGTGTGATGTAGTTTTTGTTGTCCCTCTTGCTGTCATTTTATTCCAAACTCTGGCTGGCTATATGGATAAGCTAGTTTTGTGTGGTAGATGGAGAACTAGAAATTAATGTCCTTGAGTTCTAGGCCTGGTTCTGATACCAAATAATCAAGTGGCTAGTAGTCACACAATTCAACTGCAGCTACTTCTCTGCTGTGGGAGGAAGACATTGGATCTGAACCTGGGTCTCTTAAGCCCAGAGCTTTAGTTTTTGTATCAAACCCCACACTGACTTTTTTTAAGGTTGTATCTTGATTTTAATCCAGCGCCTACCAGATCCTTCTGGTATTTGAATAGAGATTTCCTTAAACAATGCCACAGAATGACTTATTCCCTGCATCTTACTCCCTTTAGAAGCTGCATGGACTCCCTCAGCGGCTTCTCCCGGTACCTTCCTGTGCTTGTTAGAGCACAGGGCTGTGAAGGCCAGCGGCCGCTCAGGCTGTTCATGTTTCTGCATGCCAGCACTGTTCGGAACTGCCTCTTCACGACAGAGCTGGCAGAACAGACATTCTTTTGTTTTAGCACTCGTGATTCGTATTCTGTGGTCAAGCACTGTGTAGTGTGCCTGCAAAGACACACTATATCCTCCGGCGCGAGTTCTGCGCGGCTCCCCCTGCCACTTCCCTAATAAATTGTTCTTGCAAGAACCAGCTGGTGTTTGGAGAGCTCCATTGCAGGGAGAAAAAGAAATGGCAGCTACAGAACAGGAGTAAATGTCTGACAAGCAGGCCCCCCGCTCGGGCAGGGAGTGCCGGCCAGCGAGGAAAGACCACTGGCTGTTTAAAGAAAAAGAGAGAGCTGGAAAAGAAAAGAAAAACCCCAACAGTCCCTTTTCTGCCTGGAAAAGGGCTCAGGTCAGATGTTAGGAAGATGTGTCTTTGTTTTTGTTTTTTTGAGGGGGAATCCTAAGTAAATAGTATTTCAGCCAATACGTTCATGACCTTCATCCTCCTTCGGAATGTTCTCATTCTGGGGGAGGGGGGAAAGACAGAGGTTGAGTCATTTATGCACACACGAGAACTTTACTAAAAAGGAAACCTCGGGAGATGTTTTCCTTGTGCTTCTTTAGGGCACAATTTATGGGCTCTGCAGTACTGTCAGAGCAAATCTCCTTTTCCCAGGAACTTGCCTCCATTGCTTTCTTTATTATATGGGACTGTAAATTTTCAAAGCTGTGAGGGGGGGGAATTCCCTGACATGATTATCTGCTAGGAAAGTCTGACCCTCCCACATCTCAAATAGTGATTTTTTTTTTTCATGTCTGCTCTCCATCTCCTCCTGACTCTTATAACTCCCTAAATTTCACACATAGCCGTCTGACTTTATAAATCTTTTCCCTTGGTCCTGCAAACTGCTTACTAAATAGATGCTATCATCCGTAGGACCAAAGGTCATATGACCTCTGGGTTTCTAAATGTGGATGTGAGTTTTTGCTCTTGAAAAGCAGAAGGAAATGTTGAACCAGAAGATAAGATGGTTGGTTGGTTGTGAAGTTTGGTTATTTTTTTTTTGGGGGGGGGGGGAGGTAGGTAGGTTGGGATTAAAAAAGTTGTTATTGCTGCTGTCTTTGCTTATAAGTATGTAAATAGTTAGTGTGACACTTACCAATAATTAGAAAACAGCTTATTGCTTGGCTTTAATATGGTGATAATTCTCTTCTATCAGAGGAGTCTCTGCATTAATCCCTGTTAATAAATGTTTTCTGTGTTGGATGGGTCTTTATGGAGCCAATCCATTTTGCCATAAGCCCAAATATCTGTGATGTAGTTTATTTTCTCACTACTCATTTTCTTCTCTCCCTCCCTCTCTTTTACTGAGTAGCTGTACGAAGGTTTCAATTTGACAGTCCTGTTTAGGACAAAGCATCTTGGTCAGTGTCATCCTTTCTATCAATCTCCCCCCCCTCTCTCCCAACTCCACCCCTCCCCAATTACTTGGTTCTCCTGTCATATCTGTATATTGAATATTATGACTGTATTTATCTCTTTCCATGTGTGCCCCCCAACCCAGATAAAACGTGCTTTTGCTTCTTAGCATTCATTTTGTTTGTTGTTCAAAGGAGGCAAACCATTGGAATCCTCCCCCAGTCTACCATACTTGAATTCATTTGTTTGTGTACATATGCATATGACTCATGAATAAGGTTTTCATACCCCACATTTTTTTTTTTTTGCCAGTCCTGGGGCTTGAACTTGGGGCTTGGGCACTGTCCTTGAGCTTTTTTTTGGCTGAAGGTAGCACTCTACCACTTGAGCCACAACTCCACTTCTGGCTTTTTCTGTGTATGTGACTGAGGAATCGAACCCAGGGCTTCATGCATGTGAGGCAAGCACTCTACCACTAAGTCACCTTCCCAGCTCTTGTACCCCACTTTTTCTGAGCCTTCAGTTCGTACATGCAAGTGTATCTGCTGGTAGATCTCTGGTTGTGGTTGAAGCTTTTGTGGTTAGTTCAGCTTGTCCTAGATTACTTCAAAGCCTGTCACCCAGGGGTCTTCACAGAGGGAATTTCCTTTCCCTTAAAGGCATCATCTTTGCATGATGAAGAGAACACTAAAATGCCACTTCTGAGGATTTTTTGTCACCATGTAAGCTTTCTCTTAAGTGCAAGAGATGGATAGGATGTGGGCAGGATTGTTGCACAGTACCACTAATTTAATCGAGAGCATTGGTAAAGTTTCCATGTGGACCAGCCCTTATGCACTGGGGTGTCTGTAGTTTCTTTCCTAGAGGATCAATCCTATTGCTTGAGACTGCGTACACATTTAATAACTAATACATGCCATCATTTGCTCTTATTACCATTTTTTAAATGTGTTTCTCAAGCCCAGTGTGGGAGTTCATGCCTGTAATCCTATCTAAGGAGTCTGAGATCTGAGGATCAAGGTTCAAAGTCATGGGTCTCTTGTCTCCAATTAACCACCCCAAAAAACAGAAAGTAGTAGAGCATGAGCCTACGTCAAAAGAGCTCAGGAATAGTGCCCAGGCCCTGAGTTCAAACCCTATAACTGGGGGGAAAAAAAGAGGCTGAGATCTGAGGCTCATAGTTCAAAGCCAGCACGGGGTACAAAAGTCTGTGAGACTCTTATCTCCAATTAACCATGAAAAAGCTGGAAATGGAGCTGTGGCTCAAGTGGTAGAGCACCAGCCTTGAGTGAAAAAGCTCAAAAATAGTGCTCAGATTCTGAGTTCAATCCCTAGTATGTACACACACACACACACACACACACACACACACACACACACACACACACACACACACACACACGTGTGTTTCTCAGAGGACTGCTGTTTTAAGACAGTGTTGATGTACAACAAATCTACCAAGCTTCCCTAGTTAAACCCAGCTCAAAATGGTGGTAACCTGTCAGGTAATATAAAACAATGGAGAAGATTCTGTGTTCATTTTGTTTCCCCCACGTATATCCTGGAAGATAGACATCTGCTCCAGCCTCCCTCCCCCCATCACCCGGCACTAACTACCCAGGTGACTTGCTCACACTGGATCTTGTGCCAAGCTGTGTTTGAATAGCAGGAAAATGAGAGTTTGCCTCTGGAGTTGTAGATAGGCTCTATGTACTTCCTTACAGTGTTTTCTTTCTTCTTGCCCTTGTTCTTTAAGGACAGCGAAGGAACTTTTGTTTGGACGCAGCCAGCACATTTTGGATAGCCAGGGACTCTGTGAAAAGCAGCAGCCACTAGAACTGAAATCTGTCGCAGCAGAAGACAGTGTAACGGGAGATTATGCCTTAGTCATAAATGGCCACAGTTTGGTGAGTTCGCTTCAGGCTTTTGTCCTTTTACTTTATCCCCATAATCATCTCTTTTGTGTTGTCATAATGAGAACTGTGTGTGTGTGTGTGAGTGTGTTTCTCAAATGGCACTAGGAGAAATAGGCCATACACAACCGTTTCCTGTTTGCAAAGGAAAAAGGAAACCTCTAATATATATTTCATACATTATTGTTTAAACCGTCACAGCAAAGAGAGAGTCTGAAGAAATACTGTATTCACAGAGTATCAATCTTGTCCAAATGACTGCAAAGCACTTAGCCATATTATTTAAGTGCTTTTCCAAGGATGGGGGAGTGTCACCGCTTGGTGTTATTTAATTAAAGTAAATGCAACTGGATGGATGAATTGCAATTACTGCTCTTGCTAATGTCTGTGATTTGCACAGCATAGCCTGACCTTCATATAATTACCACACCAAATTATTGCCATTCAGATACCTCTGGTGGTTTTTTTTTTCTAAATAGCAGCATTTTGTAGCCAGGCCAAACAATTTGCTTTGATTAGGAAATCTGGTTTTTGTCATAATAGAATAAACTTGCATTGTACTTTTAATGTAGTTCAGGTTCCAAGTCTTGAACAAAAAAAAAAATCAAAACACTCCTCTTGGTTTCTAATTTAGAATACAAAAGGTCCGATTGCACTCTAGTGAAATTATCATTTATGTGCACAAAGAACTAATCTCACATCTTTCTTTGGCTTTGATGATTCTTTTTTCAACTTTGGGGAAAAAAATAAAATGTTTCTTCTTGTAGAAAGTTTCTTAGAGGACAAAAGAAGTTGGATGTGAGTATATTGTATTTTTCCCCCTCCCTTGTGATCATCTGTCTGCTAGCTCTTAGAGCTCAGAGTTCTCCAGCTGGACTGCAGACCTAACATGTTGCCTTCTACACCATGGAAAGTTACAGAGCGTCTCTGCAGGCCAAGCTCCGTTGAAAGTTTGTCCAGATGACACGAACTTCTCCCTTGCTCAGATGAACAGCAACTGAGCATTTGAAGGCTGTCATCTGGGATTTACAACTGGAAGCCTCAGGCTGAGCTGCCCAGAGACAGCAATATAGACAAGAGCCCTAATAGGCTGGGTTTGACCTCAGGCTCAAAGAAAGCCATGTGTTGGTAGGGTGGGAGCAGTCAGGTGATAACTTAGCCTTTCTCTCATCTCCGTCTCTCTCTTGTCTGTGTGTCTCTACCTCAATCTCTCTCTCCTCTAGCTGTCTTTCTCTCAATCTGTCTCTCAGTCTCTGTCTCCCTCTCTGTCTGTCTCCATCTTTCTCTGTCTCTGTCTTTCTCAAGGTGCTAAATCGATGCTTTGCAGGACTACTCCCTTAGCTTCAAATCCTGATGCGAAGGGTCTCTTCCCATGTAAGGAAATCAACTGTTTCTGCAAGTATGGTTAGAATTCTTTTTGTTGTTTTATTTCAAATGGTGACTCTATAATTGGCCCAGATCCTGATGCTTTGTAATGTAATTGGACCTCTCTTTCTCCAAGTCTGACTCTAGTTTTCTTTTTTACTTATTGATCCTCAAGAAGAAAGAGTAGAGAGCCCACTGGCGATGCTAAATAACGCAGCCAGTTCAGGAAGGCTCAGTACAATTTGAGACTTCTGAATCGGTATTTCCTCTGGGAATAGGCTTGGAGATGAGAATTTTCTAGACTAGAGTATGTTTTCTTTATATTCAGCCACCTAGTTGTTTCATTAGCACTTATTAAGCACGTCCAGATCACAGTGCTAAAGCCCGAGGTTAAAGATAGGAGTTGGAATCCTTGCCCTGGCAATTGTTGTCCACTGGTATGAAAATCATTATAAAAGAGGAATGGTAGCCGGGCGCTGGTGGCTCACGCCTGTAATCCTAGCTACTCAGGAGGCTGAGATCTGAGAATGGAGGTTCAAAGCCAGCCCGGGCAGGAAAGACCGTGAGACTCCTATCTCCAATAAACCACTAGAAAACCGGAAGTGGCGCTGTAGCTCAAGTGGTAGAGAGCTCGCCTTGAGCTGAAGAGCTGAGGGACAGCGCCCAGGCCCAGAGTTCAAGCCCCATGACCGACCGACCAAAAAAAAAAAAAAAAGAGGAAGGGCTACAATGCTCTGTGTCTGCTTAGAGAAAGACAAATCTCATCTTGTAGAGTGAACAGAGAAAGCTTTCTGGAGCAAGTGATGTTTGCAAATAGAAATAACAATAAGAATAAAAGCACCAAAGCAAAATAAACCATATTAAATCACGGGAAACAAGCGAGTTGGTGACATGTGAGTGATGAATGGACTTAAAATGGCCGGGTTCAGAAGATAAAACTCACAAGTATAGGCAGCTGGCTGAGAGAGTGTTTGCTTGAAGATTCACTTAGAGATGTTTGGATTCCTGTTAACTCCTCTTATTGTCTTCATTTGAAAGTATATAAGAAAGCGGGGCGTGCTTCTAATCTTGGCTACTTGTGAGGCTGAGATCAGGCTCTCCAGGCATCTGCAGGATCGAGGCTAGCCTGGACAGAAAAGTTCCCAAGACTCCAAGCTAGACATGGCGGCATGCACCCTTCATCCCACTGATGGAAACTTAAACGTAGGGGGATTGTGCCTCTGGCATGTGCTCACCTGGGAAGCAAGAACCTATCCTAAAATTAATCAGTGAGAAACAGGGCTGGCACAATGACTTGCATGGCCAAGTGTCAGGCTAACCAGCATGGGGTCTGGAGTTCAAACGCCTGGCCTAGTACTGCCCCCTCCCAAGACAGATAGCATGACGTGTTTTCTAGAAAAAGAATTACATGGTTACATGGGAAGGGATTATATTGTTTTTCAGCATTCCCTTAGCATATCTAACTGTTCTATGCACTTGGACTTAGCCAGTGTCCAACGGGGTGGGAAGTCTGCTTGAGATGCAGGATGCACAGCCTGCTTTTTTAAGCCTCACCTGGCAGCAGCCATGGTACTCTTCAAGGAACAATGTGCATCTGATCTGCTGCTCCTCTTGCCTGCAATTAACAAGCACAACAAATGCTACAACACAAAAACAACAGCGCAAGGGAACCAACAAAGCCCATCACAGACAACAGCCCAGTAATCATCACTTGTAGATCCTTCTAAACAGTGAGATCTTTTCTTGCTTATTCAAAGATTATTATTTAAAAATTCCTTCGTGTTGACTAGGAGTTTCATACTCATTTCTTCACTTGATTGTGTGATTCTGGGTCAATAATTATTTGTTGCAGTGAATACAATGGTTTAGAATAAAAGTTTAAAAAAAAAAAAGACATGTAAGCTATGTGCTGGTGGCTCACACCTGTAATTCTAGCTACTCAGGCAGCTGAGATCCGAGGATTGGAAACCAGTCTGAAAGTCCATGAGGCTCAGCTCCAATTAGCCATCAAAAACCTAGAAGTAGAGCTCAAATGATAGAGCACCAACCTTGAGGGAAATAGCTAAGGGACAAGCATCTAGGCCTTGAGATCAAGCCTGAGTGTACACACACATGTACACACACACACACACACACATGCACACACGCATACACACACACACATCCCGGATTACAGCTGTCACATACTGTGATATGTTCTTTCCTGGATTTTGTTTTTCAATAACACAGGCCTATGCACTAGAAAGCGACATGAAGAATGGTCTCTTGGAGCTTGCCTGCATGTGTAGGGCTGTGGTTTGCTGCAGAGTTACACCACTCCAGAAAGCCCAAGTAGTAGAGCTGGTAAAGAAGTACAGAAATGCCGTGACCTTGGCCATCGGCGATGGAGCCAATGATGTCAGCATGATTAAAAGTAAGCAGATAATGCTATGTCATGGACACTTTTTATCCCATGTCTTCTGGCCCTGTGGTTATTATTACCTTGATTATTGACTCATTAAAGTCAATGAGGTGAATCTCTCTCTCTCTCTCTCTCTCTCTCTCTCTCTCTCTCTCTCTCTCTCTCTCTCTCTCTCTCTCTCTCACTCACACACACACACACACACACACACACAAGTAAGTGAGTATTTTCTCTGTCCAGTACGTTACTTACATTGAGTCTGTGGGTTCAGAATTTGGTAGTGTGTCATATACACCATATTGATTTTGCTGTGCTTCCCCTGGTCCTGGGGTTTGAACTCAGGGCCTGGGCACTGCCCCTAAGCTTCTTTTGCTCAAGGCAAGTGCTCTACCTCTTGAGCCACACCTCTACTTCTGGCTTTTTGCTGGTTTATTAGAGATAAGAGCATCATGGACTTTCTTACCTGGGCTGGCCTCGAGCCACAATCCTCAGAAGTCAGCCTCCTAAGTAGCTAGGATTACAGAAATGAGCCACCTATGCCTGGCTTGCTTTTTCTTTAATTAAATCCTTTGTGTATTTTTAGGCTAGAAAAATGCCCTGGGTCAGCTTTGACTATTTGGGGACATAAAAGCAGCCATGTGGTTAAGAGAACCGGAGGTAAATAACAACATGTGGGTGCTACTTAGAAATAGAGTTCATGTAAGTTACTGAACTTTCCTGAATCCAATTTCCCTCTTATGTAAAACTAGGGTAAACAACTACTGTATTTCATGAATATATGTAAAAAAAAAACAACCAGAATTGCTGTAGTTAGAAGGTTTCAATAAATAAATGTCCTAAAAGAGAAATATTAAGTTCCCAAAAGATATTAACAGCCAGACACTAGTGGCTCATGTCTGTAATCCTAGCTATTCAAGAGGGTGAGGTCTGAGGATTGTGGTTTGAAGCCTGCCTCTGACAGGAAGGTCTGTTAGACTCTTCTCTCCAATTAAGTAGGGAAAAGCCAGAAGAAGAGCTGCGATTCAAGTAGTGGTAGAGCACTAGTCTTGAGCAAAAAAGCTAAGGGATAGAGCCAAGGTTCTTGAGTTCAAAGCCCAGTACTGGAAACAAAGAAACAAAAGAAGGAAGGATATTGTATCTTTGTTCTGGGACCCAAACTTCTCCTCTTTTGCGTCATAGGTGCTCATATTGGCGTTGGCATCAGCGGCCAGGAAGGACTGCAAGCTGTCTTAGCCAGTGACTATTCATTTGCACAGTTCCGGTATCTCCAAAGGCTCCTGTTCGTTCATGGAAGGTGGTCCTACTTCCGGATGTGCAAGTTCCTATGCTATTTCTTCTACAAGAACTTTGCGTTCACACTTGTGCATTTCTGGTTCGGTTTCTTCTGTGGATTCTCAGCGCAGGTGGGTAAAAGGTACTTAGATCTCTTATATCAGATTTCATGGCTAACAAATGATTCTTTTTCATGGCTCTTTATGAATGAAGAACATTTTTCTATGACTGATACAAGGGACAGTATTATAAATGTGTAATTGATAGCTGACTTGAGCGTTGATCCAGCCCAAGAAGAAGAAGAAAAAATATATATATATTTATAACAATAAGAAATGTTGAGGTATCTTTTATGGGAAGATTAGTCTCTTGAACACGTTGAATGTACCTGATTTGAGAGTAAATATATTTTCAATTGGAGAGAACTCAAAGCTGTGTTGATAGCAGCTTTTCAGCTAAAAGTTGGTCTGTGTAATGTAGGTAGCAAATAAGTAAGTTAGCAAATTAGTACATTTGGCATCCTACTTTTATATCTACAAGTAGTGATTTTAATCAGATGTATAAATTCTATACATTTTACTTTTCCTCCTCACCTTTTATGGTTTTCATGTTAACACTTCACATCTTGTTATAATTTGTATCTTGGAACAGATTGTTGTAGCTTTCGTTTTCTTTAAAAAAATAGTTTTGCCTTTTGACCATTATACTAGAGATACAATTGAGTTACCTATCATTGTTTTGGATTCCACAGTGTACTTCCCAGGAGTTTTTCGTTTCCTATGTTTTTGCATTACTAATCAGTAACCACTTCTTCTTTTAGCTTGACCTGCCATAACATTTCTGGTAAGCAGGTCTAGTGGTAATCCAAACTCAGCTCTTGTTTGAGATAGACTTCATCATTTTTGAAAGACAAGGCTACTGGGTATATAAGTATTCTGATTGCTAAGGTTTTTTTTTCTTTCAAGATTATGAATGAATTGTTTCTGCTGAGGAATCCACTACTATACTCAGCAGGGGTGTCCTTATTTTTGATTCACTTTCTCTTGCTCATTTCAACATTGTGTTTAACTTTTTATTTGTCCCCAAACCCAGGGCCTCATGCATGCTAAGACATACTTTGCACCTGAGCTTTACCTTAAACCCTTTAACATTTAACAATTTGATCGTGCTGTGCCTTGGTGTGGGTTCCCTTGGATTCATCTTCTTTGATGTTCTCTGAGATTCCTAAATTGGGCTTTCTATTTCCTTCCCCAGGGATGGGAAGTTCTCTGCTGGTATGTCTTTGAGTTTGTCTTCTGACCATTTGTTTCTACTCCTCGGATGCTTAATAATGCATCAATTGTGCTGCCTGATGCTGGGTCAAGCTAGCTTGAAGACAGCATGTCTTAAGCTATCCTTACTCATTATTTTTCCTTCTTGCCAACCAGTACAGCATCAGGTTGGGTAACTGATTTCTAGTGACCTATCTTTGAGTCTCCTGAAAATTCCAGTTTGTGGTTCAAGTTTTTAGGAGTTTTTGTTTGGCCTTTCCTTTTAGCCAATGCAAAGCCAGCACAAAGACTTTCCCTCTAGTGTCTTTCTGCACGAACATGGTCTTTCTGTCACATCCAGGACTTAGGCCTGGGCTGCCGTTTGGTCTTACCTTGACATCAGTGATAGTGTTTTAGAGTCAGTGAGACTGGATATTATTGTTACCCAAACTTATTCGGTATGTTGCACTATTGTATTTCCCAAGCAAAAGGCATAGTGTCCTGTAAGTCAGAGGCCATAGGAAGCCCTCTTTAGGAAGTTCTGTAACAGGCATTTCTACAGCAACGATTTTAAAACATGACAGTGGCTTGCTGTTTATCCTAGCTCCAATGTTTGAAAAGCAATCAACAGACAAAGCACGAAGAATACAGTCCCCATAGGAACAGGCTATTTATACTCATTTCTTTCCAATACATTTTCATCTTTAATTCTGGTCCAAGGGATAAAAACAGCTTTGTTTTATATACCAAAGTAAGAGGTTTACATTTAGACTACTGATAAGTCTTTTCCATTATCTTCAAAGTTTTCACTGGATTATAAAAATATTTACATGTGAGCCGGTGCTGGTGGCTCAGATAGGAGAATTGCGGTTTGAAGCTAGTCGGTCAGGGAAGTCCATGAGACTCTTAATTGTCTACCAAAACTGCTGGAAGTGGATGTGTGGCTCAAGTGGTAGAGTACCAGCCTTGAGCAATATAGCTCAGGGAGACTGCCCTGAGTTCCTGCCCTAGGACCAGTTGGCGTGCATGCACGCGTGCACGTGTGCGCGTGCATACACACACACACACACACACACACACACACAGGGTCCATGTAACTCTAAATCATCCAGAAATAACTGCTGAGAACCCCTCAAAACTATCTATAACTGGATTTGTCCCCCAAACCATGTATTAGTGATGAGACTTTCTTAAGCCTTGATCACTTTTAGGCTTTTAAAGAAAGGTGGTCCCTGGAAGCCTCTACACATCCTGCCATCTCTCTAAATTGCTTCAGTGAAGTTGAATACTCTTAAGGTGAAAGAGAGCCAGTAGGAATAATGGCTCCCAGCCCCAGCAGACTGAATGAACTGCATGCATCTCTTGAGAGGCCATTCGTGATTAGGCTTAATCTTCAGTCACTGTATTTGTCCCATCCTGACAGGAGGGAAGACTTGGCATCTACATTCCCCATCAGCTCTCTACACAACCCTACGCCTCTCAACAGATTGCCTTGAAGCCAACCCCTCTTACAGCCAAAACCAGCAGCCCAAATGTACAGACTGTTTCTTTACCCACAATGTCGGCTTTGAACCGCTACCAGTTTTAATTCTTTTAATGAAGTGACGCATGCTGTTTCTTGACTGCCTCCGCCTGTTTTGTTTGCTGCCTGTGGGGTAGGAGACTTGGCTGTCTCAGGTGGTGGTGGGGGAACACAGGCTGGGTACTTTGTTCTGGTTCATTCAGTACCCCTCTTCCCTTGTGACTGATTTGAGACACACTGGAAAAGAAATTTTCCTGGGAGGGAATACACTCTTTTTGTTTGCTCGGTGAGAACCGTTTGGAATGTAGAGAACAAGGAGTGTAGGTCTTGCTGAAGCCTAGAATCATGGCTCTGGCGAGGAGTCTCAGAGGTAATCAATGCAGCTTTTGATTTTATAGAGAAGGAACCCGAGTATCCCAAGAGCTGAGAACCAGTGGTGAGCATAACTGAAACTCAGAACTCTCTCATCTGGGGGCTGGAGGTGTGGCGTAAGTAGTAAACCTGCGTAGCAAGCACTAGGCCCTTAGTTCAAACCCCAGTACCACCAAATCCAGTTTCTCTTTTAGTGCTCGGTCTACTCTGCTTGATAAGAGACTGCTCAGTTTAACATGAACTGAGACTAAGCTATAGCCTTTATAAATTTCCCTTTTTAAACACCCCCAGATCAACAAATGTTTGCTTTATTTGAAATCTGAAGGAGAAACGTCCAGAAACACGCAGTCTCCCCTATGACTTTGCAAAGGAAAATGGACCCTCTCATCTAGAGAGTGCAAATGTCTCAGGTGGTATCTTCCACAGCTTAGACATGAGGTTAGATTTTCCCCCTGGATGAACGGCCTTCTACCATCATCGACAAGCTGGAGGCCAGCTTCTACCAGCAAATACTCCAGCTGCACTGCCTCTGAGGTATATTAAATACAGTCTGTCCTGAGGAGATTTCCAACCAGATTTCTGACCCAGAGAAGTTTGGACAGAGGTCAGATATGTCCTCCATATTGAACCATGGGTTCCTTTTTCTGGACACACTTGATCCAATCGATTCTTGAAGACTTCATGATTTCCATGCAGTCTACTGCAGGTCTGTGCTCACAATTCCTACCTGTAACCTATTTCAGAAGTTAACTCTGTCTTCAGGAGTTGTAATAAAGATGAGCTATTCCCTGCCCAAGATAAGAGCCAGAAAAAATATAAATTGAAGCCCTATTTAGGAAATTTTCATTTCAAACTATGCAACTACTGGCATAGAATGCTTGTGAGATGCTATTATCTGGTGACAATTTATCATTGTCAGCGAGATACAGAGCTGTGTATTTAAAAAAAAATTCTGCTATGATATGGAAGCAATTATTTTGTCAAGGCTGGAAAAAAGTTTAGCTCTGTCAAACAATATCTGAAAACTCCCAGTGAAAAGTCCAGAAAGAGCGAGACGAATCTCAAGGCTCTAATGCCATTATGGGCCCAGTTACCTGTGATTCTGTTTCTCTCCCTGGCAGAGTAGCTCTTCCTGTTTGCCTTCCAGATGTTCTATGTGGAAAAGCCAGGGTGGGGCTGGGTCTACTGGCGTGGCTGTTCTTTCTAGATCTCTCTGGTGGGTTTCTGCTAATTACCTAAACGAAGGACATACGTGCTAAAGCCAAATACCTCATCTGTATTCCACAAATGTGTTTTCTTTAAATGACAATTTTTTTTAAGGCCAGAAAAAAAAAGTCATCATAGAGATTTCTTTTGCCATGCACAGCAAAATGAGGGCTTCGTATCTCCACGGTGGTGTTTTGTTCTTTTAACTTTGTCCAAGCTGGCTGATAGCGACGATACATTGCTCCTGTGGGTGCAGGAGGGGCGTGCTTTAAAGAGGAAAGCTGCAAAAAAGTGCACAGCTCTCCTCTTCCCTTTATTTCTGGTCTGGGAAAGACGCTTCCGGGAAGATTAGTGGCCACTCATGGGAGCATGGCCTTTCTCCTTCAGTCTAAAAAAGAACAGAAATTCACAAGGGGAACCAGAAATCTTGGAGTCAGAAGCAGTCTAGCTGCCTAAAGGAGTTGAGGGAGCTGGGAGGGAGTGTGTGTATGTGTGTGTGTGTGCGCGTGCGAACAATTTGCAGCACTCAAAATCAGCATGAACATGGAGCCAATCTGAAAGAAAAAGGAGAAGGTAATGGAATGTAGGTTTGTTCATTTTTTTTGGGGGGGGGGGGGGGTCCGGTTGTGGAGCCTGAACTCTGGGCCTGGGCGCTGTCCCTCAGCTCTTCAGCTCAAGGTGAGCGCTCTACCACCTGAGCCACAGCGCCACTTCCGGCTTTTTTTCCTTTTTGCTTATGTGGTGCTGGGGAATCGAACCCAGGGCCTCATGCATGCAAGGCAAGCGCTCTACCATTGAGCCACCTTCCCAGGTCCTTGTTCATTCTTTAATAGCTGATTTCATTTTTTTTTTGCTGTTTTAGTGTTTTTTTTCAGCCTTATTTCCTGGTTCTGACACAGTTCCTGGAGCCAGTTTAATTTTGATGTGCTTTCTAATATCCCAGCCATACCCTTAAGAAACTTGAGAAATGAATACCTTGGGGTAAAAGTATTCTAGGAAGTGGAGCTGTGGCTCAAACGGTAAAGCAACAGCCTCTAACACACAAGCTCAGGGATAGCACCCAAGCCCAGCCCACTCCCCAGGTCCAGCCGCTTCCCCTCCCCCCCAAAAGAAAGAGGGGGAAAAGTTTAAATACTGACTTATTGACTAATTAAAAATGATGAACTCAAGTTTATTTTGAAAAGTTACTGCATTTTTATAGGGGAAAAAAAAACAAGTCCACAAGAAAGATGCCATTGCTCTATACTTTTGGAAAACTACTTGGCATTGTAAAAGACAACTGGGTTCCATTTCTGCTTCTGCTTTCAGTCAGCTGTGGTAGTACAGGTTATGCGCACTCCTGAGAGAATGAGTCGGAGGGCAAATAAACACTTGGTTAGTATTATTATGAAAATAGCTGTGATACTATGGATTGCCTGCAAGGTCCCCGAGCCATAGTGAGACACGTATGGAGATGTCTGTAGTGAGAAGGGCCATCCGAGTCTTCTAATCTTGATGGAATTCCTCTGTGCCCCTGTCCCCATCTGTCAATTGAGAACTATTAATAGTACTCTCCTCCCTGATTGGCTAGAATTCCATGAGTTCATATCTAAAATACTTCAAAGGTACAGAATAAGTCTTCAGTAAATACTAGCTTTTTTCTTCTTGTGGCTCTGAGTGGAAGCAAACATCTCTTCCAATAAATTGGAAAAACTCACTGATCCTGTATCCTGACTTGTACTTCTTGTCCTGTCTTGCTTCAGTTGTGAAACTAGGCTTCAACTCTGGGTGCTAGGTTGATAAAAGCTACTGTCAAGTCATTGGAGGTTTCAGTGCTAGCCAGTTTGTGAGAGGTGGCGCTGTAGGCCAAACTCTTTGCTACTGGAAAGTTTGGTATGTTACAGTTTCCCAGATTCCCTCTTCTTCTCTTGTTATGAGGCAGAGGGTGAAGAAATGATTTGATGATGCCAGGGCTATAAGACCTCAGGACAGTTGCGTTCTTCCTCTTCTATTTTCCAACTGCAATCACGAACTGATGAACTTGAGGAAAGAAAGGGGGTCAGCCTCAGATGGTTGAGGGTGTGTGTCGACGCCTCTGCCTTATTTCTGATCTTGTCTTCGCATCGGAATTACTTGGAGAACAATGAAAACAGAACATACCTACATTCTGTCCCCAAGAGCTGATTTAATTGGGCCAGACCTTGAATTTTTTTTCTATGTCCTTAAATCCTTCCCAAATCTCCACAGACTATATGTGTGAAAGAAAGTCATCTATGTGTTTTTTTTTTTTTTTTTACGTTGTAAAAGGCAACAGATCTACCAAAACATACTTGGTTCATAAATGCCAACTCAGAAAACTGTTATCAAACGAATGTGTACCCTGATCCGGCAAACGGAAGAGCACTGTCCAACCCCAGCTTGCTGGAGCAAGCTCCTTGCTGTATCGAGTCACACTTCTGTCTCCCTTGCTTTTCCATGTCATACCTCTCTTCCGTCCAGAGGTAAACAATTACCCTGGATATTTTATTATCACCCTTTTGAGTTGTTTTATACTTTTAAGAATTGTGAAATTATGAATCCCTCCACAGCACAGCAGGGATTTGCATGCTTTTGACTTAAGTGGAGTCATGCTTTGTGTCTTCTTTCACGCTCTTTCTCTCTCTCCATGTCTATCTGTCCACCTATCTATAGACAGCTATGACTAGATAAATGCTTATATGTAAATTATATGACACATTATCACTTAATAATGGCTAACTACCGTTGTTATTAAATTATACATCCACGTATATCTGTATTGCTTAGCTTTTTGTTGCTGTGACCAATGCTCAAGAGAAACAAAGGAGGAAAGATGGACTTTGGCTCGCTGCTTCAGAGGTTTTAGCCATGGTCAGCTGACTCCATTGTTGTTAGGCCCCAGCAAGGTAGAAACAACATGGGGGGAAAAGGCCTGGCAGAGGAAAGCTGTTCTCATGGCAGCCAGGAAGAAGCAAGCAGTAACAGGAAGGGCCAGGCTAATGTATACTTTAGTGCTACCACCCCAGGCACTTCCTTCAACCTGGACCAACTTTCTATAGTCTTACCACTTCTCATAGTCTATTACAAATTTGAATCTGAATTTAACCACTCACTAGGTCAGAGTCTGTGATCAGATCTCTACACAGAGATATTATGCTTTACTCATCTCTACTGTCCAGTCAAGTTGATCGTTGTTGATCACGGTTAACCAGGGCGTTATTTTTATTTGTCTTTTGGCTTAGTGCTGTAGATCTCTTCTTTTGTTGTTGTTGGTGGTGGTTGTAGGGCTTGAACTCAGGGCCTCGGTGCTGTCCTTGAGCTCTTTCACTCTTTCTCTGAGTCACAGCCCCACTTCTGGTCTTCTGGTGGTTCACTGGAGATAAAGAGTCTTACAGACTTTCCTGCCTGGGCTGGCTTTGAACACTGCCATCTTCAGATCTCATCCTCCTGAGTAGCTAGGATTACAGATGTGAGCCACTGGCATCTAGCATGTTTAAAAGTTATTATAAAGTTGATGTATGGGGGGGGGTAAGTTAGGTTGTTTTTGGCAAATGGTACCCCTTCCTTCTCTGTCTCTCCCACTCCTATCTTTAAGATCCCTATTTTGTTGTTGTTGTTGGTCATGGGGCTTGAACTCTGGGCCTGGATGCTGTCCCTGAGCTCTTTAGCTCAAGGCGAGTGCTCTGCCACTTGAGCCATAGCACCACTTCCAGTTTTCTGGTGGTTATTTGGAGATAAGAATCTCATGGACTTTCCTTCCTAGGCTGGCTTTGAACCATGATCCTCAGATCTCAACCTCCTGAGTAGCTAGGATTACAGGCATGAGCCACCGGGGCCTGGCTCCCTTCTTTTTATTTTATTCTTAGGATTTTTCATATAATTGAATGATTCATATCTTACTTTTAGTATTCTGTCATACCACTACACCACAGTATCTCTCTCCATTCCTCTCCTGATGGATGGTTTTGGTTTTAGACTCTTATGGCCAATGTTGCTGTTATTTTTTATGTATTGTATGTATCCTGATACACAGAAGTAGACATTTCTCAACATAGGCATCTAGAAGTTGAGTTGGACATATTCGCTCAAGAGAAGGAGGACATCGGGACTGATGGACAGGGGCTGGTGGCCTCTGGGCAACAGGCTGGAACCTGGATGGTTGTTGATAGTCTGAGCCCTGGAGTCTGGGTGTGTTGAGGATCTATAGAAGACAGCCGAGAGTTGCAACTCTCAGCTCTGGGCCAGGACCCCAGGGTAGCATATTGGCAGTTGGGGTAGGACAGCTGGCTGGCCTAGAAAACACTAGGGCTTCATCCCATCCCTGGCATCTGGTGAAATATAAGGAGGAGAAAGATAACATCACACTAGTCTTGAAAGTGTTGGATGGAGTTTTTAATTCTCTTTGTGAGCTTGACAGATAATTCCCCACTATCTTGTTAGCTCTCCGATACCTCGCTGACATGCTTTTCCTCAAGCTTTCTTTCATTGGAAAGCTGGTCTCAAACTTGCCTCCCAAGTGCTGGGATTACAGGTGTGAACCACCATGCCTTCCTTAAAGCTTGATGTCCGTTGTTCTCCTCATCGGTCACTGCATTCCATCCATCTGGCTGCCTTGCTGCTTTCATACTGAATGCTTTCTTCTTTTAGGCATGTTTCTTAAGACGATCCCAAGGAACATGCCTAAAATATTGAAAGCCTAGAGAATGAGACAGAACCCACCACAAGGGTCAGGGTCTTTCATGTGGCCAGCATTGTCTTAGGTATATACATGTATCATCTCCTCTCCATTGCCACTCTATGGGGAGGAGATGAACTCCTTTCAGAGAAAGAAGATGGAAATTTAGGTAAATCTAGCGTTACACGAAGAAGCCGAATACAGGAGAGAACTCCCATCCATCTGGCTCCAGACGCTAACATCCGTTTACTTTAGAAATTTGCGTTCTTTAACCCTAGGGGAGAATGTTCTCACTGACATGGATGGTGTTGCTCACTGATGTTATTTCTTTTCAGACTGTTTATGACCAGTGGTTTATCACCCTTTTTAACATTGTCTACACATCGTTACCGGTGCTCGCCATGGGGATTTTTGACCAGGTATGTGCATGTCTCTATCTTTACATCTTTTTAAACCTGTTAGTTGTTTTGGGCTCCTACAGAGAAGACAAGATTCATAGAAAGAGCCCTAGAGAGACAGATGTTTTAACAGCGGTTGCATTAGTGACAGATTCTTTCAGACACCCCTCTCCTGCCATCTGCTCCCCAAAAGGGTCCTCTGGTCATTTTGGCTTCTCTCTTCATAGAAATTCATAGCCCACATTGTTGAGGGAGAGGCCCTGAGCAAGTCCCCCAGGAATTCGTGTCTCCAGTTTCCTCACAGCCTAGCATTTCCCAAGGTTTTATGATTTATACTTTCTTTTTCATATGGCAACTATTAAAATGCCTGTGAAGCCAAGTGCTGGTGGGTCATGCCTGTAATCCTAGCTACTTGGGAGACTGAGGTCAGGGAGGACCACAGTTAGAAGGCCAGCCCCGGGGAAGAAAATTTCCCAAGACTCCTTCTCAACCGAGAGTTAGATGGGGTGGCACACACCTGTCACGCCAGTCCAGGCAGCCTGCTGGGAGGAGGATCACGACACCTAGTTGGCTGGCCAGGGCAGAACTGAGATCCTGTTTCAGACCCATCTGGCAAAATCAGGGCCGAAGGTGTGGCTCCGTGGTAAGAATGCCTGCATAATAGTATCAAGCTCTGAGTTCAAACCACAGTACCACCAAAACAACAACAATGCTACCATTGTCTCTGAAGGTTTGCCGTGTACTTTGTTTTGGGGAGGGGGGTGGGAGCGGCGGGGGGGACAGAAAATCAGGGAATGAGGTAGCAATACAGAAGGCCAGTGTGAACAGTAAGATATGCATGGCCGGCACAAGCCCCGGAATTGCCCGAGTCGGGGAAGGGAGGGGATCGAGCACAGTGCTGGTGGCTGCCTGGCACCAGTGGTGCTTTGCCAGGGGGTGGGGGTGGATCTGGCTGTCCCTGGGGAAATAGAAGGCTAGCCAGTGGCGTTTCCGTGGCACAACACAATGTGTTATTTTAAAACGTGTGGGATTTTTTTTGGGGGGGGTGGGGGCGAGAGAAGTATTTTTAAGGAGACCAGAGTTTACCCGCACTGTTCTCAGGCCTACCCATTTGGTAGGCCTCAATTTCTGGCTGGAAGCCATCTATTGCAAAATGTAAATCTTCACATTATGAGTTCCCTCCCTCCTCACATGCTGCTGGCTCTGCAGGCCACTGTACGTCTCCCTTCTCCCGTGTAAAAAGGGCAGCTGGTGGAGGGCGTATTGTGTGGAAGTCTACAAAAAGGAACTTCTGGAAGACCTTAGATGTAAAGGATTAAGCACGTTCGCGTCCAAGTGACCGTGTTTACAAGCGTTCCTTTTCTTGGTGCTTTGTCGCTTCCTTGA
Organism: Dipodomys spectabilis; assembly: GCF_019054845.1. NCBI lineage: Eukaryota > Metazoa > Chordata > Mammalia > Rodentia > Heteromyidae > Dipodomys > Dipodomys spectabilis. The sequence goes on along the minus strand of NW_024870785.1, from coordinate 9,839,409 downwards.
ATGTGGAATAAAATAATAACAATGAAGCCGTTTCTGGGAAAACATGGTTATTGTGCAATTCCAGAAGAAAAAAAAAGTAATAAGACTCATTATTGCCATGTCTGCTTTCCCTGCTTTTGTCAGTTCTGGCCTTTGAACAGATCCCAGGATGAGGGAGAGCTGGGCGGGGAGGGCCTCGGTACTCAGCTCTGGGAGCAGAGCTTTGGAGGTTCAAATCGATGTCCTCCCACCACACAGCTGATAAGTGACAGAACTAAACCTCAAGCCAGGCCTCTTGCCTTCGGACTTGCGATATTCCTACACTGTCATGAGTATCACATTAGCTTACGTTTTGGCTGTGGAGGCATGGGTTATGACTTAAGATGTAGCACAAGAATGTGTCTCCTCTGCCCAGTCTGTCTGATGTTCCTAGCGGCGGACTCTTGTCCTTTTTGGTTCTTGGTGTTTGGCTGCGGTGCTCCCAGCTGGCTACTGACAAAATTGGGAATCATGGGTTGGTCCCCGGACATTCATGTGCACACCAAACCTGAATCACTTTAGTTTTTCCCCGGGAACTGCTCGGTGCTAAACGTGCAGTTTTCCATTTCTTTGTCCTAAACATTTCTCAGTGGCTCCTGAATCCTTGGTAAAGCACTTTGATCCTAAGTATTTGGTGTTGTCTTCCTCCTTCCCTTCAATTCCCCACTCTCTCTCTCTGTGCTCCTTTCCTGCTTCCCTAACTCAACCTCTGCCTCAGGTTGGAGTTCCTGGTTATCCAATTCTGATGCTGTGGCTCTCTGCTGCCACCTCCTGGTCACTACCGCCCACTGCGTTGGCCATGATCTCTTGGTCCAAAGGCGACAACATGCTTGGGGTTGGGATCCCTGGAGCCTGAATTCCTCCAAAGGGTCTGTAGCCACAGTGGCCTGCAGGGAAGCGTAGAGAAGAAAGTTGGATTCGAATTCCAAGATCTAGGTTCAAGTCAAGTCCAGCCTCTTGCTGTTTAAGATCTATGAGGACCTCAAGTCCAATCTCCCCTGAAGCCACAAGTTCCTTCCCTATAAACAAAACAAAACAACAACAAATAAAACACCTCTGTGTTTATCGTGGGAAAGAGCAGGACACAACAGGCAGGCTAAGATGGTAGGATATTGAGCCTCTCTGACTTTTCCTCCACTCTTCTCTCCTGAAATTATACTGTTCACAGGACGTGAATGACCAGAACAGCATGGACTGTCCCCAGCTCTATGAACCTGGCCAGCTGCACCTCCTTTTTAACAAGCGTAAATTTTTCATCTGTGTGGCCCATGGAATCTACACCTCGCTAGTTCTTTTCTTCATCCCCTATGGGGCCTTGTACAACATGGCTGCGGAAGACGGGCAACATATGGCCGACTACCAGTCCTTTGCTGTGACCATGGCCACTTCCTTGGTCGTCGTGGTCAGCGTGCAGGTAATGCTGCTGCTGAAAGTGCCTTAAGGGCTCAACGCTGGCGAAATTCCCAGTGATTGTTACATGGATTTTTTTTCCTGCTTTTGGGGGGCGGGGAGGGGAGGAGATGATCCTAAAAGAATACTAGGATTTTCCTTTACACATTTTGAGACTTAAAAAAAAAAACAAACCATGAAGCTATAGTATAAATGACCAGATTTGGGAGGTGTCTACAACCGACATGTCTGTAGGAATGTCACAGTCACCTCTTCAGGGCGGATGTAAAGAGAAATACTATAGAAGTATTTCCTTCTTGTGCTTGACAAAACACGCACACTCTAAAGCCAGGTGCCAGTGCCTCACACCTGTCATCCTTGCTACTCAGGAGGCTGAGATCTGAGGATTGTGGTTTGATGTCAGCCAGGGCAGAAAAGTACCCGTGAGACTCTTTATCTCCAATGATAACCACTCAGAAACTGGAAGTGGCATTGTGGCTCAAAGTGGTAGAGTGCTAGCCTTGAGCAAAAGAGGCTCAGGAACAGTACCCAGGCTAAGCCCTGAGTTCAATGCCCCATGACCGAAAAAAAACAAAAAGCAACCCCCTCCCCAAAAAATTAGTGATACTAGAAAGAGAAAAAAATTGCTAGGATTTATGAATAATAACTTTAGGCCTTAAAGTAAGATCTAAAGTTTATTTGATACTATACGTCCTTGGATTCTGTGTCCTAATCACAAAGTTAGAGCAATTTTTCCAGTAGGGATGATTGCTGCTCCACAGACCTTCTTTCATGGGTATTGTAGAGTTGTGTTTCAATTCCCTTTTGAATGCCAGTGGTGGTCAGTACCATTCTATGCCAAGTTGAGAGTTCAAAGCAAACTTTTGGTAGTACCTGTAGCAGGCGTTGTAGCCTATTTTATTTGTTGGCTTCTGATTGTTGAACAAACTCTTAAGAATCAGTGGAGCTCTTCCTTGATACGAGGGTGCATTTCTGGTTCTCTACATTTTCCTCAAGGGGAGGCGTGTGTGTGTGTGTGTGTGTGTGTGTGTGTGTGTGTGTGTGTGTGTGTGTGTGTGTGTGTGTGTGTGTGTGTGTGTGTGTGTGTGTGTGTGTGTGTGTGTGTGTGTGTGTGTGTGTGTGTGTGTGTGTGTGTGTGTTGTCTGTACGTACTGTGACATCATTTTGTGGTTTCAACAGATTCCCCTTCAAGGCTGGGCCTGATTCTTGGGGTTCTGAAAGATGATTTGAAAATTAGTAGCAGAAATAAAAGGCCAGCTGGGAGGAAAAATAAATTTTGAAAACATTCTTCCAAGCAGTCCCTGGCATTGTGTACTATATCAGTAAGGTAATAGATTATCTGAGAATTTCCTAAGTATAACATATGACAGGCACGAAAGGTGTTTAGTACCTTGTTCTTCGTTCTTTACAATTAATGTATCTTTAAAAAAAACAAAACTACTATTGATATTCCTATATTCTTAACTTTTTTCTCTTCCCTTTGCTTGTCCATAAGTTATTTTCAGGCTAAGCCCCACTTTTTTGCTGCTTCTTTTTTTCATATAAAAAAAAAAACTGTAGTCAAAAGAGCCTTGCTTCCTGAGCTGACCTTGAACCTTAATCCTGATCATTGATTCCCAGCCTCCTGATGATAGATATGTCACTGCTGCCTACCACTGTAGCAGATCTGATGCTAGATTCATTCTCTTTCCTTTGTAAATAATATATTCTATCTGAAAGTGTTATGATCTTTATTCTTAGTTTTCAAATGTTACCAGGATATATCTTTTTTTTCCATCAATTAGCCTAGGATTTAGGGGGCTCTTTCTATCTGGAAGTCTATGCTATTTTCACAAAGCAGTTTTCTTCTGTCATGTCTTTGGAAATGCTTTTCTCTTTCTAAAACAATATTAATTGTATATGGGTTCCTGGATGTGACATTCATGAGTCTGAACATGGTTTTCTTTTGAGTTTTTGTTCCCTGTTTTGAGATGATGTTTCCATTTGTTTGTTCCAGAATATTAACCCAGATCTCCAGTGACTGTTTTAGATTGGTTTTGCTGTTAAATATTTAAAATGCAGAAATAGTGAGGAGGGGGTTTTCTTTTTGGTCTAATTGCCTCTCCTTAAGAGATCTTATTCCATCTTGTTGCTATGGTGCTTGTCTGTCTCTTCCATTAGTTCTGCTTCCACAGGAGCCACCTGTTCCGAGAGTCCTTTTATGTAAGTCTGGATTTTTTTCTTTGCCTTTTCTTCCCCTCTCCAGATCAGGCTATTGTTGTCCTTTGATTTTAATGAACTAACAGGTGGTGGAAGACAAGACTTGAAGACTTTGGGTTGCCTTAGCAACCGAATGAACTAGAAAACCCACAGGTCTGGGCCAAGGCCTGGATGGCAGAGGCTGTTTTCAGGCCTTTTGCGGAAAGAAAAGGCTGTCCTTTTATAACCTTTTCAGTTCACATCCAAAGCTGCTGGCATGCCTCTTTCGACTGGGGCGACATTTTACAGGACTGTAAACTGCGAGCAGGATGGGATGTGTGCCTCCGCATGTGGAGCGGGCGGGCGGGCGGCGTTCACTCTGCGGGTAAGCCTGCTCTCCCAGGAAGATGAGATGGCCACGGTGGTGCATCAGCGCACCGAACTCCGCCAGAAGTACAGACCTTTACCAGGACTCCTTCAGACCTCTGAAACACAAATCACGAGAGCAGAGTCTCCTCTTCAAGGATTCACGTTTACCAGTACTTTCCTGGCATCTCTGAGCACACATCAGCCTTTCTTCTAGTTCTTTAGTTAGAAGCGCCTGTGAATGCGCTCTTACGCTCTTGAGTTTTTGAGTTTTATGACAAGAAGATTGGGATTTTTCTCGGTTATGCTTCGAGTCTTGTAAAAAAAAAAAAAGGGTCATAAAAATGAATTGGAATATGTGTGTAGAAGATTATGCATGTGTAAAAATGGCCATGTGGGTGTTTAGGTACAAACTTGCGCTTGTTTGCTGCCATAAATTTTTTTTTTCCAGTAGAAAACTTGAGAGCAATTTGGAAGGTGATTTCAAAACCATTCTCTCTCTTTCCCCTCTTACTTAACAAAGCTTAACATTTTATCTCCTGATCCTATCTCAACCTTGGATGATAGACTGGCCTTCAGATCCAAAGTCTGCTGTCTAACAGAAACATCAAGCTCAGTCACTCTGTGTGTGTGTGTGTGTGTGTATGTGTGTTGTGTTAGGGGAGATATAATGGAGGTGGCTGTAATTGGTCCAGCAGCTAAATAATCGCCACCTGCTTGTCAGCAATTGTGAGGAAATAGCTCATAGTCAAATGAACCTCTCTCAATCCCAAAGGCCTCATTCATTTTACTTTATTTACAGATAGCCTTGGATACCAGTTACTGGACTGTCATTAATCACGTCTTCATCTGGGGCAGTGTTGCTACTTATTTCTCCATTTTATTTACAATGCACAGTAACGGCATCTTTGGAATCTTCCCGAACCACTTTCCGTTTGTCGGTAAGTGAATCCTCCTGTCTAGCAGGGCCTAGCGTCGGGCTGCTGTTTGTCTTTATAACTCACTGTTCGGGGGCAGCTGCAAATGGCCGGTGACGCCTTCTCCAGGAGTTGGTGGAGCTGGGCGCCTGATGGCTTTCAGGAGATTAGTTTTTGTTATCCCATCAGATGCGGGAGAGCTGCTGTGCTAGCAGCTCACAGGCTGTCGATGCAGCGCACGCAGAGGGAGTGGCTGCCTCCTTAGAAGCAAGAGGCATAGCATACACAGTGAAAAGTTTGTATAAGGTTCAGAGGAGAAGAGGAAATCCTGAACTCTTGTTTTTATGTCACATCATTACCAACATATTTGCCAAAATTCAGAAGTGATGTAAAAGTCAGAGCCTTCTACAAATTTCTGGACCTTAGTCCAAAAGTGGCTTTGTTTAGACAGACAAGGGTTCCAGAGTACTTGGTCTCTGCCATGACTTAATGTCTTAACTTAGAACTGGGATGTTAATAGTACTTATTTTCATAGGAAATCTGTGAAGACCAAATGAGATAAATCTATGAAAACCAAATGTGAAGTACTTAATGTATCTTAACATTTTAGTGTTGACTGACGGTGATAATACAATTATTTGAGAAATGTTGCTTGCTTAAACCAATTAGTGACTAAAGACTGAGCATTAGATTGGTAGCAAAGGACCTTTCGAAGTCCCTTATAGCCTTGAATTCTATTTGTTCTACAAAGAATGTACACCTGGTATATAAAGTGAGTACACTGCATTGCAGTCCGCATCTCAAAATGGTTCTCAGCAAGACATCCAGAACTTCCATAAGAAGTCTGTGAATAAAAATGTTCTCAGAAGTTTAGTAAGGGGTGGGGGTGAACAAGAAACAGGCTTCCTGACTTTTCTCAACCAAGTAGCAAGAAGAGATTGACTCAGGTAAAATGAGCTGTGAATCCACTACTTGGGTGACTCAGTCTAGAAAATCATTCTTAGAAGACTAAACTATGGTAGAGCCAACTGTGAGAGTTGGCATTTTCATCGACGCCAAGGTACCTAAAATTCTGTTTCCCATTCCATGCACACAAACACTTAAGAACATTGTTTCTTGATCCTGGAAGTCTTTAGATCGTACCACTCTTGCTCAATATGTAATGTTAATACTTTGTTTACCGAAAGATTCCAACCACGTAGAGACATGTTGGTCGTGGATAAGAATACGCCAATTAGGAAAGAAAGAGACTAAAAAATATTTTTAACGTTTTGTTTTATTTACTTATTTGGGAGTTGCCAAATTTGAAAGTTCAGTGTATTATTGACTAGAATACTTCCAGAACTAAGAGAACATTCTCCCCGTGCATAATGGGGCTGGAATGCCTCCGCTGGACAAAGGCGATTGTGCGGAGACCACTCTTTTGCCGAAGCACATGCCATTCCAGGAACTAATTACTGAGCTCCAATGAGGCTGTACCAAAGTTAGATCAACAATGGGGTGGGGTAGGGGGGAGCAGAGGAAGAAAATCCCTTCCCTAGTAACCAACAAGTATTAGTGGGGCTTCAAACTTCTTCCCACCGCCTCCCCGCTTCCCCCCAGCCCTGGCTGAGGGGTAATCAGCTTCAAGGAGCTCCAAAAAGAAATTTTTTTTTCTCTTTTTTCATTTTGGCTGATGGTAACTAGAATCAGCTACTCTATGGTAGACACACGTATATTCTCCAAAGCCAGAAAAGACAGACACACCAGCTACCAACCGCTGCCCTCATTCCCTCACCCTCATCCCCAACGCTGTTCATTCTTGAGCGCTGATAATAGGAGTCCTGGTTAGCTGCAGGTATCGAGAGATGTCCCTAGACAATGGACAGGGACCGAAGTCTATTTGATATTTAAGCAGTTCGTATCTTCCTGCAGAATTTGTCTGTCTGGCTTCCTGAGCCAGCTTCTTGACTTCCTGTACTCTCACAAATTTGATAGGAAGAGCAAGTCAAGAAACTGGCTTCAAGCTTGGCGGTGCCATGGTTGATGGTGGCTCCTCCCATCTAGCCAGGCAAACCCCAAAGAGGCAGCAAGTTCCAGGTGTTCTGAGCCTGTTGCTTGGAATTTCAAAGGTTGACACTATAGTAGCGCTTACTTTTTACGACAAACCAATCAACCAATCACCATTTGCCACTGTGCCCACCTGAGGAGCATTTACGAGGGAGTTTTTTTCTTGTTGTTGTTATTGGAAAGGTGATGTGCAGAAGGGTTACAGTTACATAAGTCAGGTAATGAGTACATTTCTTTTTGGACCATGTCACCCCTTCCCTTGGCCTCTTCCAGTCCCCCCCCCCCCCCCGTCCCCCACAAGTTACCTGGTTCATTTCCCACAGGGTGCAGCGAGTACGACTGCTGCATTCTGATATGATCATTTTCATGGAAGAATCCAGAAAGGTAAATGTGCTTTAAAAAAAAAAAAAAAAAAGAATACTGAGCTTCTGGGCAAGGCTGGATCGTAGAAGGCTTGGCTCAGAACACGTCAGCTCACCACCGCTGAACACCCTACAGGCCAGGACAGCACCCAGCTTGAACAGTAGTGCAAGCCTTGTTTCATGAAATACCTCTCGATCGGTTAACGACGTAGTTCTGTTTATCAACACGGTGTATTTCTTGCGCCACGCAGGAAACGCACGGCAGTGTCTGAGCCAGAAGTACATTTGGCTGGTGATCCTCTTGGCCACAGTGGTCTCGGTCATGCCAGTGGTGGCATTCAGGTTTCTCAAGATGGAGTTATACCCCACGCTGAGCGACCAGGTATGTGCCCTGGAGGGCTGAGCTGCACCTGCGCTCAGTGACTGCAAGGCCCAGAGGCCGCCCCCCCCCCCCCCTTCTCAAGTGACAAAGCCAGTGTGTGCATGGACGCAGGAGTTGGGAGCCTGCTCTCTTCACCCAGTGCCGGCTCCATGGACTGTGGCTACCATAGGTCCTGTATGCTCTCTCTCTCCACCCCCCCGCCTTCCTTCCCCCCTTTTCTCTTCCCTCTCTCTCATGTACCCCTCTGTCCATCCCTCTCCCCGCCCCCTACTCTCCCCTCTCCATGCCCCTACCCTCTCCTCTCCCCCTCACGCTCCATCCTCTCTCTCCTTCCCCGCCCCGCTTGCTTATGCTCTCCCCCCCTCCACCCTCCCCCTCATTCTACTCTCCTGACTTTCTCTTCCCTTCCTCCCATCTTTCTTTTCCTCTCCTCTTTCTTCCTCTCCCCTTCTACTTCTCATCTTTTCCCCTCCTCCCTTCATCTCTCTCCACCTTTCTCCGCCTTCCTTCCTCTCCTTCTCTTCCTTTCTATCCCTCTCCTTTCTCTTCCATCCCTTCCTCTCTCCCCCTCCACCTCTCCCCGCCTGTATCTCCCTTTCCCCTTCTCTCATCTCTTTCTACCTTTCTACCTTTCCCCACTCTTCCTCCCCCTCTTCCCACCTCTCTCCCTTCTCTCCTCTTTACCTTTCTCTCTCCTCCTCTCCCTCTTCCCCACTCCACCCCTCCCCCACCTTTCTCTTCCCGCCCTTCTTCCTCCCCCCATTATCTACAGCTTCCCACTTTTCTTTCCTCCTTTCCTCCTCTTCTCTCTTCCCCCTCCCCCATCCTCTCTCCCCCACCTTTCTCTTCCCTTCCTCCCTCTCTCCCTCTTCTACCTCTCCCCACCTTTCTCCCTCTTTCCCCCATTCTACCCCTCCCCCAACCTTTCTCTTCCCTTCCTCTCCTTCCCCCCCAACCTCTCCTCCTCCCTTCATCTCTCTCCCCTCTCCCCCCACTCCACCCCTCCTACCTTTCTCTTCCCTCCCCTCCATTCTTCCTTCCTCTCCTTCCCCCCTCCCTCCATGCCCCTCTCCCTCTCCCTCCCCTCTCTAGGCCACCCTTCTCTCCCACTCTCCTCACCTTTCTCTTCCCTCCCCCTCTACTTCTCCTCCTTTGTTCCTCTTCCCTTCTCTCCCTCTCCAGGCCCTCCTCCGTCCCTCTCTCCTCCCTTTCTATCACTCCTCCCCCCTCTTTCTACTCTCCCAACCTTTCTCTTACCTTCCTCTCCTTCCCCAACCTACTCCCCTCCCCCCTCCCTGCCTCTCTTCCCTCCCTTTCTCACTCCATCTCTCTCCCTCCCCTTCCTCTCGCCCACCTCTCCTCACTTTTCTCCCTCCTCCCTTCATCTCCCCTTCTCTCCCCTACATCTTTCTCTTCCCTCCCTTTTTACTTGTTATCTCCCTCTCCCACTTCTTCCCCTCTCTCCCTCTCCCTCCCCTCTGTCCCCGTACTCTTTCCATCTTCTCTTCCCTGTCATTTCTCTCTCATGCACCCATACTGTTTCCCTCTCTCTCTCCTCCTCCCTTTTTTCTCCCCTCTCCTCCATCTCCCCCTCCCCCTTTAGCCTGAGGGCCTTGAGCTGTCTTGCTCACGGTTGAGAGGTTGATACTCTACCGCTTAAGCGATGCCTCCAGTCTGAAATTCTGCTGGTTAACAGGAGATGGAAGTCTTGCAGACTTTTTGTTCTGGACTGGCTGTCAGCCTCCTGAGTAGCTAGGATTACCATCATGAGCTGCCAACTTCAGTTACTGATGACTCCTGGGTCCAGAGACCCGCGACCAGAGAAAACTGTTGGGAGAGAATGGTCCTAAGAACGTTTGTGTTGCGCCTGGATGGTGATGTTAGAAAACCTTTCTGTATGAAAAGTATGTTCCTAGCCAGCAAGAGGCCTTGAGTTCTAGTCCCACCTCCGGAGTGGGGGAATGCTCCTCTATAATCAAGTTGTATGAGCTGCAGACACCATGGAATTCTACCCAAATATTTTGTGTTTGGTAGTTTGTCAGTAGGAATAAAAAACGGATTAGAGCCTAGGGGGAAAACATTCTGATTTCTAGTCACGACTTCCGGGTGTCGTGAAGGTGAGCGTCCTGTCATGGTTGGTGTGGTTTCCTTGGCTCACCCCTCCCTGGGTCTGCTCCTTTCCAGATCCGCCATTGGCAGAAGGCACAAAGGAAGACCAGGCCTCCAAGGAGCCGAAGACCTCAGACCCGCAGGTTGAGCTCAAGAAGATCTGGCTACGCCTTCGCTCACCAAGAAGGCTACGGAGAGCTGATCACATCTGGAAAAAATATGCGTGCTAAAGCCCCACCCCCAACATCAGGGCTGGAAAACATGCCTGATAGTAGCCCGAGCCGGATGGAAAATGTATGGAAGAAAACCACAGACGCAGCGAGCGGCTTTGGTCAGGATATACCAGTGAAACTGTGAATCCAGATGAACTGGGAACCACACAGTTGTCCTTTCCCTTCACCTGGAGCTCAGCTTCAGCGGCTGGAGGACCAGGTGCCGATATCTGTCAGGTGGAGCTGGGCTCCACAGGCAGCCAGGACAGGTGGCCGCTCTCCAATTTGTGATTTGGTGGAACAAAGCCTCCCAGTACAAGTGTGGACTTTTACCAACCTAGATACAAAGTGATGCAAACCACCACCTGTGTCCATCTGCTTAGACACTGTGGCACCTCAGGTGGATAAAAGGATGTGTAGCTGAACCTCCCAAAAAGCAACACTCATTGATAAAGACACTGTGTGTGTAGAGTAGCCTGCCCCCAGATGCTCGGGATAAGCGCATGTGATGGTAGGTGTGTGCTACGGTGCTATCAAGAGACTTCACAGCCACATGCCATTCTAGCTTGAAACCTGTCTGTAAAGCCAGGGACAAACTGCTTGCCTACTTGAAGAACAAAAAGACCTATTGGTCTTCTTTTTCTGTCAGTCTAGGGATACAACGGACTGAGTATTTATACAGAAGTATAGGCTGCTAATTTGGTTATTCAATTAGCTGTCAGACTCTGTCACAGAGGTTCTCTAGAAAATAATCTAAAATGTTTCAACTGTCCTTTATACCATCTCAGGAGTAATTTGTCCAGGACTGTTCCATTCAGGCCACATGGAATCAGCCGAGCATTAGAGTTTAACATGCAAAAACTTCTAAGATACTCTGTCTCCAAAATAACCAGCAAGAAACTGGGCTGGAGGTGTGGCTCAGTGGTAGAGCATTAGGCTCAGCAAGTACAAAGCCCTTGAATTCAAATCCCAGAACTAGAAAAAAAATAATAATAATGGGCTGGGAATGCCGCTAAGTGGTAGAGTGCTTGCCTCGCATACATGCAGCCCTGGATTCCATTCCTCAGCACCACATACACAGAAAAAGCTGGAAGTGGCACTGTGGCTCGACTGGCAGAGTGCTAGCCTTGAGGTAAAAGCAGCACGGGGACTGTGCCCGGGCCCTGAGTTCAAGCCCCAGGACTGGCAAAAAAAAAAAAAAATTAACAGTAATGGTATTTCACATGATCTATGGATACTTTCAACATTTCCAGTTTTTGAAACTTGGTAAGTGAAATGAAGTCAGTTTTAACATAAATATACTCACTTTGGATATCCCTGTCACATTTATAACTCAAGCACATCTACATTTGTGGCTTTTTTTTTTTTTTTGAGTCATTTTAGTTCAAATTTTTAGTCTCCTTGTGAGTTGACTAGTGAGTTTCTTGCAAAAGACTTTTAGGTGGATTTGTGTTCAAATCCCAGCTCCATCATTTCTTACCTTAAAAGCTGTCCAGGTAATGGTGCCTTCTCCGTGATTCAGATTTTCCTCCATAAATGTACTTCCTACCTCATGGTTGTCAAAGCACAGATTCTCAAGCCGTTAAAGACATAACTCTCCTATGAGCACACAAGTTAGATTTCAGTTAATGCGTTCAGCATGGTACAGCAAGTTGAAGAGAACCTGGAGAACTGGAATCTCAGTCATCAGCGGGAAAGCTTTGATGACATGAGATCGCTATGTGAGATTTACATCTGGTATCCTACAGGGAAACAAAACTATAACCTGAGAAGAAAGCAAAAAAGCCAATCACCGTGCCTTATTTCTTTCCTCCAAATCAACCTTTTAGTTTTACATCTTCCTTAATCTGGTTGGTGTTGAGCTACTGGTTAAACAAAAAGCTTTTTCCCAATAGTACGCTGATCTTTGTAAACCAGCTTGGTGGATAAGAAACTAGCCTATTGATTGTAGGTCACAGTCTGGCTTTAATTTCCAAGCCTGGGACATATTTTCCCCCTGTAAATGGATCCAAATGAGTTATGTATAAAATAGCCTAATCTAGTATTTTAACCACAGAAAAATGTTTCTACCTATTTCCTTTGCCTCTCCCTAGAAGCCTGCCCTTAAAGAAAAGTTATTTTCTAGTGTGTAACTTGTCATCAATTTTACTTGCTTTTTGTAATGTTCTTTGAGAAAAAGTTAGAAAAATTTCAGTAAAATGTTTTGGCACTACTGGTGTTTGATGTTTTGTCTCTTCTCTATTGGGGATACATTGGGACAACTTTCTGTTACACTGATCTATGATTTCTTTTCTTCATACTGGAGGAAAATGTACGTCATTCTTAGGGTCACAGTCAAGCATGAAATGAACCAGTTGGAGCTATAATGGATGGGAAAGATTAGAAATGGTCCAATTTTGCAAATTCGGTTCCAATTAAATGAGGCTATTTATCACAGATAATGTGTTTCTCTCATACTATCAGTTTTCTTTGGTCCCATGAGACCCAAGTAAGCTCACATGCCCAGAGAGAGATCATTCAATTCCAACTGCCAGGGATTACTTTGAACCTGAAGATGCACAGTCTGAGGGGGTGGGTGGGGATGGAGAGACACTGGAGAATAAAACTGAATTTCATAAAATGGCATTGATTTTGGGGGGAAAAAAAAACCTCTCCCCTTTCCCCACTAGATTTAGGACTATGAACAATCACAGTCAACCACAAATTGTATACCTAGGTGTGCTACCTTCATCTGCCTACAGGTATACATAGCTACGAAGGCAAGAAAAGAGAGTGGGGGAGGGGAAAGGAGGAGAAAGGACAGTAGAGGGGAAGGGGAGAGAGGGGAAGGGGAGGGAGGGGAAGAGGAGAATGAGGAGGGAGGGAAGAGGGGACTGGAGAGATGATGGGTGGGGAGAACAGGAGAGGGGAAGGGAACTGGGAGTTGAGGGGATTGGAGGGAGGAGGGGAAAGGAAGGGTTGGGGTGTAGAGGGGAGAGGGGAGAATGGAGGTGAGGAAGGCAGGGAAAGGAATGAGAGGGGAGGTGGGTGGGAAGTGGAAAAGGGTGGTAGAGGAAGTGAGGAGGGGGAGGGGGAAAAGGGGAGGAGCGAAGGGGGAACAGGGTGGTCATGGAGGGGAGGGGAGAGGTGGGAAGGGGTATGGGAGAGGAGAGGGAAGATTGGAGGAGAGGGGCAGGGAGAGGAGAGAGTGTTTAAGCAGACATTCCACTACCTGAGCCAAGCCCCTGGGGCCCTGTTTGTTTTAGTGACTTCAGAGAGGGTCTTAGGTTTTTGCCCTGGATGCTCTCTTTGAGGCCAGGTCCTGAGCCCGTCTGGTCTGTGATACTCTATCTATGGTGCTCTCTGAGCTCCTCACAGAAGACCATGGTAGCACTTCAGCGGCATCTGGTGAACAGACTCTGTTTCCTGCTAACAATTCACCACAGCATTTTCACGTCACCGTCTTCACCACTGCTTTAAACCTCAACAGCAGAGGGACACTCATGCTCAGTAAGAAAAGGGACGTGTTAAGATCCTTCCTACCTTGTCCCTGGGCCTGGAGGAGGCTGTGGGCCCGCTGGTCGCAGCTCCTGCAGGATTTAAGCAGGAGCAACAGAGCTGGAGCCGTGGTCTTCAAAACCACAGTCCACTGTGCAGACTGTGCACAGTTCTTGACGTCTCTCAACAGCCCTGTGAAGCGATCGACACACCCGTGTTGAGCCCGGTGTTAGGAAGGGAATGTTGGGGCAGAGAGGGTGATTTGCTAGTTTCGCAGGGAAGATCTGACACCAAATCTAGAGATTCTATACCCCACCCCTCCATCTATACCATGCTCTCCCCACACACCTTGTTTCCCCAGCAGTCTGTCTACAAAAATCCTCAAGCCTGCAGGTTTAGGGAAGAAGGGGGAATAAATGGAGAAATGTTTTGAAATGCATGTTTTGGGTGTTCTCTTCCCCTCTCAGAACACATAAAAAATGTCTTCCCTTCCTGGCCTTCACCATCCCTGAAGTTATATTTAACCACTAGAAAAACCTACATACCAAAAAGGCTATAGTTCCGGTTGTATAGGAATGAAGTGCATCATTCTGTGCTGCAGTAAACAAAATGCCTAGAGATTGCTAGAATCTAATAATCCATTATGATTCAGAAACATTACCTGTTTGTTTGTTTTTTTTAAGCACATGGTTTAGTGGTGGAAGAATCCAGTCTGATGATGGCTTACAGACCCTATGATGGGATTTTGTGGGTCAGGGGTCAGATAACCACGGCGGGGGAGGGGGGGCGCTACCATTTTCCAATTTTTACATTAACATCTGGTATTAGCTGTCTGCTGTTTGCTCTACTGCGTCACATTTCATTCCTCGGTGAGAAATCATAAACTTTTGCAATTCTCCAGCCTGAGCCTTTTGCTGAGCTTCCTGGAAGCCAGAATGAAATGACCCATGGATTTCAAAATGCTCATTGCACAAGATTTGGAGGGCCTTGCTGGGCCAATCTGTAGGTCTGGAGCTACAACCTTAACCAAGAAATGGGCCCTATCTGTCCTTGAATTTCAAAACTTCCTGGCATATCTATTCCTGTAACTGCTGCAGAATGCAAATCAGCACACGTAAATGTCCAGAGGTCAAAAAAAAAAAAAAAAAAAAGATAACTATTTGGCTAGAACTCTCTGGCTATCCTCAATATGGTTTCCCGTAGGACAAGTTTAAATTTTTAATAAGTTGCAGCCTTGGGCCTATACAAAAATAAACCGAGGATGCGGGGAACGGTGATGGCTACCTTGGAAACGAAGAAATGATCTGTCTACTTGTCCTACCTCTTGTCACGAATGTTTCTCCACTCCCTGGGTGATGGCCGAACACCCTCAGGAAAGAGTTTGAATAGAATCTTGCAACTAGGACACTTGTATCACGTGACCCATGGAAAAGAAGATATTCATCTGGAATCATGATGAAAGGATTGGGGGATAGGGACAAACAGATTAGACATCAATTTGAGAGGAACGTTAGTGAACATCAATGAAAATGGAGATAAGTCACTAAGGACACTGATCAAGCCTCACCGCATGGCAATATTCAGAGCGCGTTCTGAGGCAAATATGAGATAATATGTACTTTTCTTTATGAGATACCTACTTAGTCCAAACTAGATAAAAGCAATGAGTTTTAAAAGCACGTAACCAGGGGGGAGGATGGGAAGGGATGGGAAGGGGAAACAAAGGAGGAGGCTACAATGCTTGATAAGAAATGTACTCGTTATCTTGCCCATGTAATTGTAACTCCCTGTACAGAATTTTCACAATAAAAAAATAAAAATAAAAATACATAAAAATAAATAAATAAAAGCACGTAACCTATAAGATACTGCTTGGCAGGTCAAAATATTTTCTTGGTATTACTTTGCCATCTTAGCTAATAATTTGCTTCCTGAAGTAACAAACGACGGATGCTATTTGACTTGAATGTTTTATGTTTTACAAACAACAAAAAAAAATGTTTGTAAATAATTGTGATTGGGAGTTTGGTGGCTTAGTCAAGTGTGGGGTGGTAGGGAAATACTTTAAAAAAAAATAGTGGGACTAGGATTTAAATTAATGTGGAACTGTTGCAATCATAGGATTCCAGTCACTATTTTACACTAGTTAGGCAGGTGTTCTACCAATTGAGCCATGACTCAAGTTTTTGCCTATGATGCTGTATTCCACCTATTTATGCCTACTGTGTAGCTCAGGTTATAGGTGCATAACAGCAAACCTAGTTTATTGAGTGAGATGAGGGTCTCAGGCTCAGGGCCTGGGATAGTCTTGAACCACATTTCTCCTGATGTCTGCTTCCTGAGTAACAGATTACCAGGTATGAGCCATCCTTCCTGGCCAGGAAATACGTTTTTGATTGAATTTATACTTCCATTTATTTTTTTTTCTCCTCTTCTTCTTCCTCCTCCTCCATCTTTTCCTCCTCCTCCTCTCTCTTGCCTTTGAAGAAGTTCTAGTTTAACTTCTCTCACCTGTGCACAGTGTATACCATGTTCATGGAATCTGAGATGCCATCCATTAAGATGCACATTAATGTACATATTACTTGAAAATAAAAAATATATTAACACTTAGAGTTGTAAGGTCATCATTGGATATAAGATTAATTCCCAACTTCAGAGATGTTAAAATATGAAATGTGAAATGCTTGGCATTGGATCACAGCAACTACTCTTTACAGGTATTTGAACAGAGCGGAAAACACACTCTTTCGACAGAACATGCTGGAGGGGTCGTGACTTAAGAAGCAGGCAGGGCCCGGCTACACAGGCCCCTCTCCTGCACACAGGTCTTCCCTGGCAGCCCACAGAGAGCAACCACGGGCAGCACACAGCCAATGTTCACACAACATCACCTCTTTCTCAGAGCCCAGCCTGTACGGTCCCTGAGACTGATTGTGGTAAAAATGACCTAATCGATGACTTCTATTTAAGAATGAAAAAGTTCCTCATAGATTGATTCACTTTTTTCAGCCTCACCGAGGAAGAAGGCAGGGGAGTGTGACCAGCGAGAGCCTGTGCTTGCGTCATAGGCCTTGGATTGACCCCCTGAGGACAAGTTTCTTTAAGTTTCCCTTCAGAGCTGGCTGAAACAGCCACCCTACCTAGCAGGGACGGTTCCTGTGAGGATCAGATGAGATAATGTTGGTTGCAAAACACTTGCCATATGCCTGGCTCACAGGGAAAGCTAAATAAATACAAGCTGTGGTTACCAGAAGAGTAACCACAGCTTTGTATTCCAGAGGCTGAATTTCACTTGTCCTGGGGGTGGGGTGGAATTTTGGCTCAAGGAAGCTAGATAGAGCTGGATTGTTGGAGAGAAGGAGAAGCACTGGGAATGGACAGGAGCCCAGGTGATCGAATGCGGATTCTCCACTGATTGAGAGATCTTAATCCCACTGGGCCTAAGTGCCTCAAAAGATGATAACAAAAGAAACAGGACATCTGAATGTTTTGAGTGAGACCAGAAAGTACCATGAACTTCAGAGCGATGGCTCCTGTCTCTAATAACCTTAGCCTCTGGCCAGCAGAGAGCTGGAAGGGCAAAGAGACTGATATAGAAAACCGGACGTCAATAGTGGCCACATAGAGGCCTTGAGAAGAACAGCTTCTATCAGGGACTAAGAACCAAGCCCTCCCCAGTTACTAGGATCCAAGGAATTGCAGGGCGGGGTGTCCACAGATACAGGGGCAGTCTTGAGTTGTCATGGGAAGGCAGAAGCATGCAGCCCTTCTTTCAGCTCGGTTCTGCTGGAGACAGCCCACATCCACTTAGTTCTTTGACAGTCAAACATCCATTCGTAACGAGTGCTAATGAACGCGGTGTCACTCTAGTCCAAACTTCCATGGGGGCTCTTATGCACTCCACCCTTTATTCCCTAACCCTTGCCTCTAAAACTCTTCCTCCTTTTCACCCTCTCCTATTGGTCCTTAATTCATTGGTCCAAGAGGCTGAACCCAAGGGTATTTTATCTAAGATCCCCAACTGTTACTCTAGGCTGGCTAGCCATTCTTCCCAACTCCCATTTACCATGTTCTTGGGCTTTCTACTTGGCTTTCTGATAAGTGGCCTGGGACTTTTTTCTAAAATGGCATCCTAGATCGACCCAAAGCATTCTGTGGGCTTGTTTCTGGGGGAGGAAGAGAAAGAACAGACAGAGTACCTTTTCCTCATCCATATCCTTACCCTGGTGGGCTCGAAGCTGTGTTTCTTTGAATGCAGCCCTGAGATGGGGTCTCAAGGTGGCTGGTTGGTCTTGAGCATCTTCTTTCGCTCCAGTCTGCAATCTTCTCACCACCAACCACTGCCTTCCCCAACCAAATGAGTCTTCTAAGTCTGCCTCAGTTGTCTCTTCCAGGTGCTACTCCTGCATTCTGACAGCGCCCAAATACTTCCTGACTTTCTACAGGGGTTGCCTTTGGAAGGACCCTACAAATGGCTCAGACGTTTCCTGTGGGCCTGTACTCCTAAGCTCAAGGCAGCGGACTCCTGACTGGATAGTGCATTGCTGGGAAGTGCCCCTTTCCTGGGCCTGAGATCTGCTTTCCCACAATCACCATTACCTGCTTCTGCCCTTGAAGAAGAAACCGAATGCATCTCTCTCACCTAATAGATTTTCAAATATCTGATGGAAGTTGTTTTATCATTTGTCATCATCTCGTCTTTAAGTGAAATAGCATCTGTTATTGATGCTCGGTCTACCGTCTTCAAAGTAGTCTGTAGTCACCAGGGATGGTGCTGCTCACCTATCATCTGAGCTACTTGGATCCCAGTTTGAGGCTGACCTGGACCAAAGCATGAAAAAAAGGGGAATAAAACAAAAGGGCTGGGAGTGTGGCTCAAGTGGTAGAGTACTTGGCAAGCAAGTGTGAGTTCAATTCCTAGTACTACCAGAAAAAGGAAACTCAGAAAAATAAAGCAGTCTGTAGTCTAGTAGGCTATGTGAGTTCCTGATGTCAACCATGTTTTCATTTACCTTGGGAATTCTGTGTGTATCTGGGAAGGAGTATATGAAGGCAGACAAAGTAAGGGAAAGTGGAAACCGAGGAAAAGCATTTCCAAATCCTGGAAATACTCATCTCCAAAGAGTCAAAGCGTTTCTCTAACACTGTGTGCTTGGCATAAATGTTGATGAACAAAAGCCAGCAACCAAACAAAACTTTCTCCCATGTTAACAGGAGGGACTCGAGGAACTGTGGGAAGTTGAAAAAGGGAAATCATTGGAAGAAAGCCACATGGGATGGGCTGAGTTGTAGGAAAGAAGAAGAAAAGAATCTATACTATACCTCCAGGTCAAGACGGTGGACATGGCCATCACAAAGACCATTCATCATCTCTGGAACGGTGTAGTAGACGCTCATAGTCTCCAACTCCACTTCCTCATGTGGAAAATAGAGATGGTAAGGTGGCTGGCTTGTCGTCAACGTACCCTTCTGCATCTACAACGAATAGAGATTGTTGTACATTACCTGAAGGGTTCTGAGCAGTTCTAAGTACAGCATGCTTAAGCAAGCCTCACATGCATTGTCTCACTCAGGTCTAACCACAACCCAGAGAAGTGGGTATCATTATTTCCCCCATTTTTCAAGTGAGATAGACAAAATCAACTCGTTCAAAGATTTACAGTGGAGGAGTTGGGCAGAAAACTTGGAAGTCTGTTTCTCTGGAGCCTGTACTCTTCACTCCGTACCATCTTCTCATGGACGCTTTGGGTTTGCACTCAGGCTTCATGGGTCCTGGTGACTCGGTTTTGGTCACAAATGTACACGCTTCCCATTGGGGCTCTCCTTTTTATCTGATTCCCTGACACACTGTACAGCCTTCTGTACATCTTAGCTTATTCTTCCTTTCATGTTTTTCCATTTCCCCATTGGTGAGACAGTATAAAGGGAAAAAAGTTAAGTATTTTTTAAACGGTAGTATTTAATCTTGAGACAACTCTAGGTGTAGCTGTCCATTGTGAACAAGGCTTTGGGGTTTTCCAGACCCATATTCTGGAATCAATCCCAATCAATTCTAGTATTAAAGTTGATAATCCGTACATGACTTTAAAAATTCCTCAGCATTTATACTACAGCAGTTCATTATCTGTGGCTTTGCTTTCTGTGTCCTGGTTACTCAGGGCCAACCATGGCCCCAAATATTAATGGAATTTGCCAAAAATAATCAATTCCTAAGTTTGTCATTTGTCTAGACTTCCTAGTGTATTACAGGTGTTGGTACTGTATGTGGTTTCAAGTCTTCACTTCACTGGGGTTGTTGGAACTCATGCCCCAATGGCCAGAATGAATTTTTATATATATATATATATATTATATATATATATAATATATATACATACTATATATATATAATATATATAATATATATATATAGAGAGAGAGAATATATTGAATATATATTCATTCATATATATATAGCACTAGATTAATCTTAGCCAGAAATAGATAACCCATATCTTTTAGCTAGGCACAGGGGCTCTGAAGGGTTGAAATACTTGACCACTTTTAGCTATTGGTTTGCAGATTTTGGTAGAGCATTTGCAGATAAACTTGCTACTTTTAATCTCTCTTAACCTGCTAGATTTTTTTGTCTTTATTTGGTAACAGGAGGTTTAAACAGATGCATCCATTAAAACCTCCTATGATTAGAAAGTTGATTTCCATCCTTCAGGCCCTTTCGTATCATGTAGAGAACTGCCAAGAATAATATGCTTTTGTTATTCAAGAAAATAGTCTCACGGCCCAGGATGTTGCAAAATTTGCTATAGGATTTCCTTTCAGTCTTCCATTGTGTTCTGGATGGCCACCATTTTTGGAGATGACTGCTGCTTTTTACTGGTCTTATTTCTCTTTACAAACAAATAAAAAACTAGGGAACCATTAAGCAAAACCATAGACACTTCTACGTCCTTTTGTTCTATGACTCCCTGAGGCTCACTTGAATAAGGACTGTTCCTCCAATGCCAAACCTCCATGTCCTTGTAACTGGACTGGATTACACGTTAAGGTATAGCCCCCAGTTGCAATGAAGTGACTGTTTCCATCTTTGCTCCTACCACCCCATGTCTACCTTTGTAACCACAGTTACTATTGTGCTGGTTATAGATTTACAAGCTCATCTGCTTATAAAGACAGGAAGTCCAATAGGAAAGGATCCACATTTCATTTATCTTTGTGTTTCTAGTATATTACACAGCAGTGCCTTGCAGATAATTTATTGTCACTGTACTTGTTAAATGAATGAATGGTCATGATTCAGACTTACTGTTGAAATAAAAGTTCTGTTCTGTACAAAGCACTGACGTGTTCATTTTGGCAACTTATCCTTGGAAAACCCAGATACCATTTGAGCAATGATGCTTGGATACTGTGTGCTGACCACATCCTGGGAATCAATTCTATAGTTTCATTGCTTTAATCATTCTTCTGGGTCGATATCCAGTATGGGAGGGAAACCCCACAGGAGTTATTTAGCCCTTAAAAAAATACTTCATCCACTCAACCATATGCACACAAGATCTATTTCCAATATGCTGCAGTCTTCAGGGATTTGGGCAGTTGTTTCCTTTCTGACTAATAAAGTATTTTTCCTTGGACAGGACTTTTATATTTAAGTTTTCCCCAGCCTTGGTTAAATGTACTTCTTTATATTTTATCATCGCTTGCTCTATCCATTCATGATGTAAGCTGCTCTGACTCCTTTGGAAAATGAGGTAGGATATGACTAAATAAACAAAAAAAGCAGTTCGATGGCATAGGCAGATGCCTGGGATGGAAACTGAGCAGAGGGGGGGTCTACCCCTTCTGCTCCCCTTCCACGGGGGCCATGGGGTCCCGCTAGAGTCATGAATAGGTCACACCAATCTCTACTGCTTTTGCTGCAGTGAGCCGGTGTAGACAGATAGTTGAGGTTCATGCCTTTAAAAACCATGAGTGAAGAGGACTTTTGTCCTCCTTTTTCCAAATCAGTCACTTAGATACCTCACGAAGAAGAACCTGCAGTTAAGCCTCCTCAGTATATCTTTCCAACCCAAAGAACTGCTGAGGTTTTGTTCTCTAAGTCCTTAGAGCTCAGATGCTTCATTAGGATATCCTTACTACTTCTTGATTTTTTTTAAAAAAATCAATGAATAAAGCAGCAGCAGCTTGCATGTGTGGTAGCAGCAGGGCATGTAGGAGCACCATCAAAAGTCATCTAGATGCTCTTAAAAGCGTACTGGGTCAGTGAAGAGCAGGGGCTGGTATGTGGCTTATGTGAGCAGTGGAAATGGCTGTGTACTTGACATCCAAATAGCTGGATTCCTGGCTAGGGGAATGAGATTTTTAAGCATTTTACTTCATTTTTTCCTCAGCCTTCATTCTGTGACTTGCCAAAGAGAGCAGAGAGTGTGAGGCTGTAGTAAGGATTAAATAAGAGGATGGACATTAAAAAAAAAAAGTTTTCATTTGGATGCCAGTGGCTCACTCTTCTAGGTCCTCATGAGGTTGAGATCTGAGGATCACAGATCAAAGCCAGCTCAAGGTAGCAAAGTTGGTGAGACTCTTATCTCCAATTCACCACCAAAAGGCCAGAAGTGGAGCTGTGGCTCAAGAGTTATAGTGCTAGCCTCGAGTGGATAAAGCTCAGAGACAGTGCTCAGGCTCTGAGATCAAGCTCCAGGACTGGCACACGCACAAAGTTTACACTGCCCAACGGTTATCAGAACTATTATTTATTAAACATTAAATAAGCAAGGAATTTCGAGGACCTGCCGACCTACATTAGTAGGTCCTTATCAGCTGTCTAGTTTGAGGCAAGACTTGACACCCACTGAGTTTCCGTTTTCTAATCCTAATCTAGACAATGGATATGTTAGCGTCAGTACTGTAGAACTCTTGAGAAAGTTGGTGGAAATTCAGGGGGAAAACAAAGCAGAGTGGCTGGCATGTGGTATGACCTGCACAAGAGGAAGCTTTCATTTCATTATTCTTATGGCATAACAAGAGAAATAGTATATCATTGTGCTACAATTTGTGGGCCTGGCAGCAGTGCAGGGAGAAAAGGTACATGAGCCAGCCAAATGTAGAATCCAATTAACCGAGGCCTTTTGGAAGATGAGTGATGGGAGATAGGCCTGGAAAGGTAAGCAAGCGCTGCTTAGAGGCAGAAGAACACTGTTTTAATCCAAGTTAGTTCTCTGTAGATAGGATAATGGGGTCAGGGCCACAGTTTCATTCTAACACTAGAATTAACTACATATTGTCTGCTTCATCAGGGCCTCCTAGAAGGAAGGAAATGTGTTCTTTTCAGCCTTAACATCCTCTTAACTCCATGAATATTAGGTGGAATATTAGCTCTTGAGACTCTCTGTGCTATTGTCTCGTACCTCTCAGATCTGAAACCTGGGTGACAGGAATTTTTGAAACACACCTGGAGTCCATACAGGAATCCAGGATGAGAACTACTGCTGTAAAGAAAGCATCAACCACCTGTGGGTAGACATGAGTTTAATTGGTGGGATTGGGTGTGTAGAATGGAATAGTCCAGAAAAATACAGTGGACTGGACTGACTTGGGCTCCATGCCCTCACCCATAATATAGGCAAGGTTGCCACTTTCACGTCTCTTCAAACCCCGAGGGTCTCTGATCTAGCCAAGCAGACCCTGCCCCACACACTGGTCTGAACAGCCAAGCTGATGGGTGCTCTTCTTCCTTTCCAATACATGTCTACCCTCCCCGTGACAGCCTATCCAGATGGGCAACAGACGAGTGCACAGAGGACATTTGAAAACAGTTTGCCACCCCAACTTCTCTGCAACGTCATGACATCATCAATCTGTATTTGTTTGAGCTCTAAAGAAGGAAGCGCACCCGTGTTATTGGAAACACCTTGTGGGAGGAAGCAATGGACTCTTTCTGAAGTCTGGCTCTTGAGAGATAGTGCTGCTGGTTACACCCCACCTGTCCCCCAGAGCTGAGAAGACAAGGTTCCATATGTAAACCTGTGAGTGGTTCCTATAGACACAGCACGGATTGAGTTCTGGTTGCTGTTTCAGGCTAAGGTAACTCAAACCACATGCCTGGAGAGGAATCAAGGAAAATGAAGTTCCCCAGTTGGGAAGTGGCACCTTCTCATCTTAGTCACGGACTAAGGATATATAACAGGCATTGGCCAAACCCATAAAGTAATAGCAAATACTAGTCCTTAAAAATCATGGGCTGGCAAGGTGGCTCAGTGGTAGAGCGCTTGCCTTGCATGCATGAGGCCCTGGGTTCAATTCCTCAGCACCACATAAGCAAAAGGAAAAAAGCTGGAAGTGGCGCTGTGGCTCAAGTGGTAGAGCGCTAGCCTTGAGCTGAAGAGCTGAGGGACAGTGCCCAGGCCCAGAGTTCAGGCCCATGACTGGACCTCAAAAAAAAAAATCACTGTGCACAGGCTGGGAATATGGCTTAGTGGGTAGAGTACTTGCATGGCATGCAGGAAGCCCTGGGTTCCATTCCTCAGTACCACGTACACAGAAAAAGCTGGAAGTAGCACTATGGCTCAAGTGTTAGCATGCTAGCCTTGAGCAAAAGAAGCTCAGGGACAGTGCCCAGGCCCTGAGTTCAAGCCCCATGACTGGGGGGGGGGGGGGGAGGGGGAAGGAAAACAAAAACCACTGTGCACTTGAACTAGATTAACTGGTGGTCCTTAAGAACCATTTGTTCTTTTTCATTCATTCATTTATTTAAGTACTTGTACAAAAGAGTTGCAATTTAACAAAGCAGTTTATGAATCCAATGCATCTTGATCAATGCCTCTTTCCACATTCTCACCTTCCTCCCAACCCATCTTTCCCCTTGGGGGGGGGGGGTCTGGTTGTGGGGCCTGAACTCTGGGGCCTGGGCACTGTCCCTCAGCTTTTCAGCTCAAGGCTAGCACTCTACCACTTGAGCCACAGCTCTATTTCAGGATTTTCCTGCCTATGTGGTACTGAGGAATGGAACCCGGGGCCTCATGTGTTCAAGACAAGCACTCTACCACTGAGCCACCTTCCCAGCTCCATAAGAATGATATATTCTTAATAAACCATTGAGGAATGGAAATTAGAAGTCAGTATCCACATGGGGAATTTCATTTGGCATCATGTTTCTCAAGCTAAGCTTAGGCCCAGCAGGTACAGCACAGACAGTTCACGTGCTATGGCACCCAAGCTCTTTTCCTAGGCTCATAAGTGAGCCTCAGAGACAACAAATATTATAACCAGGGTCCGCATTAGTTTGATGTTTGTAAGTTTTGAGTAGGATATTAACCAGTAGGCAGCTGATAGCAACCACCACTCCGAGATAAGGGCATACTGCAAGGGACCCTCTAGAATTCTCTAAAAAAAAAAGCCTCTGGTAATGATACCTCCACCTTCCTAGAGACTTGTCAACATTTTTTTATTACGTACTTCCGATTGAGTTTTGGCTCGGTATGGTGCTGAGGAAGTTGACTTCCTGAGTAGATTCCCAATAGCTCAACAACTAAAAGCAACGATTGACAGATAGGATTACAATCAAACCAAAAGTCTTCTGCATAGGAAACGGTCACTAGATGACAAGACAGCCAACAGGATGGGAGAAAAATCTTTGCTAGCTACACATCTGACAAGGGATTAATAGCCAAAATATGTAGGGAGGCTGAAAAACTAAATTCTCCCCCCCCAAACCAATCACTCAATTAATAAGTGGGCGAATGAGCTGAATAATTTTGAAAGAAGAAATACAAATGATCCATAAGAACATGATAAAATGCTCAACATCCAAAGGGAAGTGAAAATCAAAATGACAGCAAAACTTCACTGCACTCCAGTCAGAATGGCCATCACCAAGAAGACAAATAACAAATGATGGAAAGGATGTGGGGAAAGAAACCCATCGCTGATGGAAATGAAAACGAGTGTAACCACTATGGAAATCATCATGGAGATTCCTCAAAAAACTAAAAATAGAATCGCTATACAATCCGGTGATACAATGCTGAAAGAGTCTTAAGTCAAGAAAGTTACAATAGAGGTATTTGCACACCCATGTTCACTACTGCACTAATCAAGACACTATGGAAACATCCCAGATCCTTACAACTGATGAATGGATTAAAAATATGTGATTTATATACACCTTGGAGTGTTACTTGGCCCTAAAGAATGAAATTATGTTGTTTGCAGGGAAATAGATGGAACTGGACCTTGTTAAGTGAAGTAAGGATAAAGGTCTTAAGTTTTCTCTCATAGGTGGGCATTAGGCATAAACAAATACAAAAACAAAACAAAGTATATATGTGTTCTGTATATACATATACACAGCATGTTTGTAATTGTGGGACCCTTCAACCAGCGTAGAGGATGGGGGAGATAAAAAGAAAAATGTTAGAGGATGAATAATACAAGGATACACTGTCTTTGTGAAAGCAGATGGTGTAACAAAACTCAAGGAAAGCTGTTGTATAATAAGGGGTAAGGGAGACGGGGAAAGTGAAAGCAAACCAAGGGATCGATCTAACTACTGTTCATGTATGTGTAAAATGTCAGTTGAAACTCCTTTGAATAATTAACATATACTTCCACCTCAGTAACTGGATGTAAAACAGGTCCTGTCCAAGGTTGTAGGTACTAGCGGGAGGGGACTGGTTGAACTGAGGGGGTGAATCTGATCAAGGTGCATTTGTAGGCACATATGGACATAATAAAATGAAACTCCCTGGCATAATTAGTTGAGGCCAGTAACAAATGTGGAGCAAAAGCTCCTGAAATACTGGTTGGCATGAGTAAGCACTCATTACAGCGATTAGCACAATGGCTGGCAAACCACACGTGCCCAGAGACAGCTGGCTTATTATGACCACCAGGGCTGTTATCTGCTTCGCTGGGGGAAAGATGTCCTCCTAAATCTCGCATTTCCTCCCTCTTGAGCTCCTTCCTGGTATGATTCTGACATTAGTCCCTCAAGGTGTCATCCAGTCCCTGAGGGAGGAGAAAGACGGGCAGTGGACTGACATGAAGAGCAAAGATGTCAGGCTAACAGCCTAAGCCTCGTGTGAGAGCCCTGGCTGAGAGTCATCTGACCTTTCCGTGAACAAGAGAAACCATAACAGCCTTCACTTTCCCTGGACTCTCTCTGAGCCATTCTAAGTCATACCCCCTTGGGTTCCAGCCTGTAGAGAAAGATGTTTCTTTGTAAACTAAGGATGCATGGCCAGGGTCACGGGCTGTGTGCTCAGACCAGAGTGCTCCAATGGGGTTGCCTGGCCCAGAGGAGGTGAGGAGACTGGTATATCCAGGGGCCTTTAAGTCTCTCTGGCCATCACTGAAGAGGCTAAGTGTCCATCTCAATGACAAATGTCTTCGGAGGTCAGAAGGGGGGAGGCAGCTAAAGGGTCTCGAGTTGCCGCTACGCATGACTGCTTTTCTCTAAAATTAGTCCATCCTTATTACTACAGACAGATGACCTCAAAGCCCCTTTCAGTTATTATCAAACTATTATCAGTCGGCCTGCCATGTATCAGGCAGAGTGCTAAGCAATATCCTCCAAGATCGTCTCATGAAATCCTAAGTATATCTTAAGTGTGGAAAGTAGCTGGGTTCAAAGCGTTCAAGGCTTCACAGGGGAAATGACCTTGGGGGTAGAGCTGTCGGTCCCCCACCTGAGTTAAAATTCTACCTCTGTGGCTTTCTCTGATCTTGGAGAACTTGTCTTGCCTTTCCTAGGCCTTCGTTAATGGGGTCAGTGGTGGCTTCTTTATGCTTTCTGTGTGTGCGCTGAATAATCCATGTGGAGGAATGCACCAGGGACACAATGAACTTTCAGTGACCATTGTGTTAATGGAAGTCTAAATATGTCTGCAAGTGCTTTGTAGAAAAAACGTCCAAGGTTATAGCATATTTGGAATTTAGTATTCAAGTTTTCACTTCACAGGTGGTCACAACTAAGCCTGGCTTTCAATATTTAAACCATTAAGTGCTCAGGGTTTCCCAAGACCCGCTGTCCTGAGGATTCACCTGAGTTCTGGAAGGGGATTCTTGAGCACATTATGGTACAGTTAATGAGTTTTGACTGGGGCTATGTATGCTGCCTCTCCTGCTTACACAGCTAGTGTTACAAAAAATCTTCTGGGGCCATGATCGCAGTTTGACTGAATCCCAAAGTTAGGGAGAAGAGGAGGGGGAAAAAAAAAATCACAGCTCTTAGTCACCTTGACTTCTCAAGGTCACTGTCTGTGATGCTTTCAGTCAAAAGCTCTTACACCCCTGGGGAGGACATGTACTGTCCTCCAATTGCTCATCAAGCATCCTTTAACGCCAATGTGTACCAGACACATGGGTCACATGTGTTAGCCAGCCTTCAGCATTTCCATGTAAAATGAACAAAATGGCAGTAACATCCCAAGGAGAGTGGTGGCTTTGAGCTGTTCAGCACACAGTACCGTGCCAGTATCCTGGCTTCCGTTTCCCCTGTCATCTTCCACCATTGTCATGGGACTTTGTCTCTACTGCTGATTTTTCTTTGTCTTTTTTTTTTTTTTTGTCAGCCATTGGGCTTGAACTCTGGGCCTGGGTGCTATCCCTGAGCTCTTCAGCTCAAGGTGAGCACCCTACCATTTGAGCCACTTCTGGTTTTCTGGTGGTTAATTGAAAGTAAGAGTTTCATAGATTTCAACTGTGATCCTCAGATCTCAGCCTCCTGAGTAGCTAGGATTACAGGCGTGAGCCACCAGCGCCCGGCATCCACTGCTGATTTTTAGTACTCTCTTCCTCCCTTTCCTCCTCTAGACTATGCCACAGATACTCTTTGAGAAGCCAAACAGAAGCTTAAAGGTGGTGAGTGGTGCCAAGAGCAAATGGGATCTACCCCGTACACATCTCTCATTTTCTCCCCATGGTTACTTTATTTTGAACTCTCTTATGTCACTTAGGGATTTGGTTTATTTTATAAGCATTCTATTGTGATTCAGAGACTGTTGGTTTTTTATTTTTTTCCATGATGTGTCCCCAGCTAGAACACACTCTTTGTGGTCAGGGGGCATGTCTCTTCATTCTTTCATACTTCTGAGTTCTTGTAATGGTGTCCTCAAAACAAGTTGAAAAAAAAAAACTCCCTAAAACAGGCCCAAAGAATATTTAAGACCTGTCTGGCTGAAGTGCTACCAAGAGAATGTAGCTGGACTACAGGAAAAGTTGGGAGATCCATTATTCAGAGTTGGCCTGGAATCAGATAAGGTTTAGGTCAGGCCCTCATCTACCTCCACTTAGCTCACAGATGCTCCTCCTAGCTCTTTATCCACAAGACCATAGGTTCCACTTTGCACACTCTTCCTCCTACCTGGAATGATCCTCTTCCCAGTTCACTTTTGCCCAATTGAGGGCATCACTCTTGAATGCAGTAACTACTTTCTCTCGGAGTGTCTCTCATCTCCCTCAGTAGGTAAACCCCTGCCTTTCTAATATTAGGGAATGAATCAGGGAGCCCGATACATTTGCTATGGTATAACCAGTGCCAGTATCAGCCTCCCTTCCTAGAGGGTAGGCACCATGACCCTTTTATAATTTAACCTTGGAAGTGACACCTTATTTTTTTTTGGTCATATTCTATTAGAAGCAATGCTCTAGATTCAGACCACATGCGAGTTGATGTGTGTTGCCCGGAGTTGGAAATTACTGTTTGCTTACCACAGTCTCTGATTGTCCTCATTTAGAATCATAAGGACAAAATAGTTTGGTTTGTATTTCATGGATGAGAATTGGGGGTTAATGCTGATTAGCAGTCATAAAAGGTTAAGGTTTACTTGGAGAAGGTGCTCTTGCTTTTGGACATTGTAGAAATACAAATGGATGGGAATCTGCTATGATAAAGTGTGACTTCCTACTTGAGTGGCTGGCTTAGAAACTCTCTCCCAGAAAGGGAGAGTCAGTCCTAAAGTGATGGAAACATTTGAGAGAACAAAGGCAACATTTCAAGGACTTTTGTGCTCTCCTATAACTCAGAGATCTGGGAGAAGAATTTTGAACAAACTGTCCTTTGTTTCCAGCTATCATTAACTTCCTCCCATGCCCCAGCACCCACCAACTTCCCCACCAGCCTCTCCTGAAAGTCAAGAGAAGTGATCATCGAGACATTGGGTGGTTCTCCCAAGACAGGATTCCCATTGTAGTAAAGGACTTAGAAATCCTCCATTAAGTTACATTGAGTAGCTTGCAAAGAACAGACCTTTATTTCCCACAGTTATGGAACAAGGTACTAGAAGACTCAGTGCCTGGTGAGGACCTGCTTTCTTGTACATACACAGAGACTTCTCACTGTGCCTCACATGGTGGAAAGGAATAGCTAGCTCTTTAGGGTCTCTTTTTACAATGGTACCCCCCAATCCTACCACAAAGGTCCCTAATGCTATCATTCTTAGGAACTGAGATTTCAACGTATGAATTCTGGGGATACACAGATCCCCTAGTGAACATGCGTTGATTAGGAACAAAAAAGAATGTTGCCAACAAGGGTCAACACGAAATAGGATCCCTTCAGACAACAGAGAGACCTTGGGGGAGGGGAAGGGAAGGAAGCACTATTGATTCCATGGCAAAGGAACTGTGAGTATAAATCTTTATCCTCTGACAATACTGTTGCTCCTCAGTTGTTATCAGAGCTGAATCTGGTTGGGATGAAATTGTGTGCATTGCAGCATGTGGGAGAGGACTGTAAAAGAACATCGAAGAAGGAATTCAGAAGAGAAAACTGCATTTCCTCCATTTGCCTGCCAACGGATACACTGGCCCCATCCAAAGCCCACGGATTTGACTTGGGAAGAGAGGCCGGTGGATGGGAACGGGTATTCCAGCTTTGGTGATGAGCTGGTAGCCTGCAGGTTTTGAGAAGAAATGAAGTAAGACCAAATTCACAGTTCACTTCACAAATTGTGGAAGATAGGCAAGATCAAAGAGAAATAATCTGGCAGGGATGCCTCCGTGTTTTTGAACTTGAAATATTCCTTAAAAAGAAAAAAAAAAAAAAACCACCAAGGGACTGGAATGTAGAACTTGAATGCTGTTTCTGCCACAGAGCAAGCTGATGGTTCTTTCTTGATGTAGAACATACCAAACACCTAGATTCTTCAGAAGCCCTGGATTTCACTGAGACCTTGTGCCCTTCAATCTCCGTCCTACAGCCCCTGAGGTTCTTAAGGATCAAAGTGTAGTGTGGGCAACGTGTGAGGAATTCTGGCAACTCTTTTTAGCTCTGTTTCTGTTTATGCTGAAATTCCAGGCAAATGATCTAACCACTCGCCCATTTAAGTGGTTTCTCACTCTGGAAAAGGAGAAAAATAACATCTGCCCTGCTCACCTCTCAGAGTTACCAGGGGACATGAAATAGGTGATGTCAGTAATAGCTTCTTCATAAAACCATCTATGAGGAATGCTTTTTCCTGTGGTCTTCACCTGTTTCGTAGCTCATCTATTTGTCCAAACATTTATTCATGTTACCTTACTTGCTTGGCTATCTACCCCTGTAACTTGCTTATTTTTTTGCGGGGGGAGGACCTGAACTCTGGTCCTGGGTGCTGTTCCTGAGCTCTTCAGCTCAAGGCTAGTGCTCTACCACTTGAGCCACAGTGCCACTTCCAGTTTTCTAGTGGTTCATTGGAGATAAGAGTCTCATGGACTTTCCTGCCTGGGCTGGCAACTGCGATCCTCAGATCTCAGCCTCCTGAGTAGCTAGGATTACAGGCGTGAGCCACCGGTGCTGGGCTTACAGTTGTTTTTATTCCTTCATTTCCTCAATTCATCCTTACTTTCTTGTTCTTAATCTTCCTTTACCCATTTAGCCTTTCGTCATTTTTCCTCTTCAATTGCTTTTGCATCTGGCCTGATATCCTGGTCAGTTTTTGCCTTCAATTCCCTTACTCAGTCTCATTTTGAATGTGGTATTCCATCCTCAACTGGCTAGAGGTTGGTCTTTGTACTAGGAAGCATTGAAGAGCTCTGTCCCCAGCATCTCCATGATGTGTGATACACTGATTTCCTCATCTAGGAAAGGAGTATATTCACTGACAGGCAAGGATCAGTGACTTTATAATCCCCATTTTGCTGCGAGAAAGACCTGTCTTAACTATATTTCCTAAAAAAGCAAGTTTAGTAAATAAAAATGGTTAATGGCTCTTGAATGTTTATCCTCAGAGATATTTAATTCATAGTATTTTTTATAATTAAAAGCTATTGCAAATCTATAAATTATATATATAGAGGGGGGAAGGTATGAGTTTAACTAAAAATTAGATTTTTTTTCTATTATGTCATGTCGCTTCTTAAAAGAAAAACATGATTTCTGAAGAAAAGCACTCCACAGATGTTTTTATTTCTTGCTAAGGAATATAAGAAGGGTCTAGGGACAATATTGGATCTCCATGGATAAGATGTAACATTAAAACTATGACTTAATCATAATTTGAATTGGATGTCTGGGGTTTATAAACCATGATCTACCAACTGCTTATAGTCTCTAGGTGGAATTTCTTAGCTTTCCCTTATAGTCTCTAGGTGGAATTTCTTAGCTTTCCCTAGAAGGTGATAACTGTACAACAGAGAAATCCCTGAAGCCAGAGCTGGGATTCCAGCCTTGACTGAACTTTATTAGCTATAAAATGGGACTCATCAGGCTGTTTTAAGGGTGAAATAAAATGATGTGCACAAAGCACCCACAGACATACATGTAGCTATTACTGTTTCATTGGAAATCTCATGATTCCCTAGGTCTCTCCTGCCAAAGCGATCTCTTCTTAGCTCACTAAAAATAAGACAGACTTTAAACATCAGGCCTATGAAAGCAAAGATTCATTGAGATCCAGTGATTCCCATGGCTTCTTCACATCCATAGTCGGAATGTCCCTTTCTCACTAGGAGTCACTCAACTGCCATTGGGTCAAAAAGTGTAAAGGAGCAGAAAGAATAGTGGCAGAGTGTTGACAGTGGTTTTCTCCAAGGCCCCAAGTTCCAAACCTGTGTGATTATTCTGTTTCCTGTATTTAGTCCTCATCTTGGTTCTGTCATTAACCATGGGATGACCCTAAATCATCCCTTTCCTGACACCGTCTTGACCCAGACGCACCAAACAAGGGAGAAGGGAGTGCTAAAGTTACTAATTCAGTGTTCTTCATTGTCTTTCTCTTAGATCACCTCTAGCTGGGTCAGCTGAAAAGCCTGGGGTTTTTTTTTGTTTTGTTTTGTTTTTAAATGTCAAGAAAGAAGATGCAGGCCTATAATAGCTTTCCGTCTAGCCAAGCAAAAATTTGGGGTGACTGTTCATGGTATGTCCTTCTTCAACCTCTGAAGCATTACCTATGTCATTTTTCATGAATCAAAATTATGTGTTGCCTTGTCACTTTGGGGTGACTTACCCCCTTTATGATCAAGGAGATAGAAGTTGGGAGAGATCAAAGTAGGCTAAATCTCCTCCTCTGTCACTTCCAAGCCATGTCATCTGCAGAAAGTGAGTTGAGCTTTCGGAGACTTACGTCCCAAATTAACCAAACAAGAGGCAATTGCTATGAGAATGAAATGGGACCAGACCAAGGCAACAGTATTAGACCCACTGGGCTTTCTTGGGACCTTTCTTCCTAAACCTTTGCTGAGTTCCCCGGGTACATGAGAATCTGCTGACTCTCACACACAGAGGTGGTAGAGAACCATCACCTGGCGGGGTACAGGGTAGGGGCTCAGACTCTCCACATGAGGAAAGAGTTCACTTTCCCACACCACAGAGTGATTTATCACGGGGGCTGCTCTCCCAAGACTTGGAAAGCTGGCGGCAACCCTGCCAGAGACAGATGGGTGAGCTGGAGTCCAGTTGCTTGTCAACGACGTGCAGTAGACACATTTATAAGGCTTTCCACACTTTCCTGGCATCCTCCTCGATTAGCCACACACCAGAGGCAGTCCACTGGGCGCGAGCGAGCAGGCAGGCACACGCGTGTACACACACACACACACACACACACACCCAGATGCCAGGAAGGAAGGCTATGTGCACACATGTGCCGGCCAGAGGCTCCCAACACAGCTTCATCTTTCATTACTCATTTCTATGTGGTTGTGGTCGACGCACCACACTACTTTCCATGCCAAATCCTTTTAATTTTTTGACAGGCATACTGTCCTTCTTTTCCCCTCAGATAACTCACTACACACACACACACACACACACACACACACACACACACACGAGTTGTAATACTGTAGACACCGCAGAGAGACTTTTCAACTCTTTCCATAGTCATTTGAAGAAGTTATCAGCGAATAGTTTCGTGTGCCTTAGAAGCATCCAACCTGTTTGAGGGAACCTAGAACTAAAGTATTGGTGAAGCTTGGTTAAGCCCTACGAAGAACAATGACAAGTTTTCATCTTCCTTCAGGACTGTCCATCAGAGGTCCATCAGCTTTGGCTGTCTACTGAAACTACACGAGTGAGTTTTGAAAAATACAGATGACTCTGCCACAGGTACAGAGATTCTGGCTTCACTGATTTAGGATGTGCAGCTTGGGCAAAGGAAATTTTTTTTTTAAGATGCCAAGGTTTAAGACTCCCATTTTAGAAATTAATAAGATCTATATGGGATTTCTCCATCGTGCATCAATGTTTAATCACTTTATTTTCAAGCTTGACCTTGACAAACATCAATCCAGTAGCCAAGAACAGCTCCATAAGGTTGCCTGGGATGGACAGCTGGGAGAGTGGGTCTTGGCTTCTACTTTCCTTTCTGCTTCTTTATTGCTGCTTCGATTCTGAGCTTATCATTGGGCAAATAACTCACTGGGCCAGATACATCTCTTTTCTAAACTATGTCAACATCCAAAACAAAGCTCTGACTTCCTTACTGGCAGCTTGAAGAAATACAAGGAAAGAAAGGCAGCGCTATTGAGAGGATGGGTGGCCAAAGACATGCACTTGATGTACATAATGTGTGAAGAGCTAATGTGTGAAGAGCTAATGTGTGAAGTACTGGATGCTACTTATCAAAGAAAGCAATGTATGTGGGCTGAAGTCTGGGTACCCAAAAACTTCTCTCTAAAAAACATAAATCATCGCAGGAAACAAACCACAACATTCTTCTTTCTGTGATGAAAGACATTTTGAGTTCTCTGGAAACGCTGCACTGACGGCTGTCTGAAAACAGAATCGCCTGTTGATTCTCATAAATACTGGGTTTAGATAGAAGGGCGGTTTCTCTCTCAACATTGACTTGGAGCCTGAGATATTTTGCACTTAACAGAAAATGATACTTTAAGAAACTATGACAACTCTTTGGGGACATAAGGTTACTTTATCCACAACTCATCCGGTAAATTATTAGCCAAATTGGAGCTAGACTGGCTAACAACTTATTCTTGGCAATCTCCGAACCTTATCAAGGAGTCTAAAGTTCAGGATCATGATCCTAACTTAAGCCAAGGTAACAGCTAATAGAAAGGTAATGGTCAAAGGGTACTAATTGGTTCATGAGCCAAGCTGGGATGGAGCCTAATTAGCATAGGGTCAGTGATGGAGCTGGCCCAGTTAGGGTTCCATAGCTATTTAAGTTGCATAAAGACATCATCTTACCAAACCACTGGCTGTTCTGAAAATGATTATCTGAATTAAGTCCAATGCAACATTTGCAACCATTGTTTTATTCTAAAAGTTTATATATATATATATATGGAGGCAACCATAAACAAAGTATATACATTAACCTTAGAATAGGTTTGTTAAAATTACTAAAATCATGCTAAAGGCCAGAAATTACCTGAAAAAAAAAAAGACCCAAATAGGTGTGTCTCAACTAATCTTATCAAATTATCTTCTTACAATATCTTAAATTTGGGCATTTAAGTTAATCTCTCCTGTTTCTCAGTCCCAGAATCTACTACACAGGCAGATTCTAACTGCAGAACTTGGGAAAAAGACAGTGTGCAAAGGGGTTCCACTGTGATATTTCTGTATGTGTATATAATGTAATTTGGTTTTATTCATTCCTTCTATTAATCTGAAAACCCCTCTCCTCTTTCCCTCCCATTTAAAAAAGTTCTTGTGGGTTTAATTATGCTTTCAGCATAATTACATAATTATATAATTTACCTTGAGCAATCTACCCCCATCATACTTCTCATTTCCCGCCTCCTGTTGTTCTCTCCAATAGTCTTCTTTTATAATCAAGTATTTATATTATTATTATTACTATTGAGGCTTAGAATTAGCATAGCAGCAAAAACATAGGATATTTTCATTTTGAACTTCTTATCTTTCTCAACACACTTATCTCCAGTCAATTTCACCCACTTTTATGCAAATTATATAATTTATTGTTCTTTCTGGCTTTATTGAGCACACATACCCATTCATCAACTGATGGGCATGTAGGCTAATTCCACAGATTGGCTATTGTAAATAATGCTGCAGTAACAGGTATGGAGGTATCTCTATTGAATATTGACTTTTTATCCTTGGGATATATGTTCAAGGGTGGTATAGCACAATTGTTCTGTAGTTCCGTTTTTAGTTTTTTGAGAAACCTCTATAGCTGAAACCTTTTCCTGTAAAGTCAAGAATGAGACAAAGGTGTCTACTCTCTCCACTTTTATTCAATGCAGTGCTTGATTTCCTAGTCAGAGCGTTAAGGCAGACCGGATCCTATACTGAAAACATGATAGAAACTCCATTTAAAAAATAAAACATTCATAGATCTGATCGACACTTTCAGCAAAGTAGCAGGGCAAAAAATAAATACAAAAGTCAGTAGCTCTTCTATCTACCCATTAAAAACAAGGTGAGAAAGAAATCATAACTCCATTCACAATAGCCTTTAAAAAATACCTAGGACTAAATTTAACTAAGTAGATTAAAAGCCCCTACAATAAAAACTATGTAACACTGAAGAAAAAAATTCAAGAGGATACCAGAAGTTGGAAAGACCTGTCACACTTGTGAATTGTCAGAATATTGCGAAAAATCATCAGAATGCTGATATTCTTACAGAAATCAAAACAATCCTAAAATTAGTATTAAAGAATAAAAACCCCCGAACAGCCAAAGAAATACTGACTAAAAAGACCAATGTTAGAGACATCATAATATCTTACTCCAAATTATACTATACAGTCATAGGCACAAAAACAGGTTCATCAACCAATGAATAGAAGACCTAGAAATAAACATACATAGGTACAGCCATCTCATTTTTTTTTTTTTAACAAATGAGCCAAAACATACTTTGGAGAAAAGTATGTTCTAAAAAATGGTCTTGGGAAAACACTGGATATCCACATGTAGAAGACTGAAACTAGAAGTGGAGCTGTGGTTCAAGTGGTAAGAGCCTTCTTGAGTAAAAACGCTAAGGGAGAAAGTGAAGTCCTGAGTTCAAGCTCCAGTACTGACATGCGCACACACACAGACACGCTTTTAATAAATTGACATTGAAGACTGAAGCTGGCTCCCTATCTCTCAATGAAAATCAATTCAAAGTGAGCCAAAGACTTAACATAAGACTTAATATAAGACCTAACACTTTGAAACTACTACAGAAGTTGAAAAATGGTAAGAAATATCGGCAACAGTGAAACACATAAAACACACACACACACACACACACACACACACACAGAACTAGACAAAGAAACATCCTAAGGCAAATTAAAATAATGACTACTACTGTCACCCTAACATACTTGTAATGTTAAAAGTTTGAAAACATCCACTTTAGCTTAGGGTATGGGACAATGAGTCCTCTTCTATTCTGCTAGCAAAATGGAGGCTAGCCAAGTGACGGCAGTATTAATTAAAATGCACAGAGACTGCTCCACTCAACTCTAAATCTTCCTCATCTGTCCCCCCCACCCAAAATCCATTCGTGTTCTTCAGGGGACAGAAATAACAACATTTATAACTATGAAAACTGAAATGTAAATGCTCATCCATATATGGAATGGTGATATTCATGCTTAAAAACAATAATTTTTGCCGGGCACCAGTGACTCATATCTATAATCCTAGCTACTTAGGAGGCTGAGATCTGGGGACTGTGTTTCGAAGCCAGCCTAGGCAGGAAAGTGTGTGAGATTCTTATCTCCACTAAACTACCAAAAAAGCCGCAAGTGGCACTGTGACTCAAGTGGTAGAACACTAGCCTTGAGCAAAAGAAGCTCAGGGGCAGTGCCCAGGCCCTGAGTTCAAGCCCTGGGACCTGCATAAAAGAAAGGGAAAAAAAATCTAGCTGTATGGACATGGAAATTTTCCAAGATGCGGTTAACTTAAAAAATGCAAAAAGTAAGTTCAGCTTATAATACACATAGACATCTATCTCTCTGGATTAGTGTACAAAAATCTATATATGTATGTATACATATGTAAGTCTCTATCTTGGTAGGTACATATCCCACTATTAACAACGGCCAGCCTTAGATAGAAAAGGTTAGTTGAGAGTGACTTTTTAAATAATGAGTGCTTTAATTTTTGTGTAATTAAGTCTGAGCTTCTAACAAGAGTTCCCAAAACCTGAGGATGATGTTCCATTGAGTAGATTTATAATAATTTACTTAGCCATTAACCTACATTTGGCAGTTCTTATATATTATGGATTTTTGTACACTGTAGCTTCTTTTCCTTCATTTGATTTATTTCTCTAGGACAAAGTCCAAGAGTGGGATTACTGGATAAAATGGTACAAACATCTTTCTGGCGGGTAATATATTTTTCCACATTGCTTTCCAAAAAATGTTTTGCTGCTTCCCCCATCATTACTACAGAAAGGGGAGGGAGTAGCTCCCCTCGTACTCCGTCCTGATCTATTTTTCTCTTGCCATCTACTGGAATTTTCTATCTGCCATTCTCTGTGCACCCATCAGTTTCCAACCTGTTCTAGAACTGGGTCTCCTGGACGACTTCTACTCATTGCCTTTCCCCTGTGCCTAGCAGCCATACATTTCCACTTTATGGATAAAAATACTGAGGCTTACTGAGGCCAAGTTGACTTGTCTAGGGCACCAAAGCTCATGAGTTGCAAAATCCCTACTTCTTCCTTTGGAAGTATGGGGATTTGAACTCAGGACCTCATACTCGTCAGACAGCTGTAACTCCATCCCTGCTCTTTGATTATTTTGGAGATGGAGACTCACAGACTTTTCTGCCAGGGATGGCTTTGAATCATGACCTTTCAGATTTCAGTACCATTACAAGGCATGTGCCACCAATGCCTGGCTTTAAAAGTAGACTTTTCTTCGAAGGTGTAAGGGAGTTAGTACTGAGGCTTGAACTTGGGACCTCCTATTTGCTAGGCTAGTACTTGAGTCACATCTTCAGCCTAAAATCCTTACTTTTAGTCAGGTCTCTATATTCCCTCCACATCAGGAAGTGGTGTTATCAGTTTAGTGTGAATAGAAATTGGTTTAAACCCCAATACCTGTTGCTTACTTACAAGTTCTACCTCTGTTCGTGGCCTCCCTACCCAATCTGGTCTTGTGTTCCAAACTATGTCTGTGTCCTCACTATCTTTCTATCTTGAATCCTTCCTCTTGGCCTCGTTCTTGGGTTGTCAACTCGTTTCAAATATCCAGATCCCGTTCTTATCGATTTCATCTACTTTAACCTAAGGTGCTAGACCATTGGTTCACAACCCACACTAGACACTACAATCCTGTGGAACTTAGAGGAAATGAATCACATACAAATGAGGTCTGGGCTCTATCCCCTGAAATCTGGACTCAATTTGGGGACTGTCTGATATGGAGTTGTTGGTTTTGGGGTTTTTTTTAAAGTTCCCAGGGAACTCTGGGAGGCAATGCCTATCCTAGACTTCATTCTTGATATATTCCTGGATTTAGCAACCAACATGTCCTTCCCTTCCCTCTCCTCTCCTCCTTTACATCTTCTTTTCCCTCCCCTTCTTCCTTCCTTCCTTCCTTTTTTCTTTCCTTCTTTTAGAAATAGAATCCAATATCCCTTGGCTACCACCACTCATTGTAATAATTCACCTGTCAGCCCTGCTGTCCCTCTGCCTGTTCTATTCTGTCCTTGATCCTACTTTCAGATTTTGCATTTTCTATTGCAGCTGCTCGTAACCCTTCCTCTTCATTCTAATCCTGTTGCTGAAGTTTGACCTCCTCCGTGTGACTCTGTCCAATCACATTCCACATAGCTGGCTGTTTCCTCTGAGCTATTTAAATGATCACCTGTTTCATGCTCATAGTGCATTTTCACTTGGTGGTGGGAGGTGATATGTGATTTTTCATGTGAAAGTACTCTGCTCAGTGGCTAAAGAGTAAAGGAGCAGATAGGGGTGGTGTTGTACACTTATAATCCCCAGTGGAGGCAGGAAGATGCAGTTCGAGGCCAGAGTCAAAATTCCAGATGCTAAAGACATAGATCAGTGGTTGTGGAGTTTGAAACAAGCCTTAAAAAATAAAAAAAAACAAATAAAAACAAGGAAAATTCATTTTCAAAGTCCCAGCTGTCATTTACTTTACAACTTTAAGCCTATTTTATCATTTATAAATTAAAGATTTTGTGTGTGTGTGTGTGTGTGTGTGTGTGTGTGTTGTACAGGTTCACAGCTCCAAGTAGATTGGAATGAGAGCGAGGCGGGCAGGAGTCCTTCAAAGCCCTCTGTCTACAGTCTCATCACCAGTAGTGGGACGTACGTGTTTCCACTAGACAAAAGTGGCATGTGGCCAATTATGGCTACATAAGGCAGAGCATGTGTTCCTGGTCTCGAGGTTCTAGGCAGGGTCACCTAAGGTAGTACATGTGTACATGACTCAAGGTTCCATAAATATGGGGAAGCAGCTAAATCACAGTCCAGGCCCAAAGCCATCCAGAGTGGAGGAAGTCTGGTCGACTCCATTTACACTTCAATATATTAAGGATGATATATAGTAAATAAATTAATATATATATATATATAATGAAATAGATAATATACAAAGTGGGCCGTGCATGTGTGAGTTTAACAGAATGAGCTTGATACACATTAGCTATTAGAAATAAGATCTATAGTAATACTGAATTCTTTCAACCTAAATAGAAGATATTAAGAGGGGGGAAATGAAGACAAGAATCCAATGTATATCTCACAAATTTAAGAAGGGTGAGGGAAGGGGTGGGTAAGAATGTTGACAGGGGTGACATAAATCAAGACATGTTGTACTCATATACTGCTTTGTTAAATGATAACTCCTTTGTACAACTACTTAAAGATAATACTTTTTTTTTTAAAAAAAGAACTTATGCAAGCAAAGAAGCAGTTTCACCTTATCAACTGATACACAAACATCCTCTATATGAATGAATGGGGAGATTGCCACTTATTATGATGGTGTGGTGCTGCCCGGGTCTTTTCTAACAATCCTCTTTTGGAATTGCCCTCAGAGCCAGTTTATGAGTCAGAAGGAAAACGGGTCTTGTTAACTCTACACTCTGCTTGCTTTTTACCAAAAAAGGTAATACTTCATTTCCTCGCCCACTGTGTTTGTCAGCCTTGATGCCAAATGATGTTCAGCTTTTGGGGTTTAATTTCCCCTGCTAAGTTCAGACTAGGGGGAGAGACTGAACCAGAAAGCCAAGATCCCAGGACTGAGAATACACATGAGAAGTTTATGGATTCATAAGGGAATTTCAGAACACAAATTATTTTTTTTAAAAAGGAGGGGGGCTGGGTGCTGGTGGTTCACGCCTATAATCCTAGCTCCTCAGGAGGCTGAGATCTGAGGATCATAGTTCAAAGCCAGCCTGGGCAGAAAAAGTCCGTGAGACTCTTATCTCTAATTAACCGCTAGAAAACTGGAAGTGGTGCTGTTGCTCAAGTGGTAGAGCACTCGCCTTGAGCTGAAGAGCTGAGGGACAGTGCCCAGGCCTAAAGTTCAAGCCCTGCAACCCACAAAAAGCGGGGGAGGGCGTTTCTGAAGGAAAATGCAAATGCTTAGCGAATAGGGACTTCATCTAAAAGCTGGAGTTCTCAAGTTCTAGTTAATGGGAGTTGGGTAGAATGTTTTATCTTGTATATTTTTCTGGTTAGAGGGTCTCTGTGGCTTGGTATTGTCAATGGCATTTATAAGAAAAGGGGGATAAAAGATCCTTCTTTAAAGTATTTTGCAGGTACCAAGACTTCCGGAAGACATTTATATTTGCTAATAATAAATGTAATATTTAAAGAATAAAAAATGTGCTGTTTTATATGCTAAGATAATGAAGTTCACTTTTTTGGGGGGGAGGGGGCAGTCCTGGAGCTTAAACTCAGGACCTGGGCACTGTCCCTAAGCCTCTCTGTGCTCAAGGCCCGTGCTCTACCACTTAGTTACAGTGCCACTTCTGGCTTTTTCTGAGTAGTTTATGGGAGATCAGAGTCTCACAGACTTTCGTGCTTGGGCTGGCTTCAAACCTCAATCCTCAGGACTCAGCCTCCTGAGGAGCTAGGATTACAGGCTTGAGCCATCACTTACCTTTCTGGCACATACTTCACCAGTGGGGGATGGATTAGAGAGACAATAAACATCCCCTCAAGTGCTCCTCCATCTCCCTAGCTGTAGTGTTCAGGAAACTGCTGCTAAGGTCCTGGGGTAGCCAGGGATCTTTGAAGAAAAGCTAGTCTCTTTCTTTGAAAAAAAAACGGTGCTGTCAGGATTAATACTGGGACTTTCAGGTTAAGGTGTTTTAGAGACACATTCAAACACAGCAAGTTAAGTGAAACAAAGGACATGAGATTTACTCCTTGAAAGGACCAAGAAGTTAGCTTGCCACTGTTGTTCTTCTAGTTCCCAATCTATATTTTTAGAAGCATTTATTTTGAATGGAGAGAATCCAGGGTTGAATATGGCTATCATCATTAAAAAGGGGTCTTTTACCATTGTGGGTTATTTTTTTTAAAAAAGTATTTGTTATTTAGTCCAGTGATGTGGTAAACTTATCCTTGGGATAGGGTAGTAGGGGCAAGGGAACAAGCCCTAATTTGCCATCTGTGGTAGAAACAGTCTTATCACAGCCAATTCCAAACTACTAATGTGAGGCCATGGAATGCAAAGGGGAGAGATGCCCAGACACCACTGCCTGATACTCTTGTAAACCTAGAGGCCCTGGAGAAAAAGTTTCCAAGGGAGATTCAATTTTACAACACTGCATATAGCTTGAGCAAAAGTGGATGGGGAAGGAGTTCTACTGGAAGCTAGTGAAAGAGATGTGAACACGGTTTAAAAATGCACTTCCCAAACTTTTTGGTAAAAGGCATCCCTCTCAAGTCATCAAGAATTTTCTCTCCCTTCTTCCTTCTTCAAACCCTCATTTACAAATAAATAAAAAGATTAATTACTCTCCAGGCAGCAAAGAGTCCTGCTTCTTTATGAACTGATTGAGGTGGGTAGATAGGGAAGAAGGAAGATCTGGGAAGGAAAAAATCATACAGGCAAAACTACCTTTCCTTAAAGCTTATGGTTTATAAATGGACAAGTTTTCATGAACATGTAGAGGGGAACAAACAGTGAAAACTACAAGTCAGATCTTACTTTTGGCCACCTAGGGGCAGTTTAAACATTTGTACATGTATTTATAAATGACTTTGATCAACTTTAAGTTGTAAGCCAGTCTATTCCAGCT
Source organism: Dipodomys spectabilis (assembly GCF_019054845.1). Classification (NCBI taxonomy): domain Eukaryota; kingdom Metazoa; phylum Chordata; class Mammalia; order Rodentia; family Heteromyidae; genus Dipodomys; species Dipodomys spectabilis. Next base: position 9,796,291 of record NW_024870785.1, on the reverse strand, counting down.
GATTACATTTTGGCTATGTCATCAAATGGCCAAGTGGCCTTTTTTGAACTTTAGTTGTGTTACCTGATTAAACAATAGAATTGCATTAAATGGATTTTAAAACTGCTTTATAACCATAGCCACAACAATGCTGTAGTACTTACATTACAGGTAGCTTCACAATTTTTAGGTGACAGAATAAAAATGCCTATCTTTAAAATGCCATATATCTGTTACTTCAAATAAGTTCACTTATATTCTCTGATTTGAGTAATTAGGACTCATCTGCAAATAGAAGAATCCATTCTTCTTTGTGTGGAATAAGGTTTGGACTCAGGGTTTCCTACTTGCTAGGGAAGCATTCTAGAATGCTAGAGCCACACTCCAGCCTTCTTTGCTTTATTTCTCAGCATACACAAGATGTGATGCAATTTCAGGTCTGCCTGAGCTAATAGCTGTGCTCTTGTGCTTCTAACTGCTGACCCCTCTGTGAGGTTACAGGAAGTTTCTAAAACCAAAGCAGAGTATGGAATCAGAGGGCCAAATTGAAGCGTGAAGATGGGAAGAAATCAATGGAAATGGAATGCTATATGGCCTTTTTATCTGAAGACAAAATGGGGGCTGCTCAGATGAAGGGGACTACATACAGCTCTGAGGATGTTTTCCTTTTACTTGACTTCCTTTCTGTCCCCTCCCTAGACCCCCTGACCCAGGTGGCTATTGGCTCAACCCTGAGCTCAGGTGACTCTGATGATCAAACCCAGAATAGGCAGCTGGTAGTCGAGTCAATACCCCTAACAGTATCATTCTAGTTTCCTGCCTCCCCATCACTCATTCCTACGTGTGAATAAGTAAATACTGGCAAAAAGTCTTCATAAAACTGTGCATGCAGAAGCTTCTGTGATGAAGAGAAGCCTGAAGCTAGGGTGAGGAACTCATTTGCATTTCCCAAGACTGTGTAGACTCAGTACCTAAGAGAAGAACAAGGAGAGTATAACTGCTGAAAGTGTGCGGTTGTTTGGGTGTTATAGGGGCACTTATCATAAATGTCCTTGCATTCTTCCATTGGGAGACTGGAGGCTTCGTGATTCATGGTGGAAGTTGTTAACAGCTATTGGCCTCCACCTTCAAGATAACAGAGTGACATGACAGGGAGAGACCAAGATGGAAGGAAGTCTTTTTAATTGGTAGGGAAACATGATGGCTCATATAAACATGGAAAGAACTGAGGAAGAGAAAAAAGTGTCTTTAAGAAAGGTTTTGTGAGTCGTGCATCTGATGGAGAGACTCAAAGGCAAAAGTTTTTGTTTCTTCTTTGATAATATTTTGATTTTGAAGTGACTAATGTTGTAAGAGGGGGGTCCAAGGATGAAAGAGGGACCTGGGATGTAGGTGGGTTTGGTGGGACCTGAATCTTGTATAATGTACAGACGTAATTTTAAGAAAAATAAGTACAAATTTAGGTATAGAGTCTTGGAAGAAGTTCATGCAACTGAGAGAAACTTGAAATAAAGCCACATTATTGCCACAGGAAATCTTACGCTGAGAAAATTAACTTTTTTTCCTCCATCTAGTTGGGAACACAGACAATTTCAAAAGGTTCTGGACTGAGAGATTAAAGGGAAGGGAAGGCAGATGCAAAAGAAAAGAGAAGGAGAAGCCAGTAAGACATAGAGGAATTAGAGTTTAGTAGGTGGTATTAAATATTCTGAGAGAAGATCACGTGCATATGACTTCATACTGTAGGGTCATCTTTAAGAAAATCATGCATAGAAACACCCGTGGATCACCTACGGCATTCCCTTGCCCAGACTCTGAAAGGGAAAATAAGGGTTAACAGTTTCACAACTGAAATGACTTTGTCCTTCTCTCCCCTGGTTTGCATTCATTTTGTTTTGCTTAGTTTGCCTTTTCATTATGGACGACTTAAACACCCAGCATGCTCTATCTGCTACCTACCTCCAGTCCCCTTTTTAATCTAGTTACGTTGATTACTAATTGCTTGCACTAATCACTGACAGCTAAAATAATGATGTAGCCCCACTGGAGAGTTAAAAGACAATTATGAGACACACAGGTCACTACTTATTTTCTTTGGTTTTTAAATGGGTATGTGTCATAGGAGAGACTACCACTGTGATAAATCCATACTTGCACATGGAATATTTGAACACTGAACATTTGAACTCTGCCTTTACCACATTTCCATCCCTCCCACGGAACATTTTAAACTTTCAGCACATTTTAATCTTTATCACATTTCTTTTACAACTATTTGCAGATATCTGTAAATGTACACTTATATTAAACTGGTAATGTCCCCATTTTAAACTCAAAGGCAATAGAAAAAAAAAGTCCGATCTGAGGATCGTGGTTCAAAGCCAGTCTGGGCAGGAAAGTCTATGAGACTCTTATCTCTAATTAACCACCAAAAAACTTGGAAGTGGCATTGTGGTTCAAGTGGTAGGGTGCTCACCTTGAGCTGAAGAGTGCAGGGACAGCAGCCCAGGCTCAGAGTTCAAGCCCCACAACCAAAATAATAATAATAATAATAAAGTCTTAAGTTAAAACCAGCCCTCCAGACCGACCAGGGCTGTGGGGAATCCTAATTTTACAGAATGGGGTTGATTTGGATGTCTTGTTATTATTCATAAGACTCTGAAAAAATACTCAGCAGCTGACAGACTGCATTTAATTTGCAAAAGAAAGATTGTCAGAACCTTTTGTGGTGAGAGGACAATCCAGCAACAAATCCTACCTAATAGAAAAGATGGTACCTTAGAGGAAGAATTAAATTCACAAAAGAAACCACTACAAAACAAATACCTAAATTTTAAAATATCTTACCAGAAAAAATGAGCAACAAAATATATTGCAGATCAAATACAGATGGACAGAGGAGAGTTTCAACAGCAGATTGGCAGAGGAGTTTTGGAGACATAAATAATAAGATCTCTGTCCTGAAGGGAAGCCAGGGAAGGGCAGGAGGGCCAGTTTCTCTAGAGATTGGCGCTCAGTTTTCCATAATAATCAATCAAAAGGAATGTTGGATGCTTGATCTCTGGGTCTGAGTGATCGTCCAATGTGCTTTAGGGCAAAATACTCATACAGCAGGAAGAGTGGGTAGGAAGAGAAGGAAAGCCTCTTGACATCCCAGCCCTAAAGCTAGGGAGATACTAGTGAGATTACAGACAGCCGCTTTCCCACATGGTCCACACAGGAAGAACAAGGACATTTCCCAACATGGTAGACATGGGTAAGGCACAGAGGAGAAACCTCAAGGATTCAATAGTGCCCGTATCTTTGGTTTAAAAGGAGGTGCAGTCTGTTCACAATAGCTAGGATATGGAAACAACCCAGATGCCCCACCACAGATGAATGGATCCAAAAATGGTGGTATCTATACACAATGGAATATTATGCAGCCATTAGAAATGACAAAATAATGGCATTTGCAGGGAAATGGATGGAGCTAGAAGGAATCATGTTGAGCGAGGTAAGCCAAGAGCGAAGAGACAAACGGTACATGGTCTCCCTGATAAGTGGATGCTAAATCCAAAATGTTAGGTGATACGACAGAACTAACAGGACTTAAGAAACAAAGAACTCCCACTCATCTGGTTGAACCACTACTAAATATCCCCATGCTGCTGATCACATGTATGGTGTATAACATGTGAACACCGTTATATGTTACAGACTGTGATAGACAATTTGCTCCAGGAAAGTTAGAATGAACTTGTGACTTTAACTGAGCATCATTATTCCACAATACTGTGAAATTCCGGAAATTATGTAATCACTTAATCACAATCAAAAAAAAAAAAAACTTCGGGTAAGGTAGGGAGGGAGGGGATGGTAGGGGGAAAACAATGGAGGGGGTAACAATGTTCAAGAGGAAGTGTACTCATTACCTCACTCATGTAACTGTAACCCTCTGTATAGTATCTTTACAATAAAAAATAAATAAAAAAAGACAGTCACAAAAAAAAAGGAGGTGCAGTGACTTTTAGATACTTCTATGAAGCTATGAAGAATGCTTTTGTTTTCTCCTCCTCCCCCTCCTCCCTCTTCTCTCTTTCCTCTTCTCGGTCTTCCTATCTTTCCCATTTATTTATATTTTGTATCGCTGCAGATTTTTCAATTTGTGTATGCTCCAAGGTAACTTCAATTAGGGTTTTATAGATGAAGACACACAATTCTCTCAATTCTCTCCCAGTCTGGTCTTATATAGGTGGTAGCCTGTCTGATTGTCCATCTATCTATCCACTCATTCATTATCTGCATAGACGGTCAGAAGTAAAGTTTTTAAAGTATGAGTTTTAAAAAATCTCATTATCAACAGGACAGTCTAACTGTCTAACTAACTGTTCAGGGTTAAGATATCTTTATAGTAAAGTTAAATTACCAAATGGTAATGAAGTGATTATGTAATTCTCTGGCCCTCCTCATATCCAAACTCTGAAATGTAACTGCTGGTCCTCTTGTGAGGAGGTAGAATGTAGTCCCTTACTTCTTGAATCTAGGCTGGCCTAATAATTGCACTCACTGGGATTGTCATTCTGGGATGAGGTAGAAATAATGGTGTACCAGTCTTGGGCCTCAAACTGAAGAGATCTTTCACTGTTGAATACCAATCTGTTGTAATATGGGCTAGTTTTCTCTAGCTGTTTCTTGTGCAGAAGTATTGTTTTGTTTCTACAAGTACTTGCCCTGCGCTACAGTCATTCTCCTGATTGCTTTAGCCCTTGCTGTGGTGGAACCATCTTCCAGGAACTTCTTGAGAATAAGAGTTTGAATGACTGGAAACATCTTTATTTTACTTGCCTCAAATTTCACTGTTTGGTCATGAGTAGAAAATAAATCTCTCTCGTCACTTCTATAGTACAGCTGATGTTTCTGGCTTTCAACATTTCTTTTGAGAACTCTGATTTTTCTTACAACCTGCTGGCTTGCTGCATATTGTGGTTATGCCATTGCTCATTTGTTTTATTCTTCCTAGAAATTTATGCATCTGAAATTTCACTATGATACTCCTTGCTGGGTCTTTTTTTCTTTTCCTTTCCTTTCTTTTCATTCATCATGTGGGCAACATAACAGATTCTTTCATTCTGGAAACTTTTGTCTTGCTATAGATTTTTAAAAATTTCTATATTGTCATCTTCTCTCTCTGAAATTCCTATTAGTCATATGATGGACCCCCTGGATTAATTCTCAACTTCAAAACAAACAAACAAACAAAACTTTTCTTTCCTGTTTTCTAGCCTATTCTGCTTCCTGAAAAAATGTTCCTACTTTTATACTCTAACCTTCGGCTACTTTTTTTTTTATGACTACTCAAACTTTATTCTTCTAAAGATTCTGTTATGACTGATTCATTCTTGTTTTCTTCCTAAAGCATTTCTCTTTTGCACTGTGGACATAGCATCTTCACGTATTGCTTCCTGAAGATATGAGGGATAGTTCCTTCACCGTGGTTGTCCCTATTTTCTTTGAGTTTTTTTTCCTTTTATGGTTTTGAACTTTATTCTGTTGAACCTCTTGTTTTGATTGACAGTTCATACTTCAAAATGAGACCTATGAAGCTAGATGGATGTACTTTGGATATATTTATGTAGGAACTACCAAAAGGATTCTTATAATAGTGTGATAAACTGACCGAAATTTAGGAACCCTAAAACATTTGGTACCTATAGGATATTTCTCTAGGACTTGTGATCGCTTTAGAGGACAATCTTTGAATCTACTACAACAAGATGATACAACGTTCAAGACTATTCTGGAATCAGAGTAAAGGGAAAGACTGAAGAACACAATTTACTGAAAAGGTAAACATACGCTTAATATTTCTTCTCTACCACAAACCTGCCTTTACTGTGTCAGTATCCAGAGTGACTGGTTCAATTTTGCAAAACACAAATTCTCCTTTCCTATAGTCTATGGGGAAAGTAGTTATTTGCTTGTACAAACCATTATTTAAAGAAACATGCAAGCAGAATGTAAACCTTCCCAGGACATCTCTATTGTTTTTTTGGGTCCGGTCGTGAGGCCTGAACTCTGGGCCTGGGCGCTGTCCCTCAGCTCTTCAGCTCAAGGCTAGCACTCTACCACTTGAGCCACAGCGCCACTTCTGGTTTTTTTTCTTTTTGCTTATGTGGTGCTGAGGAATCGAACCCAGGGCCTCAGGCATGCAAGGCAAGCGCTGTACCGCTGAGCCACCTTCCCAGCCCAGACATCTCTATTTTTAACCAGGCCATCTACAGTTCAGACTCATTATATACCAAGTGCCTATAACAAAAATTAATTTCTAAAATGGAAATCTGGTGAGTAACCAAGTATAAACGGAAGGTTCTGAAGATGGAGTAAAATGACTCACAAATTACCCCCCACATTATTATTAGATATCCAAATTCATGTGACTTTCTCCTCTTACAGCTTCATGATCTCTATTCTTTCACTCAATCCTTCTACTCTCCTTCATCTGTAGATGAAATACTCAGGAGAAATACCACACCCATTAACCAAATAAGATTTTCCTTGGGATGCAAAAGCCAAGGAGCAGAGTGGAACGAACTTTTCATCTAAAACAAAGAATTGAACAATTACTGCAAATTATACTAATGAAATTTACACAAACTGAGAAACATCAGTGAAGTACTTAATTATAATGACATACTGCTTCATTGACAGGTTTATTAGCAAGAAATTATAGAAGCTGAGTACATGTCAAGTATCTGGTGATAGTTATAGTTATCATTGTATTTACCAGCAAATATATGTGAGAAAAACAGCTCAAGGATAGAGACATTATCACTAAAGAATGAGAGGAAGATGGTTCAGAGCTAACAAGGACATAGAAATAATATCCACCAACCATTACTGGAAATCCTCAGAATTCATGCAGCATCAAAGTATTCAGAACAGTCTTGTGTCAACAGTGAGCAAAAACTAGCCATATTACAAATGCTACTGCTCTGGCTCTACCTTGTGAATCAAAAAGCAAGACCAAAAAAGATCTATCCATTTCAACATAATTTATCTATTTCCCAGAATAATATGCAACAATATTTTTAGAAATCCAAAAATATCCAGAATCCAAGAATGTGTATTGGGTAACTCCCAATATCTATAATAAAAATTATTATTGGGCATGAAAATAATCCAAGAAATTATTACCTTATAATAAAGGGGAAAAGATTTTAGCCAAGAACTGGCACAGATATTATAATGAAAAGGGCATGAGAACAGTTTTTTAGAATTGCATTTCAAATGTTCCAAAAGTTAATTGAGATATGGACAATATAAAGAAGATTTAAAACCCCTGGAAATGAAAAACACAACTCCTGACAGGAAAAAAAATTCAAATGAGATTAATCACCAATCAGAAATTGAAGAAAAGATGAGTAGCCTCAAAGATATTTTAATAGAAACTATCCAAAGCTAAACACAAAAAAGAAAAAAAAAGATGAACAGAGCTTAAATGTGGATCAATTTAAGTAATATATTTGCAATTGGAATCTCTGAATGAGAGGAGAGTAGAAACAGAAAAAATATTTGTGGAAATACTGATCAAAATGTCTCCAGACTTGCTGAAACTAAAATCCTCAGGTCCAAAAAACTCAATTAAGCCCAAATATATATATATATATATATATATATATATATTTATGGACTAAGAGGCATCATGATCAAATTGCAAAAAAAAAAAAAAAAGATTAAATTGCTCATCTTACAAGCGACTACGGGAAAAATACAGAAGCATAATAATAAAGAATGACAGCAGATTTTTCTTAGAAATGTGAGAGAAGCACCTGAGAAAACAGTAGATGAACAGCATAAAGTATAAATAGCCAAAGGAAAATAAAACGAACTAATCTAATCACTTCCTAGAGGCTTCATCAATGGTAGGTTCTACCTTCTTAAGTCTCTGGGCATTAAAACTTCTGCGTGAGCTCAGACAAACCATATTCAAACTATAATCAACAGAAACAAAACCAGACAAATCCTCAATTAGAGTAGCGAATTTGGATGCTCCCCCTCTGCCATTTATAGGCTAACCAGACAGAACTTCATTAAGTGAATAGCCTATCTGAATAGTATCATCAATCAACTTGAATTGACATCTGTATAATAGTCTAGTTAAAAATAACAGAATGCACCAGGCTCCAGTGACTCACGCCTGTAATCCTACTCAGGAGGCTTAAATCTGAGGATCAAGGTTCGAAGCCAGTCTAAGCAGCAAAGTCTGTGACACTCTTTCTTCCATAAACTACCCAGAAGAAGCCAGAAGTGGCACTGGGGTCAAAGGGTAGCATGCTAGCCTCCAGCAAAAGAATCTCAAGGAAAGCACCCATGCCCTGAGTTCAAGTCCGGGGAATGCTATTTCCTTTAAATACAAGAAAATTTTCTCAAGACAGACTATACTCTGGGACACAAAATAAAACTTAATAGAGTGTACAGCTATACAAAGGATGTTCTTTAACAACTATGTAATTAAATTGTAAGTCAAAAACAATAATCTCTGAAAAATTCCCAATATAACCAAAACATTAAAGAATTTTAATTCAAAGTGGTCCAAGGGTTAAAGGAGACATGAGAAGAACAATGAGGAAGTATTTTGAACCAAATGATAATAAAAATTCACTGTGTCAGATTTCTAGGATGTCACTAGAGAAATAATTAAAGAAACTTTTACAGCATTAAATGCTTTTATTTAAAAGCAGAAGCAAGAAGAAGATGGCTTCAAACCAAAGACTTCAGGTTTCACTTTTAAGGAACTAGAAACAAGAGTAAGCCTTTACACCTGGGCTGTAGGGAGACAGTCAGGTTCCAAATGTTAGCAGTGAGAAAATCTACAAAATTCTGATAAAATCAAAGAACTGAATAAATGAAGAGATAGTCAATGTTCATGAATGGAATCAATATTGCCAAGATCTCAGCTGTTCCTATCCTGACCTCAAACATTATTTTATCGAGATCAAGAAACTGATTTTCAAGTTTAGATAGAAGGCAAAAGACTAGACTGGAGGTATGGCTCAAGCTGTAGAGCACCAGTCTTTAGAGATAATAATAACACAGTGATAATATCCTGCACTGGTGCTACAATGGCAGATCCTTCTATTATACATTTTTCCAAACACACGGAATATACAACATCGAGTGAGCCCCTATTAAGTTATGAACTTTGGATGGCCATACCATTTTAATGTAGTTTTAGAGAGTGTAACAAATCTGACACTTTCATTGGAGATGCTGATCGTGGAAGAAATCATGGGCAGTGGGATTATAGTGCATTTCTGTACCTTTGTAATTTTGCCGTGACTCTAAAACAATTAAATGATGTAATTTAATTTTCTTTGGTTTAGCAATGTCCTCTTCCACTAAATCATGCCTTTGAAACATCTGTAGTGGTGTCTTCAGATTCCAGCCCTATTTTCCCCCATCCACACATGAAGATAATAATAATTCATCACTATTTGCCTATTTACACAGAACGAGAACAATTTTGTCACCGTGAAGTCAGATTTCAGAAAGGCAGCTCAAAGGAATGAAGGTAGCATGCTCAGGATGCTATTACTGGTTTATCAGGCAAACAGAAGGGACATAAGAATTGCATGTTGGCACTACTGGTGGCATTTGCTGGCATTAACTTCCTATTTACTGGGGGCCTGGAATTCGGATTCAGACCATCAGACTTGGATGAGCAAACATTTACCAGGACTAGCTAGGTGCCAGTGGCTCATGCCTGTAACGCTAGCTACTCAGGAGACTGAGATCTGAAGATCACAGTTGAAAACCAGCCCAGGCAGGAACGTTTGTGAGACTCTTAACTCCTATTAACCACAAGAACACTGGAAGTGGCACTGTGGCTCAGGTGGTAGAGCACTAGCCTTGAGCTGAAGAGCTCAGGGACAGTGCCCAGACCCAGAATTGAAGCCCTACGACCGACTTAAAAAAAAAATTACCAGGCCTTAGCCTAAAGATTATGATTAAGTAAATCTGAAACAAAGTCATGGAATCTATATACAAACCAGTATCTGAAACAATTATTACAAGTAAAATGATCATGCAAGCAAGGGTTTTTGTTGTTGTTGTTGTTTTGCTTTTTGGGGTTTTTTTGCCCTGGTCTCTGTAAGAACCATTAGCTATCATTAGCCATCACTAGGCTGTTGTCTTTTTTCCTTTGCCTGCCCTGTCAACTCTTTTTCCACTGCTTAATTTTTACCTATACAAAACCCAGTGATAGTACAAGACACGTACATCCCTATCTCCATATCTTTTTCTATGATTAAACAGCTCTCTGCACTTCATTTCTTCTTACTTATCTTTAGGCACTATCACCCCTGATTCCTGAATTGAAACAACTAAATGACCTCAAGCAGATCCACAGAGATAATCCCCTACTCTTTGCTCCAGATGAGTAACACAATAGGAAACACATCCAATGATATAGCATGAAGATCCTTTATGGTTTCAAAATAAAGATTTAGTTCTAAAAGAGTGGCTTTCTGCATCATGCAAATCACTGAAGCAGATTCTTTTCAGTACAACCAGTTTTTGTTCACTTGCTATGGACTACCAGTCCTCTTCTGTTTTGGGTTTAGTGTAAATGATTGAGGCTAAGAACAAAGATGTTTATTTTTGTCATCCAAATTTCTAAGAAGATATTTTAGATAAGCAACTTGCCACTGTCTTTGATCTCAGGCTATCGGCTTCAAAGTATAACATTTAAAAATAATTTTATTTGGTTTCTCTCAAGTTGGCTGTCTTGTGTGCACTGAGGCTTATTTTAAGATGTCTCTCCTGTTTTTGAGCATTTTTGTAAGATGGTCAAGTTAGATGCTTGTTCTTTGTGATAACACTTAACTCTTTATATAAATACTCCTCCTGACTTTATCCATTATTGTATCAGACAATGGTCATGCAAATGCATTGTTCTTCTTTATATGATATTTACTGAGCATCCAGAGTTGATGCGCGCCCTTAATCTTTATGGAGGGGCATAGAAGTTTTATTTTCTTCTCCTTTGCAATTAAAGGAGATAGATTCCACTTTGTACATCTAATACATTTGACTGGATGGGGGAAGACGATCACACTTCTGCACAGAGGTGAATAGGCTAAGCATTTTTTTTGTTCTTTACATTCAGTCCAAAAAATATCTGCTCCTCAAGTTACTGTGAAAGAGGATGAATCCATACTTTATTCTGGTTGTCATGAACAAGATGTAGTCTCATATCAATATCAACAGGGGTTTCGGAGATTATTGAAATCATGTAACTACCAGGGCTGGGAAGGTGGCTCAGTGGTAGAACGCTTGCCTTGCATGCCTCAGGCCCTGGGTTCGATTCCTCAGCACCACATAAGCAAAAAGAAAAAAGCCGGAAGTGGCGCTGTGGCTCAAGTGGCGTTGTGGCTCAAGTGGTAGAGCGCTAGCCTTGAGCTGAAGAGCTGAGGGACAGCGCCCAGGCCCAGAGTTCAGGCCCCACGACTGGACCCACCCCCCGCAAAAAAAAGTAAAGATATCATGTAACTAGTGAGGGTAGTAACAGGCAACACAGAAAGGTCAAACTGTCCTATGGAAAACTTAGCATTGAACTAGCGTCATCTGAGGCAATTTTCATTATAAAGCCCCAGTGAGTCTCAGTATTCTGTAATGTTAATAGAGGTAAATTTATAAGGACTCTTTTGGAGCTTTCTTAGGCCTTCTCTGTGTGCTTAGGTTATCATATTCCTTTTCCAATCTGTACTAAATTCAAGTTTCTTAGGAGCACATTAGAGAGTGTTCAATTCTTTCCTGTTTCTCCATGTCGGTGTATGCATGCATGTAATGACTATCCTATTAAAGCTATTTCTATTCTCAATGCTATCTTGAGAAACCTTGAGTTTTTCCTAGGATGTGGGAAAAATCTCCAACCAGCTTAAGCGTAACAAACCTTACTATCACTACAAATGAACAGACAAACATTATACTCTTCTTCTTGCCTAGTAACAAGAAGCATAGAGCATGACCCATACATTTACCTTTTAATTTTTAAAATTTTGTTAGAAAAAATTCACTCAAAAAATAGCATTACCCATCTTCAAGTCATGCCCATTTTCTGCAATACAAGAACACTATGGAAGAAGGTTAAAAACACTTCAGATAAAAAGACATGGAGCCAGGCGCCGGTGGCTCATACCTGTAATCCTAGCTACTTAGGAGGCTGAGATCTGAGGATCATAGTTCAAAGCCAGTCCAGGCAGGAAAGTCTGTGAGAGTCTGATCTTCAATAAACCATTCAGAAAACTGGAAGTGGTGCTCATGGCTCAAGTGGTAGAGCACAAGCCTTGAGCTGATGGGCTCAGGAACAGCACCCAGGCCCAGAGTGCAAGCCCCACGACCAACAACAACAATACAAAAAGACATGGAATTCCAGCTTTCTCTGATGCTACGTAATCACGGTTGGATTAATGTTTCCTCAAATAGCAATAATAAAACACAGTAAATACATACATTTTTAATCTTCTTAAAGAACTGGAGAGTGTCCAAAATCAAGACTAGAGAAAAACCTGTTCTTGAAAGGAGAATTTTCATGAATGACATTAGCAAGCTTTCAGGCTATTCCTTCTAGCAGCTGCAGCAGCAGAAAGCAACCATCTTTTTGGTGTGAAGTGTAAGAAAGACTTTGAGAAAGTCAGAACAGAAAATTAAAGGGGAAACTCTGAAAAAGAAAAAGATACAAAAAGGGAGAACTCCAAACATCTATATTTAATTTTGCCTTAGCTGCTCCTTGCCTAAGAAAGACTCTATGTGGCCTTTAAATAGCGTATCTGGTATCTGCCTACCAACTATAAAATAGAGTTGGGATACTGAATAAAATGAACAATCTCCTAAAACTAAACTTACTCTTCAGAGGAGCATAGCAGAATCTAGACAATATCTACAGCAATGAGCTAGGAGCATGGCTCAAATGGTAGAGTGTGTGCCTAGAAAGTACAAGGCCCTGAGTTCAACCTTTTCTACTGCTGAAAGAGAGAGAGAGAGAGGAGAGAGAGGAGAGAGGGAGAGGGAGAGAGAGAGAGAGAGAGAGAGAGAGAGAGAGGGAGGGAGGGAGGGAGGGAGGGAGGGAGGGAGGGAGACAGAGACAGGCAGAGACAGACAGACAGAGAGTCAAGGAACTTAGAACAATAAGACCAGTCCTATTTTATCATCCCAATTTCATATAAAAAAGAAACAAATTAGCTGTCTAGGTTTGTCAGTTAATGAGTTGAAGTGATAGCACCCTGGCAGTCTAAATATGGATGGAATCCAGCAACCTTAGTTGCTGTGGAGAATGTAAGCTGGTACAGTGATTTGGGAAAAGCCAAATTTGGAGTTTTAGAATTTTTTGACAAATAAGAAAAAAGAGACACAATTTCCCATAAGCCTGTCACTAGGAGAAATACAAAGAATGGTTATTTTCTTTCTGCCTCTTGATTATTATATTACTAATATCTCACAGATATTTTTAATGAATCCCTGAATAAAATACAATTGTTTTGTCTTTGAACAAAAGAGCCTTTGCCTTGGGGGTTCAGATTGGCCTTGTGATACCTCTTTTTCTAAAATAAAAATAAAAATGAAGCCAATAGCACTAATATTTATTAAAGACTGTACCCTGAATGCCAGGCATGTTACTTGCACCATATAATTTAAACTAATTTCTTATGTAGGAACTATTACAATTCTCACTTTACAAAGATAAAAATGAAAGCAGAGACTCTAGTTTTTTTGCTAAGTCAGAGTTAGAAGGGGGTAGAGTTGAGAATCAAACTCAAAGTTTGATGAAGACAGAAGCAATATCAAACAGAAGCAATATCAAATTAAGATTCCTTGGCAGACCCCCAACACAAACCTTTGAGTTTATGTTGAATTTGTGTGTGTGTGTGTGTGTGTGTGTATGTGTGTGTGTGTGGTGTCTCTGTATTTGTGTGCAGAGAAGGTAATAGTGATGGTGGAGGCATAGAATAAGTGTATTTTGTTATCTACTGCCACTATAACGTCAAACCACTTGCCAGACATATACCTCTAATATTCTGATCTTAGAATAAAAGATGATTAATCCAAAAGATCATAAACCAGGTTACAGTAAAGCCACCAGCACATCCATGTTCATTGCAGCACTATTCACCATAGCCAAGGTATAGAATCAGACAAGATACCCCTCAATGGATCAAGAAAATGTGGTACATATGCACAATGGAATTTTACTCATCCATTAGAATGATATTATATATTTGTAAAGTGGAATTAATAATTATATTAAGTGGAATAAGTCAGACCCATGGTTTCCCTCATATGCGGAAGCTAGAATTGGCCTATATACCTATAAGTAAACATGTTGGGTGGTATGCAAGTGGTTACAAATGCATTGGCTGAAATAAGTTAGATTCAAGGGAGAACTCAAATAGTGTAATTCCTTAGAAAGGCAAAGTCAAAGCCCAACAAAATAAGGTACTAGCAAGAGATGGGGTGGGAACAAGGGGAGAAGGGTAGGACACATGAAGAGGAGAAGTCAAGAATGTAGTTAAGACTTCAATGTACATCCTATAAAAGAAAGAAAAGGGAAGGAGTGGGTTGGGAGAGGTGGTGCAAATGCTGAGGGGTGACAGTGATCAAGATGTGTTGTATTCACAAACTGCTCTCTCCGTTAAATGGCAACTCCTTTGTACAACTACTAACAATTTTTTTTTTGTCATGGGGCTTGAACTCTGGGCCTGAGCACTGTCCCTCAGCTCTTCAGCTCAAGGCTAGCACTCTACCACTTGAGCCACAATGCCAATTCTGGCTTTTTCTGCTTATGTGGTGCTAAGGAATGGAACCTAGGGCCTCATGCATGCGAGGCAAGCGCTCTACCACTTAGCCACCTTCCCAGCCCTAACAATTTTTTGAAAAGACGAAAAGACTCATAAAAGAAACAAAGAAGAATTGTTTACTTCTGGGGGTGGGGGAGAAGAAAAAAAGCTATACCTGGTCCATTTTAGATGCTTCCAGATATGAGGTAGGAATACACCCAAGGCCAATGTAAGTGTGCAGTAGAGCTCAGGCTGTGAAATATCATTTTTTTCTTTTATATCTTTGATATTATGTATTCCTTGTATCTTTACAGATTCAGAGATTATCTCTATTAGCCACTAGCTAATTCACCCCAACCTCCACAGATGGCAAATAAAATTATGTACTTTACCTAGGATAAGTACTTTATGGTAGATTGTTTCATCTTTCTAACAATCAACCTTAGGAGAAAGGTTGAATTGTGGTTCTTGTTGCAATGATGATAAAACAAGACATCAAGAAGTTGAAGGACTTTCTGTAGCTCACACAGAGGTAAGAATGATAATGGTCCCACACTTTCAAACTAAGGCTACAAGCTCCAGAGCCCATACTATTTCTCAATTGTGACTCTCAACATACATAGCCTTTAATCTATCTTCTTGTGCCTAAGAGTAAGGTGATAATGGTTAGGGCTAACAGAGGAATTACATTTGTTATAGAACCTCCAACACACTAATAGAGCCAATCAGACATCTCTTATCTTTTGTAAGGACATCTTTTCCTTCAGTTTCTCCTAAGAGGCCTTCCAGATTTGGGTTGGATGTCTGTTGACAATTCCTGGTTCCACTCATTTTGTGTTCAGGAATGGGTAACCCAAAGAAGTAATGCTTTAAATGGCTTGTTGATGCACCACACATCACAGCCCTTGGAGGAAACTTGGATGGTGACCAGTTTATAAAAGTAAGGAAATGAAAACCATGCTTCATAAGAAGGAAGACTGCCAGTGATTGGAGCCAGGGATTAACCTTTCAAAATGTGATGGGAGGTGGAAGAAGGTCAGCAAATGGGACGGGAGGAGGATGAATCAGAGTGTAAAGTGAGTTTAAACCAAAGGACCGACCAAAACACAGACTCTAGACATTGAACAAACTCTAGTAACTCTCTGACAGATGGAGAAGAAAATATCTTTTAGTTTATTTTTCTTTACTTCTTGTTCTTGGAAGGCGAGGAAGAGTCTTTACTGGAGGCTTTGACAGTTGGGACATGTTAATTGGGATAGACCAAAGGAAGTCTGGAAGTGAATGCACCTGTGCCAGGGACCCAGTCACTCCGTTGGTCTTAAAACAGCACTCCACTGTAATGCCCGTGTTGTTGTATTGTTGGAGTAGATTCCAAATATTAGCTTGGGTTTCATTACTATCTAAGGCTTTACTACAGACCTCAGTCTGAATAATATTGCGTACACGTAACAAATATAAATGGTTGGGAAGAGGGTTTATCTACTTTAAAAGGATGCATACACATGAAGACATCCATATTCTAGGTTGGCCCAAACATAAATACCGAAGCAAAAAGGGCTAGAAGCAGGGCTCAAGTGGTAGTGTTAGCATTATGCCCGCCTTTGGTCCTTGGCTCCACCCATACCTGAGCTCCTCCTCATCTTGGAGTTCATGCCATTACATCCAGCCACACCCTCTCTCTGCCCAGACTCACCTGAGCATGTACCTACCTCACTTCCTGCCCCCTGGACCCTCCTGCTAATCCCTGAATAGGGATGGATGTGTTCCCTCTCCTGGGAAATATGGCCCCTCTAATAAACCTTAAAATAATCTTTCTCCTGTGCGTGCCTGCCTGCCTCCGGATGGTCCCCTGGGATGGACGTGAAGGATCCTGGCAGGTAGAGTGATTGTCAAGTTCAAGACTCTGAGTTCAAACCCCAGGAAGAAGGAAGGGGAAGAGGAGGAGGGTGTTAGAAAGTGGAAAGAGCACAAGAAGAGGCAGAGGGTCATAACACAGGAGAAAATACAACCATGTGCCACTGAGAAGCCATCCACATGAAGAACAGTAGGCGTCCTGCACTTTGTGAAGGATCACCTCCTCCTGATTTCTAGGATGACGGTTTGATAACAGTGGATTCTGGCTAGTCATTTTCTTTCTTCAGTTTAATGACAAATCCACACAGGGTAAATTGGCCCAGGAAAGCACTGTGGAAGGTCTGAGGCATTGGGTACCCACCCAATCTGTTTGCCTGTCACGACAGTTGAGTCACCCAAAATTCAATCAGATTTTGTTTTTGACTCATTGACTGCCTCACCTCAAAGCACTACATCTTAATTATACGCTGTCATCTACTACGTCAAAGATGAGACGGCACTGGCCAGGGAAATAGACTACTTGAGCATATTCACCTTGAAGTTCATTAATCTGCTCACTCAGAGAACATTATTTGTCACATCAGTCTACCCCATTTATTTGTTCAGCCTGTTTCTCCGGAAAAACTTGGGACTGACTGGTCCCTAAGAAGGGGAAACACAGCATTGTGTAACTTCCTTTCCAATGCCTCGCTGGGATTCTTCTCTTTGTCCTCATGCAAATACACACTGAACAGCTATAAATATAAAATTTCCTCTATGTAGAAACAGGGAGTTTGCTGTGGAAGTCCATGGAGCTTTCCCTTTCTACAGGGCAGCGGAATTATTAGTCCTTTAAGAAGAGTGGAGAATCAAGCTTGATAAACGTCTTGGCTAAAGCATACAGACAACAAAAGAAAAGTTTCATGTGAAAGGCTGATGGCTTGGCCGAGCTTTTATACATTTGCTCACTGTTACTAAAGAAAGTGTTTCAGCCTATCTCTTGCTGAGTAACCTTCTGAAACAATGTTTTCTATTTTTTGCAATCATCTGCTTATTTCTTACTAGTTTATTCCTACTATGAGTCAGAAAAAGTATCTTCCGACTTCAATTCCTTATTGCAACTTGAACTGTCCAGCATATATCCCTTTTTGGTAAATCATCAATGCACATTTGAAAACAGTGTGCATTCTGTAGGTGTTGAATATTGTGCCTAAATAACCTTCAATTTATTGAGATATTTAGGACTTCTATATCTTTATCCATTTTTTTAGTGTTGTCAATGAGTTACTGAAATACTTACATTAGCGTGTGACTGGGAGTATAGAGTTGTTTTCCACTTAATTTCGGTAGCTTATCCTTTAGAATTGTTAGGACCATTGTATTTTGCATATATAAATTAAGTTATTAAGTCATCAATGATCTTATTTTTGTTTGTTTTTTACTAGTCCTGGAGCTTGAACTCAAGGCCTAGGTACTGTCCCTGAGCCTTTTTCCCCCCCCTTAAAAGACCTTTAAGTAGTTGTACAAAGGAGTTGCCTGTAACAAAGCAGTTTGGGAATACAAGCATCCCCACCCCTTCCCTTGCTCTTCTTAATTTTGTAGTATATACAATTGAATTCTTGACTGCATTTCCCGGCTTCTTCTCTTCATGCGTCTAACCCTCATTCCACCTTTTACAAGTACCCATTTCCCAGTGCTTATTTTTGTTGGGCTTTGACTTTGTCTTTCTAAAAAATTACACTATTTGTTGAGTTCTCCTTGAATCTATCTTATTTTCGTTAATACATTTGTAATCACTTGCATACCGCCCAATGTGTTAATTTATAGATTTATATAGGTTTATAGGCTAATTCTAGCTTCCACATATGAGGTAAACCATGGTTCTGACTTACTACATTTTACAAGTCTTTCTTTTTCTCTTTCCTTCCCTTTCCTTCCTTCCTTGCTTGGTTGCTTTCTGCCAGTCCTAGGCTTGAACTCAGGATCTCAGCAGTGTAAGGACAGAGCCTCTTTGTGGTAGGCCAGTACTCTACCACTTGAATCATAGCACCACTTCTGACTTTCTCTGAGTAGTTTATTGGAGATAAGAGTCTCACAGACTTTCCTACCTGGCTGGCTTCGAACTGTGATCCTCAGATCTCAGCCTCCTGTGTAGCTAAGATTACAGGCTTGAGCAACCAATGCCGAACTCTTTCCATTTCTTTACAAATGGAATATATCCTTTTTTCTAATGGATGAGTTAAAGTTCATTGTGTATGTGTACCACATTTTCTTGATTCATTCATCCATTGATTAGCATCTGGGGCCTGCGCTTTTTAGCACAAGGCTAATTAGTGCTCTACCACTTGAACCACAACTCCACTTGTGGCTTTTTCTTTGCATGTGTGTGGCTAATTGGAGATAAGAGTCCCATAGACTTTTCTTGTCCAGGCTGTCTTTGAACTACAATCTTAAGATTTCAGGCTTATGACTAGCTCAGATTACAAGGCGTGAGCCACCAGCACCAAGCTACCAATACTCTTTTAATTGGTCATTTTACCACTCTGAAATTTTCTATTTATCATCAATAAAAAAATGAAGTAATTCTTTATAATAATAGCAAATGCTAAAATATTTAGAAGTATTAACCCTACTTTTTAAATTTATCAAATTATTTTTGTATTTATTTCTAAAATTACTACATATTAAAATTATGCTTTTATCTAGTTGAGATATCACGGGTTCCAGACCACTGGATCTGGGTTGAAAGGTTCTTGGTAAGAATTAGCAAAGTGAAAAAAACTCTCTCACAATGAATCAGAACACAGATTCATGAATGAATTGCTTCCTTGGGGGTGGGGATGTAGCTCTCAAGATTTGGAGGTTTAATTGGGGTCTGTAGACATGAAAACAGTCATTCCTGGAAACTGGCTTTTCCTATACCTATTCCTATACCTTAGCTGTTTTTTTTTCCCTTGGTGGGTGGGGGAGTGGTGTCCTGGTGCCTAGATGAGTCCACAGTTAGTTTATCAACAATGTTAATGATAAGCTGAGTAGCCTTAATTTACCTGGCCAACAGAACCGTCTACTCTTCATGAGATGCACGAGATGTGTGGCTGATTGTCACAAATGGGTTCATTAGTGTCAGTGAACCATTCTGTGCCAGCCCAGTGTGTCAATACTAGCTACTAGAAAAATTGTAACTACCACATTTTCACTTTTCTTTGTCTGTAACACCCTTTAATTTATCTTTTATTGCATATTCCCCTTCATTACAACATGCACCTTTGGCTTAAAGTTTTCTTACGAGTGTTTCCTGACATTCTGGACAATACAAAGACCTTAATATTTTAATTCTATGTATTTCAATTTTACATACAGCTTAAAACTCATAGTATTATCCCACTAAGTGATTAATATCTACTCTGTTTTACCTTGGGGTTACTCGTTCTATTGTTGTTCCACTGTGCTGATTATATTTCTCTCCAGGATTGTTTCCTTCTTTCAGTGTAAAATCTGATAGTGAGGAATTATCAGCTCCTATTTGTCTGGAAAGACTACTTATTTTGCCTTCATTTTTGAGGGATATTTTAATTGAGAATTTCAAATATGTGATTCCACAGTCTCATGGCTTTCATTGCTTCTGTTGAAAAGTTAGTTGTAAGTGCTGCTTATTTGAAGATTAATGTGTTTTTCTCTGCTTCTTTAAAAGTTTTCTCATTTTTCCACTGTTTTCAGCAGTTTTACTCTGATGAATCATGTAGACTTGCTTTTAGTTTATTTTCTAAAATTACATTTATATTAAGCTTTTAAGAGTCTCTGTCTCTTGTCTCTTTTAGAAACATTTATACTTTTTCTCCCTGTAGACTTCATTCTACTTTCTATTGAACTATTTTTCAGCTTGCTAATCCTCTCTTCTCTGTGTATATTGTCTATTAATTTATTAATTTATTGTATTTTTGTCAAAATTTACCTTTTCATATATTTTAGCATATAACAATTTGATGAAAGGCTAGCTGTCTTATGCTTTATCAGACATATTAATCATAATTATTTTAAGGTCTCTATTTGGTCATTCCAATATCTAAGTTATCTGTTGGTCTGTTTCTGTTATCTATTTTTTCCTATTCTTTTCAGTCCTTTGGTTTTGTTTTATGACATACCTAGTAAACTGTAACTGAATGCCAGTATAATATCTGAAATATTATTATTTTTTATTAGTAAGTTTTTTATTGTGAAAATATCGTTCAGAGGGCTTACAATTGCATGAGCAAGGAAATGAGTACGTTTCTTATCAAGCATTGTTGCCTCCTCCTTTGTTTCCCCTTACCATCCCTGCCTTCCAACCTTCCCCCGTCCCTGCCAAAGTTGTAAAGTTCGTTTTTCAACATAATGTCTTGTACATCTCATGAACCCCAAGATAAGGACTCAAATTGTTTTTCTTTCTTGCTACTGTTTCTAACATATTTCTTTGTTGCTTTGTATGTCCCTCCCCCATGGTATAACCCCTGTTTCCACTGTATTTGATGGTGGTATAATTTGTGGAGGGGAAGGGAAAAAAACAAATTGTTTAAATAGGGATACAGATGGACCCACTGCAGTACCTGAAATATTATAATTTTTTTTATTTTTGGCCTGTCCTGGGGCTTGAACCCAGGGCTTGAGTGCTGTCCCTGAGCTCTTTGTGCTCAAAGCCAGCACTCTACCACGTGAGCCACAGCTCCACTTCTAGCTTCCTCTGAGTAGTTTCATGGAGATAAGAGTCTCATAGCCTTTTCTGGCAAGACTGGCTTTAAACTATGCATGATCTGCAGAGCTCAGCCCCCTGAGTAGCTTAGGATTACAAGTGTGAGCCACTGGCACCTGGCAGGTTATAGATTTTTAAATATGATCTTCCACAAAGACCAACTATCTGTGTACCTTCATGACTACATTAAAAGTTCACAGATTATAAGCTTATTCTTGATTAGACACGACTCTTTTCAAACTTAGCAAATTTGTTTACTTCATTATTTAGAGACTGGGTCCTGCCATGTAGCCTGGGCTATTCTTGAACTCATGATCTTCCTGCTTCTGCCTCTGGAGTAGTGCTGGAATTGTAGATATGGGCCAACTAAATAATTCTTACCTCATACTCTCTTTATTCTATCTTTATGGAATTTTATACTGAAAGAGCTAGACAGATAATATTATTTTGAACTTCAGTACAAATTTCGTGAGAAATTATAGATATCTACATGAAGAAGCCCTTAGATTGGTCACAAATATTTCTTAATGTCTAATATTTTTAAACACTGCTGTGTACTTGCTGAGAAAACTACTCTTACATTTGGATAAACTTAAATCAGTGTGTATTCCTGATTGCTCGGAAATTATTAACTTAGTACAAAAGTATTTCAAAAGGAGATCTGTTTTGTTTCTCTAAGGATTTGTTTTGATTCCAATCAATGAGCTAAAACTAGGAGACCTAGACAAAACTCTATTAATAAATTATTACCTTCAAATCCTAAATTTACATGTAGCCAAACAGTGTTAAGTAAATTAAGTATAAAATAGCCCTGGTCGCTACAAAGTATGTCCCATACTATTCAAAAATTGGCAGTTCCCTTTCTAAAAAAAAAGTGCTCTATTATCAGACCCAATAATCTTAGGAGATAAATAGCTTGTATTTTGCAGATGTTGACACTGAAGCTTAGAGATTGGCAGAGATCATTCCCACTGTTTACAAGATAAATTCAGCAGCACACAAAGAAGCAGATGACACATTTCTGTCCATATTCTTACACTGAAGTTCTTACAACTTCAAAATTTTCTACATTTCATACTATTGGTAGGAATTCAATGTTTAGTCTTTCCCTAAACAAAGAAGCTTATTGCCATGAGTGGTAGTGGAAAGAAAATAGGCTTTTCAAAATCAACATATTCTATCCATTGTGGTTCTTAATTGTTGGGTATTACCACCAGCCAAATTAAGTAAATACCAAATCTTTTTCAGGACTTTAGTGATTAAGACAAAAAAGAATTTCAAAATCTTAAGTGGCTGCCACAAGTACTGAAATATGTTTCATTTCAATGCTACTAATTGTAATAGGAATATTAAAATTCTCCAAGCAAAGTCTTTCTCCAAGGTTCTCAGAATAAATCTGAACATGATACAGAGATAACACAATTAGTGTCTCTTGTCTTTACTTCATGTCATATAAAGCCAAATATAGTAGCTAGGACCTTTACCTTGACATCTGAAGTTTGGATTACTTTATTTCAGGGGAGTAAAGAAAAGGTAACAGAAACTGGCCTTCAATTAGTGTGATGACATCCACATATTTAAAACAGCAATAAAATTTATCACACTGAGGCCTTCCAACCAAAGAACTTAAACAAATCACAACAGCTTCGTCTTTGGTGCAGATAATCCTGAATTTGTAGTTTAATATGACTAGTACTCCTAGAAGCTTTTGAATAATGCCAAGAAGAGTCTATAGAATTTAATTATTCAAACAAAACCAGGGAAAACCTTTCCTAAATAGATCTTTAAAACTGTATACTTCTTAGTTTTTAACTGAAACAAACTGAACAAAGACAACACTACTTGTTCACCTCTGATCTCTACCTAGAACCAGTTTTGATGAAACATGAGATTATTTGACCTTGGTTCTATGTTTTTAATCAGAATATTCCCAAATAGTAATATAACTCTCTTTTCAGCTATGCTAGCACAGAAAAAAGTCTAGAGTTCCCATGATACAATTTATCCAACCTACTTTGACATTGTTTATGGAAACTAAAGAGGGAAACTATTCTTTCTACATTTTTTTGTTTTGTGTCGGTCATGGAGCTTGAACTCTGGGCCTGGCTGTAAATTAATTTTCAAACATTTGCATCAACTCAATAAGATTGATCTAGGCATTCTATACTCAATTTCTCATCCTCCCCCCCCCCCTTTTTTTTTCTTCTTTTTTTCTTCTTGCCAGTCCTGGGGCTTGAACTCAGGGCCTGGGCACTGTCCCTCAGGTCTTCAGCTCAAGGCTAGCACTCTATCACCTGAGCCACAGCGCCACTTCTGGCTTTTTGTGTTTGTGTGGTGCTGAGGAGTCGAATCCAGGGCCTCATGCACGTGAGGCAAGCACTCTACCACCTAGCCACCTTCCCAGCCCTCTTTCTACATTTTTTAATGGATTAAAAACCATTCAATGTTTTACCTCTTGTTCATGAAGTGGAAAGGGGGAATGAGCCATCCTCTTTGGATGGGAAACAAAGTAGAGGACAGTTTAAGGAGTGAAAATAGGAAAAGGGTAAAAGGAAAGGTTAAAGGAGTGATAGAGATGATCAAAGTGCTTTGGGCATGTATGACAATAGAATAATAAATCTTGTTAAACCTTTCTTTGTGGTGTGTGTGTGTGCGTGCGTGTGTGTGTGTGTGTGTGTGTGTGTGTGTGTGTGTGTGTGTGTGCGTGCGTGTCCTAGAGCTTGAACTCAGGGCCTATGCACTGTCCTTGAGCTTTTTTGCTCAAAGCTAGCACTCTATCACTTGAGTCACAGCTCTACTTCTGTCTTCTTTTTTGATGGTTAAGTGGAGACTCAGGTCTGGCTTTAAACCATGATAATCAGATCTCCTGACAAGCTAGGATTACAAGCATGAACCACCAATGCCTGCCTCAAAATTTATTTTTAAAAGTAGACAAAAAAATGGACAAATAGTATATGAAAGAAGAACAGAGGGGGTAACTTTGATCAAAGAACATTATATTCATGTATGGAAATATAACAACGAAGCTTCTTGTATAATTAATATATGCTACTAAAGTGAGGGCAAACATTTAAAATTTAAAGTCACATCTAAATGGTTGGTACATGTACAAGTTACTGATAGTCTTAAGATTCTAAACAAAAATAAAAACACCAAAACAAAAAACAAAAAAAAAACCCTGTGACTCTTTCAAGAAGGTTGTTTCTATTGGCATGGAGAATTTATTATTTCTGTAGAAGACACTGTGTTCTCCATAAGGCCAAAGTCATTGGTTAAACTGTTTGAGTTGTATTCATTATCACCAGCCTGTGGTCTTAACACTTGTCCTGAGCCTTTCAGACATAGAACTTGCCCTTTCTCTGATATTGTCTTATGCAAACACAAGCCCAGCATGAACGTGTCTCACTCCTTATAGCCGAAAAGTATAGGGAGAGCTAGAAACAACTCAGCCAAATGCTACCCTTGTGAGATCAGGATCTTGCACTGAGTCGCAGAGAGAGATAGGATTCACTTCAAGGACGAAGGCAGGGCTCTCTGGTCTCAGGGCATTGCACTATCCAGCCTCAGAGCCGTTCAAGCCCCTGAGCGTTGAAATGTGGTAAGGTTCTCACTGCTGCTCCTGTTCTAGCCCTCCCACATAGATCCACGGGGCTCCACAAAACATCCACCCAAGCCATCATCATTCAGAAACAGTCACAAGTCTGAAGCAATTCAGGTTTGGAAATGATTTCACAGTCACTTGGATCTGGACAAGGAACTCATTAAATGAAAAAAAAAAATCCAAACTGCTTCAAATATTGGACCAATTATAGTTTGATACAAGTTACATGCTAAAATGGTTTCAGATTTGAATCATTTCAATCACGGAGCAGATCAACTCAGTAAAAATCCCAAATATCACCAAGTGTTTGGGGAGTAACAAAGAGGTATCTATTCTCCGTCCTCTTGCCACTGCCTCTTCTCTACCCCACTCCCGTTTCTTTCTCTTGAGACATTTAAGGTTATATATTGTTTCTAGTATACTATAGCACTGTGTGGGTTTTGTTGTTGTTGTTGTTTTGTTTTGTTTTTACTGATCTGGCCCACTCTCTAGAACACCAGCCACACCCTGCCATTAACAAGGAACCTCCATCATTTCATTGGCTTTCATAAGCATAGCTTACTGGAAGGCACTAGATTGCATTTTGGATATTGTATTTGTGTATTGTCAGAGACTGAAAGACTTCCAAGGCTTAAAAGATGACGAGGGTCAAGAAAATGCAAGGTCTTCACCACTGGAAACCGAACCCATCTTAAGATACCTGGATATCCCTTGAGGTAGGGACCTGGGATTACCTCGTTTACCGCGTGTTTGGAAGGTCTTTCTCATTTTAATCTGCTTGCCCTGCTGAATTCTATTGTTGGCTTAGAAAAATTAATGAGTTAGACTAAGTTAACACTGGTAGACCTTTCCCTAAAAGGATTTTTTGTTTGTTTGTTTTTGTTTTTTTGGTCCGGTTGTGGGGCCTGAACTCTGGGCCTAGGCGCTGTCCCTCAGCTCTTCAGCTCAAGGCTAGCGCTCTACCACTTGAGCCACAGCGCCACTTCCGGCTTTTTTCTTTTTGCTTATGTGGTGCTGAGGAATGGAACCCAGGTCCTCATGCATGCAAGGCAAGTGCTCTACCACTGAGCCACCTTCCCAGCCCCAAGGATTTTTTTTTTAAAGGAATAGCAGGCCATCCTAATGGCTGAGGCTACTAAAGGGGAATTAAATAGTGCTCACACTTGCTTGGCACCCAGGCTCACGAAACTATGGTACCCTTGGAGGGACTCTTAGCATCTTTTAGGTTTTTAAAAAACTTCCTCAAGTGGTTGAGTGGTATCCATCCACGCAAATGTTTGGGGAATGCCAATATAAAGCATGCTCTCTCTCCCCTTCTCTTACCTTTGGTCCCTAAGGCTCTCACCTCCTCTGCATCTCTGGTTTTCTGGGCTCTGCAGACTAGCATCACAGACTGCCTGCTCCACCTCTTCTCTGACCTATCTATACAGTGGGCATAAACCAATATAATTCTATTAAATTGCAAATTTAATGTACAGCAAACCCTCCAGGAGTGAGGCCAATTTCTTCTTTTTTGTTTTTGTAAAAAGAGGCAAATTTAGGGAGGGGGTCAAGCACGGTGGTACACAGCTGTAGTTACCCACCCACTCCAAGCACACACTTGTGAGGACGAAGCAGGAGAATTAGGAGTTCAAGGCCAGCATGACCTCCCTACTGAGAACTTGTGGGGAAAAAAACGTGGAGGGAGAACAATTATCAAGGGGGAAATTGCTCAGGAGGCCTGAGCAATTGCTTCGAGGCCTATATAGTAAGACCAGGCAAAGAACATTTATGCCTATCTCTGTGGCACTGACTCTCACCTTGCATACAAAGGGGTGGGGAGCGGTGGGGGAGTAGCAATCATTCAAATTCAGGATAGCCAGAAATGTCTCACTATGGCAACATGGAAAGTCCAGAGACAGCTGTGCTGTTGCTCCTAATTTGCTCCAGACAACACTGGGAGAGAAGTCCATCTGCTGCGGCTGTCTAATGGTGCTCTGGCCAGTGGCTGTGGCAAATCCAGCTGGGATGATGCCACTGCTGGGTGGCATCCTAGGACAGGCTTAGGTTTCATACTTTGCTTGCTAGCTGCTCTTGACTGCAAGCCAAGGCAGGGCTTAGTGTCCCACTGGTTTGAACAAGTTTCATGCCTTAATTAATCCAGCACACACACACACACACACACCACCACCACCACCACCACCACCACCACCAAAGAAAGAAAGAGTTTACAAACTTTATGGACCATGATATCAGGAGCAAGGGGGACCCAATACTTTATTCAAATACAAGGAAAATAATGTATTCTTTGAGAATCTTAGCAGAGTATACTTATACTATTTGTCCCATCAGCTCCTTTATTGCTTTTTGGAACTTAACAGAAAAAGGAAGCAACTGCAACGTGCACAGCAAAGCAAAGACCTAAAGGTCGAAGGTGCTTCCAAGAACATTTCTGTATCAAAGTAGGAGCAGGAAGTCTAGTATATTTCCTCTTGATTTGTTCTGTCGGCTAAGTCTTCCAAGATTCTTAGTGCTAGTTGAGATATTGGTCTCCTAAAACTTGGACAGAGTGCACGGCTGAGCTCACCATGACCACAAGGAATTCAACCCATGCTAATGATTTACGGTACCTGCTAGCCTAAGACAGATACAAGCACAGAGATTCAAGAAGCTAAGGTTCCATGTCCTCCAGTCATTTCCTACTTACGCTCCAGCTATGGCCAATGGAAACGCAAGTCCTCAACTGGGCTTTAAGGAGAGGCCGAGTTGGAGAATTTTGAATCAGAAATGGCATTTTCTTCCCACACCTACATCCTACATTTTGTCTGCATTTATTTTACTTTTAACTTGTGATGACTGCTTGAAGAAAAATTAGCTGAAGGCTTCTGGTTTCCCACGATGGAATATAGCTAATTGCTTTATGTCTTAAGTCCCCTGAACTTGGCTGGACACTTGATTCTTATGCCTTATCTCATGCTACTATGTTGCAGGACTAAGTATCAGGGTTGTTTTCAGTGTCCTGGCTGATGATGGCATAATATTCCTATTACCCTAAACTAGTTGTTATAAAACTTACGTTTCTCCTGTTCCAGACTGAGACCTGAGACGCTTGACTTTTTTGTTGGGGGGGGGGGGGAAGGGGGCCCGGTCGTGAGGCCTGAACTCTGGGCCTGGGCACTTTCCCTCAGCTCTTCAGCTCAAGGCTAGCACTCTACCACTTGAGCCACAGCGCCACTTCTGGCTTTTTTTCTTTTTGCTTATGTGGTGCCTCATGCATGCAAGGCAAGCACTCTATCACAAAGCCACCTTCCCAGCCCTCTTGACTTTTAATAATTGGTTTGCCACTAAGCTTGCTACATGGCCTTGGCCTAAATGACCCGATTATCGAGGGGCCTACTTACTTGTCTGCGTGAGGGTGGAGGAGGTTCAAAGAGCAAAATCATATTAATTATTTTCAAATCTAATACCCTACTATGTTCAGTTGTAGAACTTGGTAAAAACCAGGGTATAGTGTTTCAAGATTTTTCTTTCTATTACATCCCGAGCCTGGAGCCTCTGCTACCCCTCACTCGTCTGAAAACAGGACAGAAAGAGACAGACACACTTTTAGCATTATTTGTAAGGGAATCATTCTTGTAGAGGTTAATTTTGACAGACTAAAAGGTCTTAGATAGCCTTTTCCATTACTATTCTGAAGACACAGAGAGATTGAATGTTTCTTCAGAGCTGATCACCTCCCTTCCTCTCACAATATCCAGAGCCTTCTTAGTGCAACCAGATAGAGGAAATTAATTGAATTTGGACAGGAGACAAAGTAACATAAACTAAAGGGCCTTGGGAAGAAAAAGAGGACCAAAAGCAAAGAAATTCTTTGTGCTGACTACAAGACAAATAGCTACATAGGGCCACCAGATTAAGATACTGCATCCATCAGCAGGCAAAGGAGTAGCTATACGCAAAACACCGTGGGAAAAGCCATGTCCCTCTCAGATTCAAAGAGCCTTTAGATACTGTGTAAACAAGATATTAAGGTCTTTTGTAGGAGGATGTGCCCTCCACTTACAGGTGGTTATTCTTGGGGTCTCTCTCTTTGTGGGAAGAGGTACCCAATTACCCTCACCCCCACGTTATCATTCCTGCTTCAGGACACTGAGTCCAGCAGGCAGAATGGCAGCTCAGATCTCATCCTGTAACACAGATGCTTTATGTAGGGGATAATGAGTACCCCATAACCAAAGGACGGGGGAAAGTGTCTGTCTTTGGGGGTGTCAGACCTGTGCTTCAGTCACAACTCCTCTTTCTAAAGCCATCTGAACTTTGGGAAAGTGACTTAGTCTCTGTGTTTGAAATTCAGTCCGACTGTATACCACAGAGAGATGAAGATGCCTGCTAACTGAACAAACCCAGTGGCAATAATAAACCTACGAAATCAATTCTCAGGCTTCGTTGGATATATGAGCATCTGACCCTTCGAACCATTTTTCTGTTTTCTTGAGCCACTTTCTCTGCCTAGTTCTGGAACATTACTTTCTATTAATTTCTACTACCATCATCATCATAATCACCATTGGTCTCTGTGGCTATTTTTTTTCCAAGCCTCTTTTGCTGAATTATTTTGCCCTCACAATTTCTAACTATTTGTCTGCCAGGACTCAGCAGATCTTATCTCTTACCTGCTGATTCATATTTCCTAGAGAATCTCATTGAGCTTATGACTGAAGTCTGAAGTATATTTTCGGTTACACTTTTGGAATACAAACAAAAACAATTCAATATTTAAAATAACAATGACTCATCCATTTCTATGAGTCCAGTCACTATTTTTCATGCTAATAACCTTCAAATATCTATCTCTAGCCCTGAATTCTAAACAACTCACTCAAATTGCCTACTCTATGACTTTATTGAGTGTAGTAACAGGAATCTCAGACATAATATATGAAGTAAACTCTTTCATTTTCCTATCCAAGCCTATTTCTTATATAACCTTCCCAACCTTAAGGAGTAGCATCTTCGGTTATCCCCAAAAAAAACTATAATTATTTTATCTCATTTCATACTTTCAATACATCAGTTAAATTTTCTTAAATTAAATTCCTATCTGGGTTCTACCACTGAAGTTTACCCTAGTCGAATCCTCCACCATCCCTCCCCATCATCCTTCTCCTCAATTAAAGAGACTGTTCCATCCATCTTGTCCCACTAGAGTCTACATTCCACAGGACATCACTTTTTTCTCATCCAGTTCCTCCCATGCCTTCCCTACTCATTAATAGTAAAATCACAAGATCTTCCCATGGCCTTCCCATGAGAATTACATGACATTTTTTTGCCTCTCTAGTACCTCTCTAACCTCTAAGTCATTCAGCATAGTTATCACTCCTTTCCAGACACACTGTCTGCCATGTTGGTTCTTAGACATGTCATGTATGCGCCTTCCTTGGGCCCAGCCCTCTTTTGAGAATACGCTCTTCTGTAACTACAGTTCTTAAGCTTCACTTTGCTAGTTGTTCAAAAGTTACCAGGGCTGGGAAGGTGGCTCAGTGATAGAGTGTTGGCCTTGCATGCATGAGGCCCTGGGTTCGATTCCTCAGCACCACATAAGTAGAAAAAGCTGGAAGTGGCACCATGGCTCAAGTGGTAGAGCACTAGCCTTGAGGTGAAGAGTGGAGGGACAGCGCCCAGGCCCAAAGTTCTGGCACCACAACTGACAAAAAAAAAAAAAAAGAAAGAAAGAAAAAAAAAAGTTACCTTAACACAAAGTGATTCCTCAATCTTTTATCTAAAACAAAACACTATCCGAAGTCTGGATATTTGCATATCCAGTTCTATTTTCCTCAAAAAAATGTATCAACAATTAACATGGCTGTTTTGTTTCTTAAAATTACATATATGAAAACTGCTGTGTCCTTAACACCAAGACAAGTACCTGGTAGATAGTAGAGAGCTTAATAAATATTTGTTAAATGAATAAACACAGACAGAATGCAAATGTTATAATAAAGAAGATAATATAGGAGAAGGGTTTGATGCACATTATTAAATTTGCAGCAACTAGTTATTCCTTCTCTATCCCCAACCATTTGTTGAGCTCCTACTATAATCTACTCTGTTGAATAATGGTGATTTAAAAAAATGTCTTAGCTACAAGGACTATATACTATAACCACTATCTGCCAGTAAGAGAGATAGACCAATGTCTAAGACAATGTGCTTAAGAGTTACTGAAGAGACAATATACTTTGGAAACACAGATAAGAGGACAGAGGGAAAAGTTACAGAACAGTAATGTGGAAGCTAAGCCTTCGTAGATATATGGGGTCTTTGGATAATAAGAAGGATAGTTCATTTCCAGAAACGTGTAAGGGAGGTACAATAACATGAAGATACCTTAATTTAAGAGAATGAAGAGAAAGTATGGAACTTAAAGCACTGCATGGTCTTTCATCTGGGTATATAGAATAAAAATCTATTTCCTCGGTTTTGATACTAGAAGGCAGTGATTCCCTTAACATATAACTAAGGAAAGAAAAGAGAAGAGAGATTAGTTGTCTAAGGCCACACAACATGATGATGCAGGATCTGTGATTAGTGCTCAAGACCGGCTAACAACCTCTGCCCTATGAAGTAAAAGGTGAATGATTACCTTTGCCAACTAGTCAAAAACATTTCCAGAACTACCTTCCAGATCTAATGACTTCACCTTGCTTTTTGTTTTTTTTTGTAATTAGTCACAGATTAATTGTACAAAGGTGTGTCACAGATTAATTGTACAAAGGTGTTTCACTGTGTTTCCCTAAACACAGTGCACTTGGATCAAACTGGCCTTATGAAATTAACGTTTATTGAGAATTTGTCCTACTGTAACCTGCATTAGTTTCACCACAGTTTTTATGGTAACTAGATGGAAGGCAGCACTTTTGCTTTTATAATTGAGAACTACTGTCTTGGTAGATTTTAAGTGCATAATCTGTCCAAAAATTTTTTTTTAAGAGGCAATGCCTAATTTTAGAATCGGGTTTGTTTGATGCAATGCAGTGCTCCTTTGGCTAATTAACTACTGAAATGAGATCTAGTCAAATGCCCAAGTCCACCTATCTGTGTGTTTCTTTTGAATTATCTATATGGCAGGGTATAACATTCTTGGCCTTGCCCATGTGAGACAGAATTGTTTGCTCACTGGAAATTCCATCTTCCATTGTAATTGTATATTTATATTTATATGTTTCTCTAGCCAAGTTATACCGCATGTACCCCAGGACAATTTTTCTGCTTTAGCTGTCATATAAGCATGGTCATATGAATCACTCTTTTGTATCCAATTATAACATTGCTAAAGAGGAAAGAATGACCACCAATGGTAAAGTTATCCTAGTCAATATGATTAGTCTTTGTAAAACCATAAACAAAGTCAGGAAGGGATCTTTTTTCAAGCATTTTGCTGACAGCTCTTGCAAAATCCTGGAATGACAAAGAGGAGAGGAAATAGTTCTTCATCTACACATACCCTTTCTTAGAGGAAGAAAATATTAAAATCCCACACATAATGGATTTGCCTCCAGATGAGTTCTTCTATAGCAAATCTCAAGGATACCTCCATTCTTCTGGATTTCTTTTGTTGTTGTTGTTTGTTCTTAACTTTAGAGATATGCTGGGGACTCACCTGCTTCCAGACTTTAGTGGCCAATTGGGTTTGTTGATGAGGCCACTAAGAAGTGATTCGATGTATTCTGACCTTCAGTAAAGGTAATATACTAAGGATACACAGACTGTAAGAACTAAATGGGACTCATCATGGTGATCATAACATGGCGGGCCCCTCATCGAGGACATCATTCTACACTGAGTGATGAGTTTGACTTTGCCCATCTGTAGTGGTCATTATAACACCTCAAATTCCAGACTCATTATGAGATGAAATGCTATACTCTTGGGGTTTTGTTTATTTTGTCCAGGGCTACATAAGATCAATGTGTTCGGATCCTCTCCTCATCTTTTTCCTTCTTTTCCTCATAATGAGTCTTTGTTACAGACCAGATATGATGCTAAGTAAGTCCCTTACAATGTCACACAATTTAATTCTATGATAAACCTCTGTGATGAAGTAGGTCTTTTTCCTAAATCTGAGTAATTTTCTCTTTCTATAAAATGCACACACTATATACAAATAAATGGAACCTGGAGCTGTTATAATTTTATACAAGTAGAAAAATAATCTACTCAGTAATTTTAATATATGTTTAAAATTGATTTGCTTTCCCGTTGACCAGAGAAAAGAAAACTGGAAAGGAAAAAAATAAATTTATTTTGTTAAATTTTCTTTTTACTACAGCTCCATATTGCTTTAAGTTGAAAAAAATAAAAGTAAAAAGTGATACAACATGTATATGTGAGAGAGAGAGATACTAGAGATTCAATAATTTTTCAAGTATAATGAAATTCTTAGAGCAAAAGATTAACAGTCTTTGTGTTAGATATACAAAATAGTAAAGTAACAGGCAATAGGGAATACAAGAGTAAAGAAACATGGGCTCAATTGGCTTTGTAGAAACAAATATTCAAGAAGAAAAATAGAAGAAAAGCACTGTAAGGAAAGACCAGGTGGTAAGTTACCATAAGCTCAAAGGACAACTCAACCAGCAGTGACTTAAACAGAAGAGACTCTCTTATGCTATAAATCCCTTCATCCATGTCATTGATAAGGTCTTCCCTTATCAATCAGATACTCTCTCTGTTTCTCTCCCTCCCCCCTTCCTCTAGCCACAGCTGGAAAAGATTCTGTGCTTTGAAGGACTCGTGAGTCTATTTGAGTCTACTTAGATAATCCACAATAACCTTCCATCTCAAGATCCTCTACTTTAATCACACTGGGGCAAAAAAAAAAAAGCACCCCTTTTGTTATTTAAGGTAATACATTCACAAATTCTAGGTATACCTTAGTTCATTTCGTTTGCTGTGGCAAAACGCTTGAGACTGGGCAATCTATAAGTAATTGTTTGTGTAGTCCATGGTTCTTAAGGCTGAGGGATTGATTTAACAGCAGGATCTATTTGGTACCTGGAAGGAATTTTCTAGCTCTTTCATAACACAGCAGAGGGTATCACATGGTAGGGCTAGCTCAGGCAGATCTCTGTTCTTAGGGAGCCACTAATGCTATGTTGAGGACTTCATCCTCCTAATCTACTTAATCCAAAAAACTGGCCAAAGGCTCCACCTCCAAATACCATTAGCATATGAATTTGGGCACCAAGTTTCTCACATATGAACATTTGATGGATACCTTCAAAACACAGTCAAGAATTAGAACATGAACATCTTTTAGGGTCTATTATTCTGCCTACCACGCCATAAGATATTGTTAAACAAGGAAGTTGCATAAAACCAGTGTATTTTAGGAAGGAAATTCTCTAATAGCAAACCAGCATGGAACTATAATAGTTTCATGCTTGAGCCACACATGGAAGAAAAGAACTTCCATGTGTTTTCAGCATAATATAGGTGCAGATCTGTACCTATACACAGACATCCACGGGTATTCTGGCAAGAAGACATCACTTTTACATATTCATCTTTTTTGTTGTGGTTGTTGTTGGTCATAGGACTTGAACTCACAGCCTGGGTGCTGTCCTTGAGCTCTTTTGCTCAAGGCTAGTGCTCTACCAGTTTGAGCCACAGCAACACTTCTGGTTTTCTGGTGGTTAATTGGAGATAAGAATTTTACAAACTTTCCTGCCTGGGCTAGCTTGGAACCGCCATCCTCAGATTTCAACCTCCTGAGGAGCTAGGATTACAGGCATGAGCCACCAATACCGGACTTCTATGTTCATCTTTACCACGTGTTATTTAGATCACCAAGGAGATCCCTAATTCCATAGCTCTGGAAGTAGTTTCTCACTTTCTATTTTGTATCTCTGAAAAAAAAAATCCATGGAAGAAGGTAGGGACCAGATCTGAGAAACCAACATTTCATCAAGCAGGAATTTTCTCCTGTCAGGCACTGGGATTTCAGGGGTGACCTTTCACAGGATGCATCTCCTCCTTGAATAGTATGAAAGGCCACTTTTCTGTGTTTGTTGTGTTCACCAGGACTCTGAAAAGAGCACCATAATCTTAAATGCTTTTGAGTAATAATTTATCAGGATGGAGAAACCATGAAAGAATGCTAGACAAAAGAAACCCACAAAATGGCTACAGCTCAATTACTGTTTCCAACGTAAGCGCTTTTTAAAAAATAAATTAATGTTTGTCTGGCTTCCCGATGCATTTATGCGTGATATGTTCAGTAATGAAGGAAGGAGGACAGAAAGGGAATCCCTGCAGTATAAATTCCAGGAAACACTGCAGATTCATCCAAAGGTCACTTATAAATCAGAACAAGCCCAAATTCACAGGCTAGTCTCAAACAGAATCAAATAGCCTGCAAAAGTGAGATAAATAAATGACAAAAGCCATCATTTTCACCCCCTTAAGAATATTTATAAAAAGCAGCATGCTAGTCTGCTGATCAGGCAAACAAGAATAGCCAGGGGTATTCTTAACTTAAGGATGTTGAATAACACAGCATAAGAATGATCTTTGGCATTTGGCAACCTGCATGATGCATGACATATTGTCGGTTCAATTTTCTTGGGCGTGTGCAGCTCACTAGGATTGCCTACACATGTTTCCTCTGGAAAAAGATGTCAGAAAGTGTGAACTGTTCTTTAGCAGAAGAAGCAACATGTGTCCCAACACTCACTTCTTTATTACAAAGTTTTCTTCCCTCAAGGCAGCCATTGCAAAGCCCTCTTCCCTAGAACCTACCCCAGGTGTCCGTAAGCATATTTACAGTTTGATACAATTCTGTCCCTACTCCCCTGCAACCTTTCTAAACTTCATCTCTTCCTTTTGCATCCAAGGCGTCAGGCAGCTGATTATAGACAGATGGAACCTAATGGGGTGCTATGAGTAGACTGAGCTCCCTTTCCAGCAAAGTGACATTTGGAGCCTCCACACCCAACCCTACCATAGTGTTTTGGCTCATAATTTGAGTAGGTGTTATGAGTAAAAGATGAAGTGGAAGGTGATGCCTGGAAATGGAAGACCAAGAAAAAGTCCTAAATTTGGGAGCTGTGAGCATTTAGCTGAGAGAATGCATGTACTGAAGTTCGGGAGATAGAACATTAAGGGAAAATTGCATCTACTTCATAGGTTTGCCTTTGCTTCTGGCCTGCCTTTTGTGTATGTGTATGTGGGGGGGGGGGGGGGGAGAGTTAGTGCCCACCAATTATACACAGAGGCAGTTAAGTTCAGCCATGTGTCTAAGTGGTTTCCTACTGTGGGAATTACAAGTACTTGAGTGATTTCCTTTGAAATCTCAATGTTGTTTAAGCATTCAAGGAGATACAACGGGCCTTGTGAGTTTGTGGCATGTCTCATCCAGATAAGCCAAGGGAAAACCCTTAGAGCCCTCCAAATGCGTTGCCCAACTTTAGAAATCCAGAAATGGTAGATTTACCCTAGAAGGATGGCCCCTCTCTGAGTTAGCTAATCCCTAGTTTAACAAATTTCCAGGGAGCAAACTTGCAGACGAAGCAATCAAAACCTAGGACCCAAAGACCTCCTTAATCAGAACTCACACACTGTCTTTAATCACCTACCCTAGTTACCCCAAGACCAGGTACCAAACTAGGTATTGAAACTAGGCTCCAGGGTCAGCTGGTATCATTCAAACTAGCCTATCTTTAACCTGTTGACTTTCCTTGCCCGTTCTTTCCTCTTGTCCCCCGCCCCCCAGTTTCCCCCTCCCTTTGACTCTGTCTGACTCGGTGCTTCCCCATGTAGCCCAAGGGGCAGAGCATGGATCCTATCTTGGTATTTGTGAATATATCAAACTACCTTTCCAGTGTCTGGGCCTCAATGTACCCGGGCAGTAAAACCTGTATTAATTCATATGGAAAGTTCCTGGAGCAGAGGATCTCAAGTCTATTCCTTTACGTATGCGTGTGTGTGTGTGTGTGTGTGTGTGTGTGTGTGTGTGTGTGTGTGTGTGTGTGTGTGTGTGTGTGTGTGTGTGTGTGTGTGTGTGTGTGTGTGTGTGTGTGTGTGTGTGTGTGCGTGCATGTTGGTGTGTGTGTGTTTATAATTAGGGACCAAATCCAGTACCTCCTGCATGGCAGGTAAACATTCTATTCCTCAGCTACTCTGTTCCCCTACCTCGGCCCAAGCTCTAAGATTCTTTTTTCCTTTTACTTTAAATAGGTGATTAGTATACTGTCTTTAAAATAGGTATTTCAGTTAGAGTAAGGTTTTGAACTTCCAAATTACCCAGTCTTTAATGCTAAGGGTCTTCTGAATCAGGAGTCATGTAAAGAGAGGCTACACAGAATCTTGTGTAAGAGTCATTGCTTAAGTGGGGACAAGGGAAAATATGAGTTCTGTTTTGGGAAATCTTTCATTTTATTCTATTACAGCTGAAGGGTAAAACTCATTTGAGCATGCTTCTTTTGGATTCTCGTTAGCTTTTTCTGCTTCCTTTAGCTCTTCCTCCTTCTTTGCCTTCGGATAGTGTGATTGTAAAAATATCAGATGTATGTTGAGAAGGATTAAGAAAATATTGAGAGAAAAAATAACTCTTTAAAAGGCACATGAAATAAAAAAAACACACAAAAATACAGTCGAGCATACTAAGACTTAGGCTCTATGAGAATATTCCTGAATATTTACTGAATGAATGAACAACATTTTAATTTGGCATGAAGAGTGATTCACTGGGTAGTCTTCAGACTTAACTCCACCCTTCTTTGCTTTTACTTTTTGTTTGAAAAACAATTATCCCAAGCTCTCTCCAAATATACTTCATAGAACTGTTATGAGGAATCATTTGACTTTCAAAATAAATCTGGAAATTGCTTTCAGATACTATAAAATTGCAGGAAAGGATTATGTGTGCAGGGCAAAATTACGCAAGCATCTGTGCGAGAGGATAAACAAGGAAGTGCATTTCAGTTCAAGAATCAACACTTTAGTTCAAGCTGCAATAAAATAGTGCCATGGTTATTTGAAATCAACAAAACAGTTGTGTTTTGTTTTTATTCCAAAAGTTTTGTGTGAGTTATTTTGTTATTATTGTTGATGCTGAAAAAGGCATCCATTCATAAAAAAAAAAAAAAAAAAAAAACTCTCTGGGAAGTCGGACAAAACAAAGTACAATCCTCTGAAACAATCCAGGATTCAGACTGAAGTACAGTTGGCTGGACATGGGGGGAACGCAGGCTCACCTTTCTACTTCACCTAAAGCTGCCAAGGGAAACCTTCCAAATATTATAGAGAAACAAGATGCCTCTGACTCATATTCTATTTTCCTTTGAGTCTGGCTCAAAATACTTTGCCCAAATGGGAAAAAAAGAACGAGGAGGAGGAGGAGGAGGAGGAGGTGGTAGAGGAGGAGGAGGAGGGGAATAATGCAGGCACAAACACTAAAAGTCAAGGAGCTAATTTTGTGCAGAAAATAATCAAGCTGTGCAGTCTCTTGGATGACATTGTATTCAAAAAGGAGAAAAAATAATAGAAAAATAATCCAACATATTTAATGGTGTAACTGAAAGAAGGTAAAGAATAATGGAACCCAGTACTCTTTCTCCTGTAACAAAACACATGTGGAAGAGTATGTAGCTTTCCCCCAGCATGATTTCTAAGGTTGGACAAGACACACTCATCTGTTGACTTCAAATCCATCCATGGAAATTTACCCCACCTCCATGGTAGCTCGAGAGAGACAAAGATAAAAATGTTCACAAGATCCTTCAGGGGAGTATGTGTTTGGCCAGTTATGCCTTGCTTTAAGTTCAAAACAATCTTTAAAAAAAAAATCCCAAAGACCTTTCCATTCAAGTATTAGATGCAGGTGAGTAATACCATCTGGCATCACCAAAACTAAATTTCTATTGTCTGTAAGACAAAGAATTCTAGGGCATGGAAGACAGATCAATGTTTAAAGTTTGGGTATACCATTTAGCTTAACTCTTCCCATTTGGAAGATCAAACAGCTGAGCTCAGTGAAGGAATTGCACACTGGAAATTATCCTAAAGCCTTTTGTTTGTTTGCTGGTCATGGGGCCTGAACTCTGGGTCTGGGCACTGTCCCTCAGCTCTTCAGCTAAAGGCTAGCGCTCTACCACTTAAGCTACAGCGCCACTTCCAGCTTTTTCTGCTTATGTGGTGCTGAGGAATTGAACCCAGGGCCTTAAGCATGCAAGGCAAGCACTCTACCACTGAGCCACCTTCCCAGCCCTCTTAAAGCCTCTTTACATGCAATGGAGATCAGACCTTCCCCTTGGCCTTCTAGTCAGGCAACTGTGAATGTCTTCATAGGTCCTGCTTAAATGATTTCCTCCATCATGAGACATGAGGGACAGAATCTGAGGGCCTTATAGACACACCCCACGCTTCCTTCTGAACTTATTGCCTTATAGATTCTAAAATACCAGATGACTCTAGATCCAGGTCTCGGAGCCAGCTGAAAGCGCAAGGTGAGCCACAGGTTTGGTATTCCCCAGGGCAAAACAAAATACAACAGACCTTCCCAACAGAGCTTGCCTTCATTTTTTTTTCTTTCCTCTGAAAATATTTTATTTTTAGCAAGACCCAATGGCCAACAGCACATGGCTCAGAGTCACCTTCTTTCTCTAATTATTTGGAAGGTTTTGTTTGGCCTCTTCAGGTGGTCAAGAAATGTGAGCCTTGTCCTTGTTGAGTGCTTCGTCCGGCCAATTCCATGTCAGTTTGAGTACTGGCCCATTTCAGAGGCCCCTGCTTATACACTCATTTAGTCCAACTTCCCAGTTTTTATGAATGAGTTTGATGAATGAGTCTATTTCCAGAACTGAAACGATTTACCCTACAAAATGCTCAAAATTTTTATTGTGAAGAGAAATCCCTAGGAAGGCTTATTAAAATAGCAGATTACCGGGTTCCATCCCTGCATTCTAATTCAGTAGGTCTGGAATGAAACAAATTCTACCGAGCTCCAAAGTAACAATGCTTTAGTCCCAGGGTTCACTGTTAACAGAGCTGTGACTCCCTGGGACTCAACTTTAGATAGGTTGCTGTTCACCTCAACTTGCTACAGTATCTTCTGCTTAGCCCTCACGCTGACCTGACTTGGCAGGTTTTATGTGAGTAGGAGGTGATGAAAATAATTGGTATTGTTTTCTTCTATCAGGAATATTGCTGGGTTTTATTCCTACTTCTTTAGTGAATATTTTAGATGTCTCTTAGGCTCACTTATGTTATTATTTTATCCTTTACTCAGAAATGACTACAAATTCCTGTAGGTTCCATATTCTAAATATTTACAGAAACATTCATTTGCCTCCATCTCCTTTCTCACATTATTACTGACTATTATTAATAATGCATTCCTGGGGATTGAATCTAGATCCTTGCACATACTAAGTGAGTGCTCTACCAGTTGAGCCATGCCCTTGATCCCTTTTGGTTCTTATTTTCCCATTTTATTTTTAAGACAATTCGGTCTTCAGTGTGGTGGTAGAAACTTTAAGAAGTAGAACCGAGAGAAAGGTCCTTCATCAGTAGGGCAACTCTGGAAGAGATGAAGGCGTCTCATGGGACTCTGGTTAGTTGTGAAGAGGGATGGTTGTTATAAAAAAAAAAACCTGAGGCCGGACCCACCTAGTCCCTCTGCCTTTCAGTTTCAAGATGTGTCCCTTCTTCTTGCATGTACCCCATCGGAGGGCTCTGGGAAGAGTCTTTATCTGTTCTTTAGACTTTCAGCCTCTGAGGCTGCGAGCTAAATAATTTTTTTTCCCCAAAGAAATGCCTGCCTCGGGTTTTTCAGTATAGTGGTGAAAAAACAGACAAATACGAAATTATGGTTTCTGAGTAGTTATACTTTGAGCTAATCAAAAGGAGATTTCCCTTTGCCTGCCCTAGCTGCAGAGTTCTTTAAATGGAGGTTTCTTTCTTTCTTAGGCTTTGGGACTCCACACAGCAGAAGCGCTCCTATCAGCCTCGAAGAAGCAAGCCATCACGACTTGTACAGACATAGGGAGATAAAACGTTGCCAGCCTCCACATGGACTCATCCTGAGACCTTTGGCTGCAGCACTAGGAGTGTATAAGCTGAGACTTCTGACCCATAGAAAATGAAAATGTAACTCTGTATTGTTTGAAGCTGCTAAGTTTGCACTATGCACTAGTATATTTCTCCCTGCCCTTCCTAATACGTCACCGTGGGCTACCATGTCCCTCCTTCCATTCTTAGTACATTGCTACTAACACCGCCCTCCCCCTCCCTTAGAAAAGGACAGTGAGGTAGAAGACAGAAACCCAACATCAGATGGCAAACTGGGCAGAACTAGTTTAGGAGCAAATCCTATCCTCAACCTATCTCCAACCCTGATAAGCAGAATGGTTTTCAACAGTGCTGCCCTAAGGAACCAGATATGTATCCTAGTAGGGCATGGCCTTCCAAAAAGCAACAGTGTGCTACCACCGGGATAGAAGACATTCCCCTTCTACTTTTTCTCACAGTTGTGCCTGTTTGTGGATCTCCCGAAGATAAAAGCTGTGACAAGCTAAAAGGCAGTGCGCAGGGCGGGGGTTGGGGAGGGGGTTGGGGGGGGGGAGCTCTATCTTCAGGCGGGAACAGGGGGCTGTGATCATTCAAGCAGTAAGCATTCGAATACTGAACCAAGCTGGGGAATACAGAATGTCAGGCCATGCTCTCTGCTCTGTCCTCTGCACTCTGTAGTAATTGTTGAGGAGAACAATATGAGCACAAGGGGGCCCGTTAGGTTACAAAGATAGCTGTACTCATGACTGGCACAGGCAGTCTTGCATGGAATAGAGACCTGGATCTAGTTCAGATGCTACAATACACATAGTCAGAGTTCAATTGTCATTAACTAGCTTGAGACTTCAGTGCCTCACAGCACCTCTTAGCAACTGGGTTTCCTGGAATCTGACACAAAGAGCTGGGATGTTTGACGGTTTCTAATTTCTTTAGAAGTTCACTGGATTTCTCAAATGAAATATAGAAAACAGATGAACATCAGAACTGTTATGACTAAATTCATATGAACACACGCTGCTACAGATGAGCCTTTAAAGACCTTTCTGGTATCTTCTCGTGTCTAGCAGAAGCTGGAAGATAACACGTGGATTTAAATACCTTGCCACTTCCATGGAGGCCTGTCAAGGGTGATAGGGCTGGTGGAAAGAGAAGCCCCTACAAGATTCTAGGCTTTCTACTCCTATAGGACCTCCAAGGCATATATCAATAACAGGCATAGCTGTCTTGCTTCTTCTGGTCACTTTTCCACTGGGTTTGCATCAAAGAAAGGCCCAGGATTGGGCCTTTGACTTAACTGGCTCATTGTATCAAACATTTAAAGAGGAATTAGCACTAATCCTTCTCAAATTCTTCCAAAAAGATTTTTTAAGAGGAGGGAACAATGGCAATTTCAAGCTCCTTTTATGTGCCCAGCCTTACCCGTATACCAAAGTCAGACGAGGACACTATTAGAAAAGAAAATTACAGGCTATTATGCTTAATGAGCACAGATACAAGAATCTTCAAAATAATAGCAACTGAAATTCAACATCACATTAAAAGGATCATACTCCGTGATCAAGTAGCATTTCTCCTAGGAAAACAAGTCCGTATCATACACACAAAACAATAAAGGTTATGTATCCATCACACTGACAAAATGAAAGATTAGAAAAAAGAGATTTGCTCAACATTTGTAGAACATGTGACAGAATTCAATACCCTCTTGGTTTAAAAGTTCAATGAATTAGCTAAGAAAATATGGCCTTCAACATACTAAAGTCCATGTACCTAGAGCTAGTACCCTCAATGGTGGCAGGATATATTTTTCAATAAAATGGTTTTAACTCACAGACAACAGGATCTCATATACAGATATCCTAAGGTCTCTGCAAAAGGTACTCAGCATATTATATAAATTTAGCAAAGTTGTAGTTTACACTTCTGTATAGTAATAATTACCCAAAATAAGAAATTAAGAAAAATCATCCCACTTA
Organism: Dipodomys spectabilis; assembly: GCF_019054845.1. Lineage (NCBI taxonomy): Eukaryota > Metazoa > Chordata > Mammalia > Rodentia > Heteromyidae > Dipodomys > Dipodomys spectabilis. Next base: position 9,753,307 of record NW_024870785.1, on the reverse strand, counting down.
CCATAATACCAGCAATATCCTGGTCTGGAATGAATCTAAACAATGAAGTAGGTAACTCTGTGTGTATGTGTGTTTGTGTACGTGCGTGCACTGGTACTGAAGCTTGAACTAAGTTTTTTTTGCTCAAGGTTGGCACTTTACTACTTGAGCCATGGTTTCACTTCTAGCTTTTTGGTGGTTAACTGGAGGTAATGAGTCTCATAGATTTTCCTGCCCACGATGGCTTCAAACCTCAATTCTCAGATCTCAGTCTCCAGAGTAGGTAGGATTACAGGCATGAGTCACTGGCACCTGGTTTGAAGCGAATAACTGGTACACTAAAAACTAAAAATACTCATGTAAGGAACTGAAGACAACACAAATAAATGGAAAGATATCCTATGTCCTTCGTTGGAAAGAATTAATGTTTAAAAACCCAGAATGCCTGGAATAAACAGGGTCACACAAATCCTTCTTAAAATTCTAATGTTTTCACCGAAGTAGGAAACAAAAATCCCCAAATTTTATCTACATACCAAAGATTCCCAATAGCCCAAAAGATCCTGAGCCTTAAGAACAAGCTGGAGATGCCACATGACCACAAAGTATACCACAGAGCTATAGTATTCAAAACAGTGTGGTCATATAATAAGAAAAAGACTTAGAGATCATATAATAAGAAAAAGAACAGATTAGAGAGTCCTGAATTAAATCCACATTTATGGTCAGCTGACCTTTGACAAAAGTACCAAGACTATACAATGGGCAAAGACAGTCTTTTCAACAAACAGTGTAGAGAAAACTGGCTACTCACAGGCAGGAGAATGAAATTGGACTCTTATTTCACACCTTATACAAATATCAACTCAAAAATGAATTAAAGACTAATGTTACAACCTGAAACTCTAAATTATCAAAAGAAAAGATAGGAGATAAGCTTCCCGACATTGATCTGGGTAATTTTTTTTCTTTTTTGGTATATGAACCAAAAGAAATTTAAAAAATAGACAAATGTGATTCCATCAAGCTAGAAAACTTCTACACAGGAAAGGAAAAAAATCTCAACACTTATAATGTTACTGTACCACATTAGGTATATTTAGAATCTCTTTATGCACCTCTGTCTACAGATTCAAGGGGGGAAAATAACCATTAATGAAACATCAGTTTAATAGAACATGTCAACTTCTCTATCTAGACCTATAAAACAAAAATCAGATCCATGAGGCTCATCTGGATTTGCAAACTGCTGTTCAGCTAATTCTGCCTGATTAGGAACAGAAACATCACTGGAAAGGGAAGTACTAATAAATCTTCTCAAGGCAAACTCCATGCAATTAGGATATGCTTATACAAATGTACTAGTGAGGATTTGTTTCTTTGTCTTAGAAAATCCTTTAAATCACAACTAGTTTTCATATTGCTCGTTCACCTCTTAAAACAAGCAAGAGTAATTTTTTGATTAAACATCAACAAACAAACCATCATACTAGCATAATAGCTATAGATTGACTAAAGGTTACTAGCACTCAAATTAACTGATTTTAAAAGTAGTAATAAATTTTAAAGTAGTAATAAAATTTAAAGTAATAAATTGTATAATATTTATTTTTGGTTGGTTGTGGGGCTTGAACTCAGGGACTGAGCACTGTCCCTGAGCTTTTTCACTCAAGGCTAGTGCTCTACCACTTTGAGCCACAGCTCCACTTCCAGTTTTCTATAGTTAATTAGAGATAAAGAGTCTCATGGGGACTTTCCTGCCTGGGCTGGTTTCAAAATGGGATCCTGCGATTTCAGCAGTAGCTTATAATTATAGACATGAGCCACTGGCACCCAACATACACAAGATTTTAAATGATGAATGATCCATGTTTTTGTTTTCCTGGGCAACTTAAAACAACAACTTAAAAACCCTAAAAAGCCTTAAGTGATCTAGTACTTTCAATAGCTCTAATATAAAATACACATTTTCTATGTTACTAATGATTAATTTTTGTCTAACTTACTTTATTTTTATTATCAGCGCTTCAGCTTGCTCGGCAAGTGCTCTACTACTTGAGCTACACCATTAGGGCTTCCATCAACATATATTAAAATAACAATGGAATTGCCAAGTGCTTGTGTCTCATGTATGTAATCCTAGCTACTCAGGAGGTTGAGATCTGATTATCTCAGTTCCAAGTAAGCCTAGGCAGAAAAGTTGACAAGACTCTTCTTTCCAATTAACCAGTAAAATGCCAGACTAGAAGTGTGGCTCAAGAGATAGAATGTCAGTTGTGAGCAAAGAAGGCAAGCCAAAGTGCAAGACACTGAGTTCCAGCGCTAATTTCAGCACACGTGTGCGTGCGCATGCACACGCATGCACACACACACACACACACACAATGACATAATATGTTCTGTTAGAAGTCACTTCCTTTGTTGCTGGAAATTTGGTCCAAATTTCCTGAAACTTTATGACCATGATGTGGCAGGGCAATGACAGAAATTAAAAAGACCAGCCAAAGGCGCAGCATTGAAGATTGTGGGTTTGGGGAAAGCACTTCCTCTCTGTAGGGGCAGCCTTCTGTTGCGGAGTGGTCAGTTCTCATGTCCTCTATATTATCCTAATGACCCTGGGACACGTTACTGGAAAGGTAGATCTTATATTTCTATATCAGATTCCAGAGCTGGAATTGCCAATGGCACAAATTCTCTCTCATCTTTACCAGGCTGAAGGATACCTTTGCTCCAACCATGAAAGAGTAGGTATCTTGATTGCTTAGGGCAATTCCCTACTTAAGATGGCCCTTCGTATGCCATACACAAATTACTTACCTCTTCTTTTAAGACAATGATTTGTGCCATGGCTCACTTCCAATTTCTTAGCTTCCTGAAAACCTGGTCTTGGGCTAATAAAAACAACGTTCTGGTGGAGATCACTTTCGATATCTACATGCAGATTTCAATTTTAGGTATTAGAAAAAAACAACAAAAATAGCCTCCTGTTTCCACTTCCAAAGTGGGGAGGGAGAAACAGAGGCAATTTTTATAGTATAAAGCGATTTGTGATTAAGTGACTGCTTCACTAAGCCCAATTAACTTCCACTTGGGCCGACATGAACTGTCACAATTCCCAGACAGGATTGTAAAACAGGAGGATATTGTATCTTCTGGGACCATTCTGTCTGCACTCTCCATCTCTACCCATGAGACAGTGACTTTTGGTTACCTTTTCCTCCCTCCAGTCAGGAACTGCTCTTAGAAAGCAATCTGTTCTCAGCAAGTTATTCCTCAGAGTAAAGCTATTCGTTTTGTTTTCTCTCCATGAAATGTATCTTACTATGCAAATAGCATGACGGTCACCATAGGCCATCAAAGCAGGAAGTGTTCTTCAAGTTCTGGGGAAGGCAAGACCCATGGGACAAAACTTTGCACGGCCAGAGAGGCTGTGCTGGAGTGAGACCAAGAAGTACCATCTGAGGGAGAGGCACACACAAAAATGATTCATGGGTAACTCCAAGATCAAAGTGAAAAGATGGCTGAGAAATAAGAAATAGGGCATGTGTGTTCTTGGTTTGGATGAAATCATGGCCTACTAAGACTGGCAGCATGGAAGATGGTTGGGGATGAAATCTTTGGAAAACTAAAGCTTGACGTGATATAGGTACATTTCAATTGTTCTTATAAAGAGAACTAACGTTTACTAAGTGCTTTCTCTATGACAGGAACTGGCTGAGGGCTAGTATATCTCATTAAATTCTTGCAACAACTCCATGATGTTAGCATTACATGTATCCTCATCATTCATTCAAGCTCACAGAGGAATATGTGTTGCATTCAGACTTTGTTTCCAGTTCTGGCTGATTCTAAAGACAACGCCCACTCTGAATGGCCATATGGCCTCCATATGGTAGAATACTGTATTAACACACTACTCATTTGATATAGAGCAACATTTCCCCATGTCTACGTGAATGGAGTATGACCTCCTCAAAACTTTCCTTCATATAATGAGATTTCCAGTGATCTCCGAATTCTGTGATGATCTTTTATCTATTTTTCAGGACTCAGAATGTCATAAACTAGCCATGGCCTTCAGGATCTGATCTCTAAAATATTAGCTTAGGGATGAGTCTAATACACTTTTTAATCCAATCCAGATGTGCCTAAAGGAGATAGCTTTAAGTGGGTATCACCATAAGGAAAATCATTACAAAGGCCTAAAGATGATTATTCATATTAGAAATTTTATCATCTAATAACATGCTGGGCTGACCAAATATTCCATTGGAATTCCTGATTCTCCAATAACTGTGATCTGATGAACATACAGCCCACATCTCTGAAGAAAGTTCTCCTAAGAGTCAAAACAGGTTGCCTAATTCAGTCGTTCATTCCTTAAACTCTATTCTGGAATATGTATTGAAGCAATAGTTGCCTTGGGTCTGCTCATCCAAGGGACTTATAAATTACACTTTATTCACTGCCATTCATTCATTCATTCAATACTGAATCACTGATCATCTGTTCTGGTCCATGTGCATTGTCCCTAGGAGATCATATAGCTCCTGAGTAGGAGCCATATGAGTATGTGATCATGTCATATCCCAGAGTCTCATATCACTAGCCAAGAAGCTGCACTTTCCAACCATATTTTAATTTTCATAGAAGCTCTACAGAATCCTTGATTGAAGCAGCAACTATTCTTGGGTCCCACTTGAATGAAGACCCCAATTTGAAAGACTTGATTGAGATTCCTGGCCATAATATATTCTATTGCAATATGGAATAAGTGTATCTGTGCTTCTGTATATTCCTACCATGTATTCTATTTACCCTTCCTGAATATTTTTTTAAACTTTCTCTAATTCTTGCCTTCTTTCAAAGCCTCGCTTAGGTTCTGTTCAGAAAACAGAGTTTTCTGCAACTCTCCTATCACATAAATTCTCAAGACATTTCTTCATCTTTGCATTATAATCATGATTCCTTGGATTATTCACCACTTCTTATATCTACCCTCCTTCCCAGGGAAGTGCCTAACATGCCATAACTAGCCAAAAGTATGTTGTTGATAAATATACATTTTTCCAGGAACTTGATGATTATCAGGCCTAAGCCTTTCCAAGGTATACGCTTTAGGACGATTAGTTTTTGACTAAGGAGATTTGCCCTTTGTCTCAGGATCTGCATTTTTCTTTTAGACATCTCTCCATATTTTGGATCATGAAGTCAACTTTCTATAGCACTGATGGAAGGCCTGATGCAAGGTATATTGGGAAAAGGAAGTAGGATAATAGAAGAAGAAAGATTCTAGTTTCAGACATTGTTATAGTAGCTGAAACTTTTGGAAAAGTGACAGGTTGTTTGGTACTATGGATTACATACACACTGTAAACAACACAGACTAAGGGACTGGATGAAATCCCACACAGGCCACTAGAATTAGAGGAAAAAGAAGAGACAATAGGTTCAAACACTAAGAAACTCAACTCAATCAATAAGCTGATTGTGGTGTTTCAGGTCTGTGATCTCAACTAAGTAGGAGGCTGCAGCTAGGAGATTTAACAATCTGAGGCCAGGCTAATCATGAACATGAGACCCTACCTAAAAAAAAGAAGAAAAAAGGTTGAGGGCATGAACCAAGTAAGAGAGAACCTGTCTAGCAGGCACAAGGCCCTTAGTTCAACCCATTGCTGCCAAAAAATAATACAAAACAAAATCCTACTCTTTTCTTTGTGATCCCACAGGGCTCTTGTGTTAAGTAGCCTCTTGCCCCCAGTATAGGATTCTGATGTTTTTCATCCAATTGAAAGGAGACCTTATGCTCCAGGTGTTAACTTTTGGCACTAGCTTTCCCTCTGAGAAGTGAGAGGAAATGGATCCAATTTAGCCTCTATGGCTATAGAGCTCAGAAGGAAATGTAGTGTCTATAATTTTTACACATGGGGGAAGAAAGATCCACAGAGTGGAGTATGGCTCAACAGATGACTACTATGTTCTCTCTTTCCAAGTGGTCACTTTTCTGATGTGTCTAATTAAAGTCAGACTTACCCTGAGACACAGAATGCTATCCTTTAACCACTAGGGCTTAGAACACGCCAACACTGACTACCTGGAGAATAAGCTGGCAAGATATTCAAAACAGATACTTACATCATATTATATAATAGAGAAGGTAAAAAATGCTATGTAAAAGTGTTCTGTATTTAAAAAAGAGGATCCAAAGTTCAAATCACATCGTGTCTGAGGTGCTAGGAATGGATTTCCCATGTTCAATGAACCAAAAATATTAATCCTCACAAGATCACAAATGTGACATTCTGTTTAAAAATACATTGAAAAATATATGGTGATCAAGGGCATAGCACAAGATCTTACTTAATAACCAAATAAACAATTTAATAATTGTTGTATATAATTGGAAAGCAATCAATGTTTTCAAACTTGCAAATACCTTGCTATTTTCTCTCTAAATCAATTTTATATGGATCTATAGCTCAGTCCTTGAAGAGCTTCCAAAAGTTTTATGCTACTGGCTTACTGATAAAGTGCTTTTCTTTCTAAATAGATTCTGCAATAAAAATTAGTTCCATGTGTGTATGCAGAGCTTATTAAACTAAGTACTTGGAGTATCTATCGTTAGCAACTCACAACCCCTGACTGTTTGATACTAAGAATATTACAGGTCTGTTCCTAATGTACATAAGTAGACTGTAGAATAGCATTTAGCAATATGACATGAAAATAATGACTATCTTCGTCCCTCTCTCATGAGGGTGGGGTGCTCAGTGTTTATTGCTTAGAGATACTTGCCAAGAACAATGGCTACTCAGGCCAGTAACATTTATTCCAGCTCCATCTTGAATTGATTACAAACTGTTTCTCCTTCCAACAATTAGTTTTACCTTGAGCCAAAAGAGGGAACTGATTGGATCATCTGAGAAACAGTGATATAGAAAGTGAGAATGAAATATAATTGTGTCCAGCAGGTGCAACATGAATAAACAATTACTGAAGTTTGACTGAACCGAACAGCTAGTTTCTGACTTAAAGATACAGGTGTTACTTTTTCATTTATTGGATTTTAATATTTTTAAAAATCTAGGGGAAAAAATGAATTGATGGTAAAACTTTGAAGACACATTTAGTAAGACAAGGCAACACTAAATTTTATTTTCAGTTTATGAGACACAAAAGAAATGTTCCATTTGGACAAAATTAGTAATACTTTGGGATGATTTAGAAAATTATCATCAGATATGAAAGAAGTATTAACTCAGAGAAGACTGAGAGGATTAAAAAGGTGAGTTGGCTATTTTGAAATAGCTTACACATTCCAGGGAGGGAATGGGCAAGTTTTGAAGTTGAAGTTGCAAAGAAATAAAAACTATTCCAGCTGGACTGGATGAAAAAAATATATTGTTCAATAATACTGATATGCAAGAAAAGACATATTTTAGTTGAAGATTTTCTTAACTACTCGAAGTTGTTTCAACCAGTGTCTAGCAAGTATAAATTAGATGTCAGTGAGCAGATAAATCATCAGAACATTGAGAAAAATAAACTTGAAGTATATAGAGATTTTATGTTTTCATTTGCAAAAGAAAACTAGATAATTTCTAATCCCTCTTGAGAACCTTCCACAGAGAACTAGTTTAACCTAAGAGACTTTTCAAAGTAGACAGAGAAATTATGTCCAAAGGACGGGTGCATTAAGGAAAATATGAAGCTGCAATTTATTATTATTATGAGTGAGCTATAGGTACAAGAAGCAGAGATGTGAGTTTCTAGTGGAAGATTACAAATTTAGCTTATAGCCAGTTCCCTGGTGTAGAACTGTAATACCAGCACTTGGAAAGCTAAGGCAGGAAGATCATGAGTTCTAAGACTACTAGGCTATACAGACAAGTTTGAGTAACTTGGACTAAATAACAAGACCCTGTGTCAAGAAAAAAAAAGTGGCTCATGCATGCCTGGCATGCATGAGGCCCTGGGTTCGATTCCTAAGCAACACCTATGCAGAAAAAGCCAGAAGTGGTGCTGTGGCTCAAGTGGTAGAGCACTAGCTTTGAGCTGAAGAGCTGAGGGACAGCACCTAGGCCCAAAGTTCAGGTCCCATGGCCGACAAAAACAGAAAACAAGTGAACTATTCAACATGGAGGCAGAGGTCGATAAGCTGGAACTCATGTTCCAGAAAGCTGACTCTGATCTGGAGTATATTCAGTACAAGCCGGAATATGAAATCAAGGCTAACACCCAGATTCGTCAGGCAAGAAAAACCCAGTTAACGCTTTTAAAGGAATTGATAGCCTTAAAGTCTTGATATTAAACCTTGTATGCACATTTTAAGCCAGACGTTTGAGCAGAAAGAAACTAAGAGCTACATAAGACCATGACCGTGATACAAGAACTACAAAAGCATGCAGACCTGGAGTTGTCACCATTAACTGAAGAAGAGAAAACTGTGAGAGAACTCTAATGAAGAAGATATAATTCCACAGGAAGATGACAACTAGAGGTGGGGTTTTAGTAAAGGAGTAGAAGTTTGGCTTGAATGACAGGAAGGTTTCATAATAAGAGTATAAGAAAGGCGTATAGTATATGAATGAATTTTAGCCAGAACGATTGAATGGGGAAAAATATAAATGTAAACACACACCCATATGCACAATTTTGTAATTTGAGGTAAGGAAGTTCTGTAATACTATTTTCCATCTATCTTTCTCAGCCTCCTGAGTAATTAGGATTACAGGAGTGAGCCTTCAGCACCCTGTTTGTTTTCCTTTTTTTATAGCTGGGAAAAAGGAGAGATTCTGGCTGATATAAAAGAATGTTTAAGTACATTTCAGTCAATGTGTGAACAGGATTTAAAAATTAGAGGGTAGGCAAAATATTTGTATTACACATTATACATATATATGTATAATTTATCTATGAAAGTGCTGATTGCAGATGGGGACACATTGTTGTAACCACTCAAAATCCAGTTAATAAACTGGATTTTGTGTGATAGAATGACTTGTTTTGTTTTGTTAGTACTGGAGCCTGAAATCAGGTCCTAAATGCTGTACTCTAGCTCTTTTGCCCAAGTCTGGTCCTTTAACACTTGAGCCACACCTCTATTTCCAGTTTTTTTGGTAGTTTATTGGAGATAAGAGTCTTGTGAAAATTCCAGCCCAGTCTGACTTTGAACAGCAATCCTCAGATCTCAGTTTCCTGAATAGCTAGGATTATAGGCATGTGCCACCAGCACCTGGCCTAGGATCACTTTTATATTTTCCCCTGTTCCTATTCCTACACATTGTGAAGCAGCATGAACTCACTTTCAAATGCTGTTTTAGACTGTCCTTGTGGTATTTCATAAATAAGTCTGTTCTCTTGAGAAAAAAAAAATAGCTTAGCTGGCTCATTCCTATAATCCTAGCAACTCAGGAGGCTGAATTCTGAGGTTTGAAGCCAGTTTATGCAGGAAAACCCATGGGACTCTTTCTACTTTGTTGGGTTTTTTTTTTTTTTTGATTGGTCATGGGGCCTGAACTCTGGGCCTTGGACCTATCCCTCAGCTTTTCAGCTCAAGGCTAATGTTCTACCACTTGAGCCACAGTGCCACTTCCGGCCTTTTCTGTTTATGTGGTGCTGAGGAATCAAACCCAAGGCCTAATGCATGCGAGGTAAGCACTCTACCACTAAGCCACCTTCCCAGACCCCCATGAGACTCTTATCTCCAATTAACCACCAGAAAACTGGAAGTAGAGCTGTGGCTCAAAGTGGTAGAGTGCTAGCTTTGAGCAAAAATACTAGGGAACAGTCCCAGGCCCTGAGTTCAAGTGCTAGGATTGGCACAAAAGCAACCCAAGTGTGTTGGGTTTCAATATATTTTGCTAGCTGTGTCCTTTGCCGTGCAGAAGTTCTGCAGTTTAATGCATTCCTTTTTTTTTTTGCCGGTCATGGGGCCTCAACTCTGGGACTGGGCACTGTCCCTCAGCTCTTCAGCTCAAGGCTAGCGCTCTACCACTTGAGCCACAGCACCACTTCCAGCTTTTTCTGCTTATGTGGTGCTGAGGAATCGAACCCAGGGCCTCATGCATGCAAGGCAAGCACTCTACCACTGAGCCACCTTCCCAGCCCCCTGCAGTCCTATTTATACAGCTTTTCTTTGATTTGTTGTGTTTCTGGATCTTTATTAAGAAACTTTTGATCTGTGCCAAGGAGCCCTAGTGTTTCTCCTATTCCTTCTTGTAACATTTTCAAGGTATCTGCTTTTACCTCCAGGTCTTTGATCCACTTGGAGTTGATTCTGGTGCAGGGTGATATATAGGGATCTAAATTTAAGTTTCTACATGTGTTTAGCCATTTATCAGACAAGGGTCTCATATCTAAAATATACCAACAGCACAAGAAATTAAATTTCTCCAAAACACCCCCCCCCCCAAAGAAACAACCACCCCATTAAAAAGTGGACTAAAGATCTTAAGAGAGACCTCTCTGAGGAGGAAATATGAATCAAGGGACACAAGAAAAATTATTCAACATCACTGGCTAAAAATGAAATGCAAATCAAAACAACACTGAGATTCTAACAATCTAACAATAGATGCTGGTGGGGATGTGACCAGGGGGAACACTACTATACTGTTGGTGGGAGTGCAAACTTGTTCAACCACTCTGGAAAGCAGTGTGGCGGTTCCTCAAAAGACTCCACATAGAGCTCTCCTATGACTCAGGAATCCCATTTCTGGAAATTTACCCAAATGACCACAAACAAGGTCACACTAAAGCCACCAGTACAATGATGCTCATCACAGCATTATTTGCCATAGCCAAGATATGGAAGCAACCCCAATGCCCCTTAGTAGATGAATGGATCAAGAAAATGTGGTACATATACACAATGGAATTCCATGTTTCCATCAGAAATAACAATGTTCCATTCATAAGGAAATGAAAAGACTTGGAAAAAATTATATTAAGTGAAGTAAGCCAGACCCAAAGAAAAGTAGGTCGCATGATCTCCCTCATTTGTAAGAACTAATATATGTATAGGATATTCTTAACAGGGGATCACAATAACCCGAGTGCTTAGTGCATAGGACTATGTATAATGAAGCATATTAACATGAACTCCAACTTATGGAAACAAGAGGTTCTCATTAGACCCTGTATATTGTTCATTCTTTTTTCTCTATTTTTTTCTTTCTTCATGTTTTGCATAATGGACAATGCAATGTCTGAAAGGAAAATGGAATCACAGAAACAGCAAGACAACAGATGAACCACAGCAACAATGATACTCACTTGACACTACATTGGATATGAACATTGCAACTTGGGGGGGACAGGGAGGAGTGAATGGGAGATGAAGAGGGATGGGGTGACAACGATTAAAAACAAATGTACTTATTGCCTTACTTATATAACTGTGACCCCTGACTCATCACCTTTTCAATAAAATTTAAAATTAAAAAACAAGCAATTAGCTTATACAATACTCATACTTACACAGTATATTTTTAAATATTAATGACCACTTAGCACACATGAACTAGTGTTAAAGTAGCTTTTCTCTGCCATGTGGTAAAAGATCAGGTTTAATAGATCATTTCATAATTATCTACCCTAACTCTCTCCCTTGGAACAATGGGATAAGTCTTTCTAGTCTCCAGAAAGAATGCCTTCAGCAGGAAATAACAGAGCCAGTATTAAAAATACTTGGCACTTTTTTCTTTTTTTTTTCCTATTTATAGTCTCATTGTTCTTTTCTAATATGCAAGAGTATTCCTTTGACAAGCATGAGCCTTGAATACACTCTTTATAATTAATCTTGTTCCAGTGATTACATTTTACAGAAAGATCTACATGAGCCTGCTTGTAGACGCATGTAAATACTCAACACATGCCAGGTACAGTGTTAGAATAACCCTTAGCAAGCCACAGTTCACAAATTTATTTTAAAAAAAAAAAACAGCTAAGAAGTTGTGCTACCTAGAAGTGAAATCATTAATGATGAAAAAGAAGTTAAATGTCTCTCAACTAATTGAATATTAGTTCCTCATGAATAGACTCTCATAAAGGGTTTTGATTTGATCCATAGTATATGTAGCACTATCTCCATTATGTACTATAGTCAAGTTTTAGACTCCTTGGAGAGAAATGAGTAATTGCGTATTTTATCCATGTTTTAGCTCTAAACCTGCAACAGACTATGAATGAATGTAGTGCTAGAAATGGAGATTCTAGCCTGGTGGAAGAGACAGACACAGACATACACTTGCAGCACGATGTACTGATAGGGCAATGTGCAAAGTGCTATGAAAACACGAAGAAGAGAATATCTAACTGTGCCTAGGTTAGGCAATAGAATGGTCTTAATTTTGGAAACGAGAGAGAGGTTGGCCTTAGGTAGCCAATTCTGGAGCAAAAACTTGGTGGAAAAAAAAATCATTCCTTGTCAGGTCATGAGGTATGTGAGGAGGAATAAGAGATAAGGTCAAGTTGGGAATTTATCTTACAATACATAAAACACGTAAAAAAAAGACTCACTGATGGGTTTCATGTTACAACAGGAAAGACACATAAAGAATGAGAATGAAAGCCAGACACTGGTGGCTCATGTCTGTAATCTGAGCTACACAGGAGGCTGAGAACTGAGGATCACAGTTCAAAGCCAGCCTGGGCAAGGGAGTCTGTGAGACTCTTATCCAATTAATCACGGAAAAAGCCAGAAGTGGCACCATGGCTCAAGTGGTTGAATGCTATCCTGGAACAAAAGGAGCTCAGGGATAGTGCCCAGGTCCAGCCTATTATATAGTGAATATACAGTGATTCATAGAGCTCTGAAGATGGAAAAGACTTAAATTTACTGAATACATATTTACATATTATATGTCAAGCCACAGTCTAATCACTTTATAAATATTAACTCATAACTCTAGAATTAATAACATCATCCCTAGGAGGTAAAGAACATTATTATTCCCATTTGTTGGTGGAGAAGCCAAGAATTTTGTTCAAGGTCACAGAGCTAACACATGATAAACCCAAGAATCTGGGCTTTTGAGTCCATCTTCTTAACCTTTCTACATCATCTTGCTTTCTTTATATTCCAGAAGAGGAGCTCATTCTGTGGTACGGGTGGATAAGTGGAATGGTATGCATCCTTTATGGTACACAGAAGGAGGAGCTTGCTTTTGGAAAAGTGTGGGGCTATTGAATCCACTTCTGAGCAATTCTGCCCCATACTTTGCTCAGGCCTGAATCACAACAGATGACAATGGCCAGTTGTCCTTAGAGCCCTAAAAACTGGGCTAAGTGTCAAAGTCAATGCTAGTCTAAAGTTCCTTGGAAACTGAGTATATGCAAGCTGACAGGCAGGGCACACCACTGAAGTTGGCAGGGCAAGTGGACTCACATTCTTGCTCCCCACAACCCAACTGTCATTCAATCAGACCCCAACAGGGAGCAAGCCACTATGAGCTGTACTACTGTACATTTTGGTGGAAGTTCAAGAATATGTAGTTCTTTCTTCTTGTCCCTTACATCACACTGCAAAGATAAAAGACCTTCTCCATCCCTTCCCCTCTCCCCGCCCCCGCCCCCCCGCCCCACTTCATTGGGCATGGTTTGAGGAACATCCAAGGTCGAGAAGTCATGGAGTCAGAGTCATTGTGACAAAAATGTCAAACAAATAAACATCCTAGAAGACTTCACTTTAATTTGGTTAAGACAAGGCAATGAAAACAGTATCTGTTTAAGAGAAGTAATCTCAGCCAAAATTCTGCCCCAACCTTCAGATTCAACTTTCATTGCTGTCAGCTGGAATTAGCCAGAAGTGTTAAAAGGAGGAAACTCGGGTCTAGGATGTATCATTGTGCCAAATGTTTTCTTTTTGTCTGTGGCTTTTGTTTGACCCTTTCCCCTACTTTTCAAAGTTTGAAACTGTGTACAAGATGAAATAAGTTTTTGAAGCAATGTTCAAATCTTTAGCGGTTGGTGAATTCCATTCCTTTCTCACCCCAAGAGAAGAAAGGACTAAACTATTTCCCAACAAATAGATAAGTCTTGACATTTTATCCTGCAGTATAACTAGGGGTTGGGACAGGAAATGGCTAGTGCTTTATAATTGTATAGGTGTTGTTTGAGTTGTGGTGGGTTCTCTGGAAATGTCTCTAAATTTTTTCTCTTATTCCTAACTCTTCAAGATGTATGCAGTTTTTTTGTTTTTTTTTTTTCCGCAGCTCCATGATGTAAGGGCTCATTCAAAAGTTTTTGCCCATTGTCCTAGAGCATAGTGGGTCCTCCCTTAATTTCTCCCAGAAGTTCACAGGTCAGGAAGTCAAAAAACCACCGCGGACAAAGGCTGCTAAGGTTTTGGCTGACGTTGTAGTTTATATTAGGGGTATCATTCTCCAAGTACAGGCTGTACCCGTAACAGAATGACAGGCATGCCAAGCTACTCAAAATAGTCCTTTCAATACCAACACATGGGGTGGTATATTATTATCCATAGACAAAGCTCTGAGCTTTTCTTTTAGGTTCAATTCATGCAAGTAATAGAATAAAATTTATAGAGTTGAAGCAATAACGATAATTCCAATCTCATCTTTTCCTATTGACTCCGACTCACATACCTGACTGTGTACACATCATTTTCCCCAGAATGTCATAGATATTTCAGTCTCAAGATGTCTAATATCTTCTCTGTAAAGACACACTCTTCCTCTGAGAGGTTCTTCGTCCCTTAGGGACAATCTCATTTACTCAAATAAAAAACCCACAAAGACTTTTTACTTCCTCCATTTTCCCTAATTTCCCACACCAATTGACCAACCAGCCCAGGTCCATGCATAAGCATCTCAATTAACTGCTCAAGTACATTTGTCTTTTCTCCACCAGACTGCCACAAGCATTCCCTTATTACAGGCCCACAGTAGCTCTTCTGAGGACAACAGTAATCACCTTAAAGTGAGTCTCTTTACTTTTCCAGGTATCCTCCCTCTATAAGAATGGTATTTCTAAATCATAGTTTCATTTTTCTGCATCTTAACCACCCTTCTCCACCAGGCTTTTCAAGTTTTACACATGAAAGGCCAAGTTCTCCCATTTGGCATTGAAGGCTCTCCACTCCTTCTAGAGAACTGGTTATCTTTTCTTAGCTTTTAGTAACGGAATCCTCCATTTTGTTCCTTTAATAGAAACTATTAAGTAACATCCAAAACAGTAATCCTTCAGTAGCCACTACTTGTGCATACATGTATTAAAAAAAAAAAACAAAACAAGGGCTGGGAAGTTGGTTCAGTGCTAGAGTGCTTGCCTTGCTTGTATGAGGCCCTGGGCTCGATTCCTCAGCATCACATAAGCAGAAAAAAGCCAGAAGTGGTGCTGTGGCTCAAGTAGTAGGGCCCTAGCCTTGAAGACCTGAGAGACAGTGCTCAGGCTCAGAGGTCAGTCCCCACGACTGACAAAAAATAAATAAATACAAACCACCTTTCCCCAAACATCTAAAGACCACTCAGAGACTAGGATTATCCTAGATTACCTCTTATCTAAAATCCATGACTTTCAACAAGTTGTCCCTGTATTTTCCCTTTGGTTTCCAGAAGAGTTTTTTTTTTTTTTTTTTGTCAGTCGTGGGGCTTGAACTCTGGGCCTGGGCGCTGTCCCTCAGCTCTTCAGCTCAAGGCTAGCGCTCTACCACTTGAGCTACAGCGCCACTTCCGGTTTTCTGGTGGTTTATTGGAGATAGGAGTCTCACGGTCTCTCCTGCCCGGGCTGGCTTTGAACCGCGATCCTCAGATCTCAGCCTCCTGAGTATCGAGGATACAGGCGTGAGCCACCAGCGCCCGGCTTCCAGAAGAGTTTTATTTTAGCTTTTTACCCACTTTCTCCTCTAACATTCCCCCTTATTTTCTGGCATTAAGAAAAGCCCATAAGGAAGAGATACTCCATCCCTTATCTCCTGTCCCAAATTCCTCTTAGTATGCCCCAGCAAGGCTATAACTGGAGGTTGGGATGAATCTTTACTTTTAGTTCTTCAAAATGTAGCTCAAAGATTACCAATGTTGAGATTTTCCCCTTCCCCAATGTGGATTAAGATATTCATTTCTTCTAATTTAAAGTTCTGTTCCTTATATATATTTGTTTCATTTTTCTTTCTCTGTTATATAATCTTGGCCAATACCTTCAAGTTTGTCCTGCCTGATTGATTAAAAAATGAGACAAGCTAGGGACTAATAGCTCACACCCATAATCCTAGCTACTCAGGTGGCTGAGATCTGAGGATCATGGTTCAAAGTCAGACAGGGTAGGAAAGTACATGAGACTATCTCCAGTGAATACCAGAAAACAGGACATAGTGCTGTGTGGCTCAAACTGGTAGAGTACTAGTCTTAAGCAAAAAGAGTTCAGGGGACAGTGCCCAGGCCCTCAGTTCAAGCCCCAAAACCAACAAAAAATAAACATAAAAAATAAAATATTCCTTAGCGTATGTATCTGTAACCTTGTGTGAATGACCTACTAGAGAGAGGGGGGGGAGAGAGAGAGAGAAATAGAGAGAGAGAGAGAGAATCCAACTGAGTAGCCATCATATACTCTAAATATGACTACAAGCTGAAAGGTTCTCTCTTAGTAAAAATAGCCATATAAAGACTCCAGCCATATCTGTTTTAGGAAACAGCAATTTTGCCAATGTTAAGTTCTAGTTATGTGCATTTTAAAATATGTGGCCTTTGGATATAGCTGTGTTTTCAATCTCACACATATTTTAAAGAACTAAACTAGGTAACATATATTTAAAAACATGATCTATCTTTGTGTATTATCAGTAAATGAAGTATTTACTCATACATTTGACTACTTAAAATAAAGTTGTTCAATCAATTTACGAGTTACCCCATTTGGTAAAAGATTCAGTCATCTACAGTAAACTGATGAATTTAGATCAATGATTTCTAGACAGCACGTCTTTGCACAAAGAGATCTTAATGTCAGAGTGTCCTGTGTGACTCAAATCTCAGGAAGTCGCCTGAAGATTGCTTCAAGGATGTTTGTATTCAAATGGAACACATTTTTAAAAATCCCTTTCCTCTCTTTCTTAGATCATTTAACAAGTAAGCAATAATGGATGTCTTTTTTTCCCCTCTGTTCTTTTTGTGCTCTTTCAGAAGTGGGGAATGTCCAGACCTCCAGCCATATAAGACCCTGGAGCCTTATAAAACCTATGACGATACAGTCATATTCGCTTCCCATACGCTTCTTGTTGGCTGCCAAGGCTGGCTGCCTGTATTGATAACGGCCTGCAAATGATGTTATAAATGGCCCTTGGCCAAAAATAGGTTTCCCACCCTTGATTGGCACTCTGAAAACCCTTTTTGCTTTTCAGAATACTTTCCTCTTGGTTTCTACAATGTTCAGCTATTCTGATCTGTCTCAAACCATGCCTCTTCTGATATTTTTTCATATAAATGTAGGTTATTTACTTGCTTTGTTTCTTGAGTTTCTGGTTCTATTCTCTATTCCCTGCTTACCTGGGATGGGCAGATGACAGCAAATCAATATATCCATTCCTGTATCTACCCCAAAATCCAGTTTTGCATTTTTCTGTCTGCTGATTATTTCCACAAAGATATGTCAATCAGTATTTTATAACTAAGTCCAAAGCCAATAACTGCAACCATCTCAAGAATGGATTCTGTCTCTATTAATAATGCCCCATAGTTCAGTCAATTATAAAGCAGACAGAAATATAACGCATGCTTATTCATAATTTTTATGTATTCTTTAAAATTTCTAACATCAACAAGGCTAAGCTTATCCAAAAGAATAGCCCAATGAGTAGTTGTCTAAAAATAATATATATAATGGAAATATATGTATATGTATCCATCCTAGCTGGGTGCTACTCAAGAGGCTGAGATCTGATGACCATGTTTCAAAGCTAGCCTGAGCAGGAAAGTCGGTGAGACTCTAACTCAAACTAACAACCAAAAAGCGGTAAGTGGAACTATGGCTCAAGTGGTTGAGTGGTAGCCTTGAATAAGAAAGCTCAGGGTAGCAGCACTTAAGCCCTGAGTTCAAGCTTCAAGACAGGTACCAAAAAAAATGTGTGTACACATATACATGTATATATGCATATGTACATGTGTGTGTATATATGTATATATGTTATATATGTATCTCCACAGCTCAACAGCTTTTTCTCCTTGAAGGGGAAGATATAAAATTAGAAAAGCAAGGCACAAAATTTAATTCTCTCAGCAACCAGCAAAGGATATACTGTGTTCCCACTATTTTGTTGTTTTGTTTTTTACAAGTGATCTTTTTTTTCCTCTTTTGTTTGTCTTTTGTTTTTTGCCAGTCCTGGGGCTTGAACTCAGGGCCTGAGCACTGTCCCTTAGCTGCTTTTTGCTCAAGGCTAGCACTCCACCACTTGAGCCACAGCGCCACTTCTGGCTTTTTCTGTTTATGTGGTACTGAGGAATTGAACCCAGGGCCTTATGCATGCTAGGCAAGCAATCTTATTACTTAGCCACATTCCCAGCCCCCAGGTGATCTTCATTATCAATATTTTTTTAAAAGAAGCATACAAACATTTACTTGTTAAATAATTTTTAAGTAAATATGAAAAAAAATAGCTGTTTTCTAAGTCTCTCTCTCTCTCTCTCTCTCTCTCTCTCTCTCTCTCTCTCTCTCTCTCTCTCTCTTTGCTCATCCTAGGGCTTGAACTCAAGAGCCTATCCCTGAGCCTCTTTGTGCTCAAGGCTAGTGCTCTACCACTTGAGCCACAGCACCACTTCTGGCTCTGTTTATGTGGTGATAGGGAATTGAACCCAGGGCTTCATGAATGTTAGGCAAGCATTCTACCACTAAGCCACATTCCCAGACTCTTAAGGAATAACTCTTTTTAATTTCAGAAACTTTAACCAAGTCCAATTTGTACATCAAAGTTTTCTGCTATAAGGATCCTGTGGTTTCCATTTTACAAAACTTGAAGCTGGGGCTGGGAAGGTGGCTCAGTGGTAAAGCGCTTGCCTTGCATGCCTGAGGCCCTAGGTTCGATTCCTCAGCACCACATAAGCAAAAAGAAAAAAGCCAGAAGTGGCGCTGTGGCTCAAGTGGTAGAGTGCTAGCCTTGAGCTAAAGAGCTGAGGGACAGCGTCCAGGCCCAGAGTTCAGGCCCCACGACTGGACCCAAAAAAAAAAACAAAAACAAAAAACCTTGAAGCAACAATTTCAATCAGCTCTGCACTCACCAAAACACACTCTCCCACCATTCTTTCTAGGGTCCCTATCCGCACAAAGCTACAGTAAGGACAGATTCTCCTTCATCATCTCTGCAGGTGAAGGTCAGTGTCCAGCTCTTTCTATGCTCCTGAGGTCCATGAAAACCATGTGTAAATAAAATGCAATTGGCTGAATCTCCCCATCGCATTGTTTAAGCCTCGCCCATGGAATGACTTAGCATGCTTACTCAACTGCAAACTATTTTCTGAACCCAACATAGAAAATCCATCAAGCCAGTTACCCGGTCTACAAGAAGACACAAAGATAAGAGAAAGTCCAGAGGAAAGAAAAGAAGTTCTTTCCAGGGTCCCTCAAAGACATTTGCCTTTAATTCATTCAAATAATGATACAATAATGATACAAATGAGTAGTTTCCACATTATAAATGCTAAGCACCGATGCCAGGTTAAGTGGTAAATGGTGACTATAAGCCTGAAACACAAATCTATTTTTCTTCCCTGTTTAAAAAATATGTTTGCCTTTCTATTTTTTTCTCCTAACAACAATAAAAACAAATGGGTCAAACATATGCCAAAGAATGATGAACTGAAGGACACAATGCCATGTAAGGATCACTTAAATGTTGTGTGGTCTTTCTGCTTTAATAATATTCAGATGCTCAACTACTTTCTTTTAGATTTAAAAAATATAGTAATAAAAGATGTGGGAAGGCACTGGGAACTCTATCTAGTAGTCAGAACTTAAGACAGCTTTTGTCTCTTCCTCTCCGCCCCGTCTCTTTGGTCTCAGGAGTCTTTTGAAATCTGCATGAAACAAATATTTTAAAATTCAGAGGATCTTTGCTAGTTTTCCTGTGTCAGTTGTCAGAAAATTCTAGCTAAGCAAACTGCCCAACCAGATACTGGGAGAAAAAAAAAAAGTCATCTACATGAAGTCTGTTAGTTCCAAATCCTGTCTGAAGTGGAGTTTGAGTTGTTAGTTTCTGCAATTCTAAACCATCCTTTAAAAAAAAAAAGTCTAGAACACTCAAAGTCCAGAACTTTCTTACATATATCCAAATAACACCTGTGGCTCTTTTACTAAGAACATTGATTTGGACTCATCTGAAGGATATGCATCAAAAGCTCATGTCAACGCCAAGGTCCAGCAGAACCTGTATCTAGTAAATCTCTGGTTCCTATTGGAGCTAGAAGTATCATCAAATAAGATTTTTTGAAAAGCTACTTCCAGAGTCATAATTTTTTTCCATCACCTGTTTGGACACAGACTTAGTCACAAGTTTGTTGGTGATTATGTTTTTAATATCTCAGACTATCCATTCATTTAGGTTATTTTTTTCCAATTGTCCCTCTTTGTCCTCATCAAACACTAGAAACTCATTAAGCCTCAAGTATTTTTTGTTTTTCTAATATAAAACAATGTCCAAGAGAGGTATTATGTGGACAGGTTCTTTATCCAGATAAATATCAGTTGATAGAGCTGGCTGAGCGAACCATGTCCAGAGTCAAAAGGTATTTGTCAAATCTTTCTAACATTTCTCTATTTTAAACATCTTAAACATACTGAGTTGGAAATGAAGTAGCTAACTAAATCTCTAACGTGAAGCTTTATGAATTTTCTCACTCAGTAAAAAGCAAAAGGTGCTTCATACCATCAGTCCAGAAGCTTCCAGAGACATTTTTGCTTGATTTTTTTGGTGTGGTGTATGCTGCTGTTACAGTCTCATTTTTATACCACTTTCTCCTAAATAGAATGTTTGATGAGTTAAGCAAGCAGGGGAAGAGAAATTGGAAGATGATAACCTCATATGAACTTAAAAACTTTAGATTTGGGGCCATAACGGTTAAGGGTGATATGTAAGCTTTCTTTTTTTTTTTTATTGTGAGAATATCATACAGAGGAGTTACAATTACATGGGCAAGATAATGAGTACATTTCTTATCAAGCATTGTTGCCCGTATGTAAGCTTTCTGTCACTATGACTATCATTGAGAAAAATCAACTTCAAGAGGGAAGGATTTCTTTGGGCTCACTGTCAAGATGATGTGGTTTATGGTTACTTAGCTCCCTTGTTTCTAGGCTATGGTGATGCAGACTATCATGGAAGGGAGCATGTGGTGGGGTGAAGCTGCTCACTTCCTGGCTGCCAGGAAGCAGAGAAAAGAAGAGCCAGAGGCAAACTATATTCTTCTAATGCACAGCCTCAGTGACCCATCTCTTCCAAATAGATATTACCTCTTTCACTTTCCCATTAGCGGCACTAGCTAGTGGCCAGAACTTCAAAACATGAATCTTTGGGGAAATGTTCCATATGCCCATATAGTAAGTATAATATTAACAACAGGTATTTAATAGGTATCACTACAATAGATATTTACCACTCACTCCAGAAAGATACACACACACACAATTAACCCCAAAGTAGGAGTTGCCAGATTTAACAAATAGAATGATAGTATACACTACTAAATTTGAATTTTAGATTAAAGAAAAGTCCTGGTGATGACTATGTATTTCTTACAAGCCGCAAGTATAGAAGAAGACTTGAAGGTAAGACTAATGAAAACAATGTTGGAAAATCTAGTCCCTTTGTGTTCTTCAAATCACAGCTTGCCTGGGACTGCATATAAAAGTGAAGGCTTTACTTACGGTAACAAAAGGTCTTGTACTATTAGGCAATAACATCAAACTATCAAAGAATTCTCAAAGTCATCCACAGCAACAATTGATCCAGATGATTATATTATGGTTTGTGCCTCGTTAATTCAAAGAGGACCTGCTTTAGCAATGTTAAATTTGGCACACAATGAAATCTTTTCATCAATGTTTGAAACATTCCTGTATCCGCAGAATTTTCCAAGCTTCTGAAACCATGTGTCAAACAGTTTGTAATCTGTTGAAAGCTATTTGTGACCTTTCTTTAAGCTTGAAAAGAAATAACTCAATCTGCTGGCTTTACCACTAGGGAATTCTGGGAAGGGAGAAAGCTCAGGAGAGAGAAGAAAGGCAATGTTTTCGTGTGACCTTTAAAACTGTAATGTCATGTTAATTGAATATGAATTAACAGTTATTTCATTGGAACATTTCTGGGAACTGTAGTAAATCAAATGTTTATAGAAAAGCAGGTGTCTCCTCTCATGTTTGTGTGTTTTCCTATTTTCTACACAATATCTATTTCTCCTTTTTCTGAGTAGTTCATTCTCTCACAATGTGCTCCCAACTTTTTATCTTGTAAATAAGTCTCCTTTGGAGAAATGTTACTTTTTTTAATAAATATTTGTTCAATAAGTGAATACTTGAAAAATCATAAGGTTTCCTCTCATTAATACCCTTTGTGGCTTTATCAGTATTGAGACATAGAATCAATGACACTTATTTGAGAGACTGCCATATAAACATAGCCTGTGTATCTGCACTTTATTTCATTTTAAAATCAATTATGTCAAAAAAAAGTCTACGCCTATATTTTCTTCAAGCGTAAGAAAAATGTTTACACTAACCTTCAACTGTTTCTTGAGATCTTTTTATTTCATGTTAGAATCAATTAAGTCAGAAAAGTCTATGCCTGTATCTTTCAAAACTAATGAAAAATGTTTTTACACTTACCTTTAAGTACTTCTTGGAATCTTCCTTTCTTTGTGTATACTAGAAGGAAGAAAGGGAGACAAATGAGTGGGGAGAGATTGAGAGAGGGAGAAAAGAATGCCAAGTGGCCTAAAACAATTTCAGGATTGTTTTTCTTAGCTGCCTTTGGTTGTCTGTTGGAGGTATTCTAACTCCTTTGTGTTTCAACTCCTCTACTTTCTCTGCAAGAGCACTCACAATCATAGACTCAGTGAGTAGCAGGCTACTTCTAGGAGGAAGTAGGAAGTAGGACTTGGGAAAGAGAAGAGAAATACTGTGAAGGTTCTCAGAAAGACTGAGTCTGTCCTAGTCCATCAGATAACACAGCCAGAACAACAGCTGGCTGGAGGCCGTCAACAGCCAAGGCAACCAACCTCTCTCTTATCAAGGCCAGATGCCTGTTTTGAAGAAATCAGAACAACAACATGTGAGCAAGAAGCAGAAACCAGTGAACTGGGTGTAGTCTTTTGAACCACAATGAATTAAGTGGAACCAACCGTCAGGGTCATCAATGACTTGGCAGCCAGAATTAAATCCTGTTCATCATCCGGGAAGGAGTTTCCCAGAACTCCCAAAGTGAACTGTTCCTCTAGCCACAAATTGGGTCTAATTAATTAAGGGTATTGTAAGAATAATCCAACCTCTAATTGTCCCATAGGTTTCTCTTTACCTACTAAGCCTCTCCTGAAGTCTTTTACTCTTAAGAAGCTCTAGTAGAATCCCTTTATTTTTCTCAGAAATCATCTCTTAGGAATTTATGGACCTCTCCTAGGGGCAATAGTAACACCAAGGACCCAGAGAAGCCTAAAGGATGCTTATTTCATCACTGTTATCAATATTCCAATCCACAACAATGATTGCCCTCACCTCCTTTCATTTCAACAGCCTCAATGAAGAATCCCAAGTGATGCTGTAGACTTCAGGAGACTGTTGATGCCATTGTTTCTAGAATCTTTGTTTGGGCTGAATTTTCTTAGTTTGCCGTGTCGTTCTGAAAAAATAAATTGGAGGCGATTACAGCCTGACATTTTTAAAATGAGTCAGCCTTGTTTTTTTTTTTTTTAAAAAAAAATTATTATACTTAAGGACTTGTCCAAAGAGGTTACACTTCAACTTGTCAGTTTATCAGTGTTTTCTCATATCAGAAAATTCTGTCACAGATAGAAAACTCACTCTCATTGGTTGTGTACTACTACCTGACAGTTGAGAGAGTAAGTGGAACTATCAGGATCAAAGAATAAAATACAGCATGTATGACCAATAACTAGGTTGAAAAAACTACACTATGAAGACTGAATTCAAAGAAATATTATTGTTTTTGTTCAACAGATTTTAGCTGTTACCACCACAACAGTAACCACGTAAGATAATGCACATTAATCTGCCTCACTCTAAGTAACAATTTTCTAACTACATGCATCCCATAACCATAAAATCACAGAAACCCTCAAGATGCACAATCTAAAATTCTTATCCTTCTTTTAAAAAAAAAGTATGAGAAACTGAAGTTTCATTCAAGTCACATCAACCAACTTAAGGTTTTTAATACTGTCAAAAGTTGAAACACTAGAATCAAATACCATGTATTTTACAAACTATATTCTCCTTTGTCCACAGGAGAAAGAGAGCTCCCTCAGTTCCATCTGGAGAAAGTCTGGCAGAAACAACGAAAAGAAAATCCTGGTCAAAGCTAGGACTTGAAGAGACCAAAGCTAAGTATCTATGGTATAGAAGATTAGATAGAATAAAAAAAAATACCTATTCTGTGAAACCATAGCCCATTTTAGACATCCAAGTAGACACCCAAGTACTCCAGATATTATAGGCGAAGTGGCTTGCTCTGCACCAGAGGGTTGACCAGGTCCTTCACAGCCTGAGATCCCTACTCCCTATCCTTCTCAGTGGACCCACATCTGACTTTCTCCATGACTTCTCTTGGGTCTGTCTCCCATACTGACACTGTGGCAAAGCATCCCTAGGTTCTCTGGCTTGTGACTATTCCTTGTCTTCAGGTCCCCAGAGTAGCTCAGTCTCAAACAGCAGACCCTCAAGATAGTACTGGCCATCACTCTCTAAGACACAGGGAGTGACTAAATATATTTCTTTTTCCAGTGCTGGTCCGACACTCGGGAGGGGTCACTGTCATACCCAAATCCCTGTACTGGATTTCAAGCTTGTAAGACCTGCGATCCTATCCTGTGCCAGTCTGTTGTCACCAGGTTTGCCTTGCTTAACGTGTGGTTGTGGCTTTGGCTTTCCCTCTCCTGGGGAGCTGGAGTTGAAGCTTTCACTACATAGCTTTTCTGTTTCTCTGTGCTTTTCAGCTGTCCCAGAACGCCTTTCATGATCTTAAGGGTCTGTTACTTTCTTTCTTTGATAGACAGTCTGTCCTCTGTTCTCTACCTCCTCTGCTCATTCACACAGTCTCATGGAGGAAGCTTTTCATCTGCCATCTTCTAAGAGCTCTTCCCCCTTCCCCCCAAAAAAATGTGGCAAAGAGGTAATGGTGGCAAAGGGCATTATCCTCCTCAGCATCGTGGCTCTCTGACCTAGTCACAAAGTGATCCCTGAGGATTTTTCAGACACATGAGAAGCAGACCAACAAGTTTTACTCTGCTTTTATGATTGTTTTGTAAATTCTCTAAAGGAAAAAGTATCTGCTATGGTTTATACCTAAAGCAGATGGTTTCCTACAGCCTCCTGGTCACTTCTCCTTGGGAGTAGCCCTACTTTTAGGATCTTATATAGATAGCAAAATATATAAATAAGTAAACAAGTTTACAATAGCAGTATTCTTCCCCCCACCCCCGCCACCTCCTAATTACCACCAAAAAGCCACCATCATCTTTCAGCCAAAAGTCCTTCTACAGACCTACCCATTTTGTATGCTATTTGAGCAAGACTGAGAAATATCATGTTACTGCTTGCAAGAAACTACAAGAGAGGGATGGGTTTTATTTCCTGGATAGAAGACTAGTCAGGAAAAAAATGGTTAACCAAGAAGGCTTTGATCAATGTCTATGGAGTAAATGAAGCTTTCTCAATAACCATGGTATTTTCTTGGCTTGATGTTAGGAACAAAAAAAAAAAAAAAAGGAAGTTAGACCCAGTGATTGTTGAAGTGGGTATAACATACTGACTTGCATTAAATGGAAATTCTACATGAAGCCCCGCAAATCTAAGTCCAGATTCCAGTACCACCATTGCCTTCCTCTGTTATCTTGAACAGATCATTAAATAAGTATGTACTTTCGCTCTGCTTTTTAGAAGGCAAGTTGATTGTATCTACTGTCTTCCCAAAGGGTTGTTCTGCAACAATGTGAAGATGATTAAAAGGAAAACAAGTGTATCAAAGAGAGCCAGACAGAAACTCTGGGGCTTTACTTGTCTTTGAGAAATAGTTAGCTTCTGGGTCTCCTATTCCCAAATAAAACAAGTAACTACTCACCAAAAGGTATATTCCACAAACTTCTACTGGGTATATTTTTGCTTGTTTTTTATATCATAGACATGGGAGTTATTGCTCTTAGTATTCTTTGTGCTAGCTGAATATATAAATCTATTTGAACCAGTTTATGGTCCCTTTATTTTTACAGTGATGATTACTTATTACAGCGATACTAATGATGATTACCTATAGAAAAGTACATAAATCATACGGCTATATAGCTCAATTATTTATCACAATTTGAACACATCTATATAGTTAGCATTAAATAAATGACATAGAACATGAGCTGCACCCGGAAGCCTTACTTGTCTCCTTCCCAGGCTTCCTTCCAAAGATGATCACGCGCTTGACTAGCGTAAGATTAGTTTTTCTGGTTAGCTCTATTACAGGCTAAGTAACAGTACTTCTCTGTGGTTGCTAGCAGCTCTTAAACTGCTACAGACAGGTATCTGTGTTTGAGGAATGCTCCTTGATAGTTTGATAAAAAGATGTGAGAGAGAAGTCTAGAACACAAGGGTAAGGAGCAGAAACTAGGATTGGAAATGGTCTTGACAAAATATTGTCAGTTAAGACTGGTCTGTCATTTCCAGCAGGCATATGATTTTATTGTATTTTTGGGAAAGGAAAGCTTAATTGTGTTGAACTATTGTCAAACGAAACACAATAGTTTCTCTGATATATTGCAAAATACCATTTATAGAAAGAATCTCTTTTTTTTTCCCCAAAAACAAAAGAATTTTTTGTGGCTTAACTTGGGACTTGTCCATACTTGGCAAGAGTTAGAGATGTACAATAGTGTCATCTTCAATTTTTTAAGGCCCTTTGCCATGATATTCCCAAGAGTACAAACAGAATCAAAATGTCAGACCTTGCCCTGAGCAGCAATGCATTTCCTAGATGATGAGAAGGTTGGAGATAGAAAGTGGGGGAAGAAGAGTTATAGGAGTCCATGCCCAACCACCCTGGGGCAGGAAACCTAGTTTCCTTTCCTATTCCCCATATTAAATCCACAACTGCATTCCATTGTCTGGTGGGCCACCACAGCTGTGGCTGTTTCCAAAATGAAGATGGACGGTAGCCACACTTGGATTTGGTTTTCTCTAGAACTGCTGTTCCCCTGGGCATTATTTTTCAAAGTATCACATTGCATAGGGGCTTAATGTTTCTAACTAGTTTGTGAATAATTGCATATCCATTTTTCTGTTCATTACATGTTCCTTTGGGATATCCACATCTAGATTGAAAAAGAGCATGATTGCTTGCTTGGCTTGTCTATTTCTTTTTCCCTCCAGAGCAGATAACTCACATAGCATAATCACCAAAACATAGCTGGGAATTTGACATGTCTACGAAGTGAAAGACACTGGCAACTTCTTGTGACATATGCATTATTCAATTCTGATCAACTAGCATATTCTAAGAACCTAGACCCTCCTAGTTATGTTAGCTACAAGTGACTAAAAGTATAAAGGTATTATCCCTGCTTATAAAGACATTATAGAGGATTAGAGAAAAATGCAAAACCAAGAATAACCATGTCATCATTGCTTATTATTATGAAAGTGCTAGTATAATGTTTAATAAGAAGCTGATTCATTCTCCTGAAAGTGTAATCAGGGAAGATATCACAAGAGAAGGTTTCATAGAATTGGCCAGTAAAGAGAATCATATACACCAGATAGAAGGAAAATAGAAAAGTACAGAGAAGTCACATAGCCTACTGCTCTTCAGAACTCTAAGGAGACAAATATGGAAGTACAAGGTGAAGAGGGGCAGTCAGAGAACTAAAGCAGAAATGGGGAGTCAGACCAATCAGAGGCCTTCATCCTCAAAACCAATAGTTAGTTATGTGGCTTACTGATCAACTCTGACATAGGAAAAGAAGCCTAGAAGATGAAGAAGGCAGCAAGATTTAACACATGTACTCAGGCTTAAACTATAACATGCACACAGTCATTCTCATTCTTGCCATTCTCTTACATCTCTGAATTTTTTACTACATCCTTACTTCCTCTATATCCCTAAGGACCTTCCTTTTACTTTACGTAAAACTATTGAAACTTCAGGACCAAGATTTTAAAATAGTCTGCAACATATTACAGCGAAGCTGCCCAACTTATTGGTTGTGACATTTCAAACCTACTGAAATGATGTCATGTTCAGTTTTCTATTGTAAGGACCTTGGAAAATATACCCGTTTAGCAACAGGCATGAGGGCTAGATATGGTTTTGTTTGCTTAATATTTTAAGGTCTTTTTTTAAAATTACTAATGATCTCTTGACGATGTCTACCTTGCCCTGGAGAGAGGAATTGGCTTTTAACCCTTGTCTGACCTGATCTGATCTGTCACTGGTCTTGATGGGCTGGGACACAGGCGATTCATCTGTGTACTCCTGAATGGCTTGACTAGCTTCTTTGCAGTCCACTCCCTTCCAGAAGGCATGAGTTTACAAGGAAAAAGGAGTTAAAACTGCCTCATTTCTGCACATACAAATGAGCAACAGTTTGACCAGGTAGGGTAGGGTAGAAAAGAGAGGGAGAGAAAGAAGGCAGAGAGAAAGAAGACAGTCAAAGGACCTCGAGATGGGCAGGTAGGATGGAAATGAATCAAGAGAAATATTTTTCACTCAGAGTGTCACTCTGAGGTAATGTACAGGAAATTCAAGAGACAAGAACAAGAATCAGCATTTGGAGGGAAGATTAAAGAGTAAAATCTTTAAGCCAAAAATGTTTCATTTGCTTACACATATTTAAATGTATCAAAAAGCATGGGATATTTGCATTTGTGGAAAAGCAGTGTGGGTTAGACTTTTTTCTTTTTCTTTTCTTTTCTTTTTTTTTTTTTGTCGTGGGGCCTGAACTCTGGGTCTGGGTGCTGTCCCTCACCACTTCCAGGTTTTTCTGCTTATGTGGTGCTTAGGAATCAAACTCAGGGCCTCAGGCAGGCGAGGCAAGCACTCTACCACTAGCCACCTTCCTAGACCAGATTTTTGTTTTCTTAAGACTAAGAAACGCTGCTTGAATCTCCAACTCATTAACGCACAATGGTTAGAAGGAAGTGAGGGGGAGAACCATCAGCCAAAAGAAAAAATGTTCAAAGTTGATACCTGATGCAGAAAGTTAAATAGCTTCTACCTTTCATTATGTCTGTCTTTCACTCTATAATCAGAGTAGTCCTTTGACTCCAAAACTATTATCCTTTAAAGGAGACAGTTGGTATGGCATATGTTTGAAAACTGAATATATCAGAAAATATCAATGGAACCTATCTGCAATTATCAAGGAAATAAAATGGTTAAAGTCTGATTGCAAAAAAAAAAAAAAAATAAGGATAATTTGTATGTTCCCTAAATAAGTTTAACTTTTCCTTTTTAAACAAAATAAATTCACTTATGTAAAGATAAATTTAGGAAGAATTATGTTCCACAATATCTATGGGAATCTTTTTAACCTTTTATAATGTTTCTTATTTTGTTACTATTATTTCTTTTGCTGGTACCAGGGCTTGAACCCAGGGCGTCACATTTGCTTGACTAGATTGTTCAGCTGTCACTCTGCCACTTGAGACACACTTCCAGCCTAGTTTTTTGATTGGAGACAAAGTCTCGTGGACTTTTCTACCAGGGCTGGCTTAGAACTGAAATCTACCAGATCTCAGCCTCCTAATTAGCTAAGATTACAGATGTGATTACAGATGTGTGCCACCAGTGACCGCATCTTTTGTTAAATTTTCAACCTCCACTGCTTGCTAAGAGGGAGTTAAGCTCACTAATTGTTCCCACTCATAGAAAACTTGAACACTGTCAACCCACCTGAAGTGACTGATATCTTAAAAGAAAACTCCAAACATTCACTGTGAACAGTGTAATGCGTATTTTTTTTCCAAGTGTATGTGTAAATTCCCAAAGATAGATTATATACACTGGGCTACAGTACAAGTCATAACAAATTAAAAAGTAATTGAAATCTGACCATTTGTATTACCTGATCAAATAGGAATATAAACATAGGCATGACAAGATATTATTCAGCCCTTAAAAAAAAACAAAAACAAAAACAAACAAAAAAAAAAGACAACTAAATCCTATCACTTGTGTTAACTGGATAAACCCAGAGGACATTACATGAAGTCTAACAAACAAGGCACAGAACTGAAAATAGCTTAGTTTAGAGATGTAGAGATTAAAATGGTGGTCATTAGAGGCTGGGGAATAGGAGTTGGACAGATGTTGGTGGAAAAACAACACAGATAGGAGAAATAAACTCAATATACCGTACAACGTGGCAATGAGTCAACACTGTATTGTATCCTTAACAAACACTGCTGAGAGTAGATTTTAAGTATTCTTACCACAAAAAAATTGTGCACAGTAATGTATGTTAATTAGTTCAACAGAGCCATGCTGCATGTATATGCAGATTTAAAAACCACTGTTGTGCACTAAAAATACAATTCTATTTATCCAATTTAAAAAATATTTTTTAAAAAACCCAAGCAATCACAAAGAAGGCCACACTAAAGCTACCAGCGCAACTATGTTTATCGCAGCATTATTCACCATAGCTAAGATATGGAACCAACCCAGATGCTCCTCAGTAGATGAATGCATCAAGAAAATGTGATCTATTTATATACATTGGAGTTCTATGCCTCCATCAGAAAGAATGACACTGTCCACTTGTTAAAAAATAGAAAGACTTGGAAAAAATTATATTAAGTGAAGCAAGCCAGACTCAAAGAAACATATAGGTCCCACGGTTTTTCATTTATCTGCAATAACTAGTATATGTCTAGGACAAGCAGAAGAGGTCAAAAGCTATATACATATGACCATATAACCTGATGCTAAAGTGAAATGAACCCCAAGATAGGGACATAAGAGGTTTTATCTTTGTTGCTGTTCTTCTTAATGTACTTATAATGTATTATGTGATATTTTTGTTTATTTTGTATGTTCTTCCCCCATGGTACAACCCCTGTTGTCACGGTATTTGATTCTGGTGCCCTGCATCTTTTTTTTTTTCCTGCATCTTGTATATACATTTTTCTAATTTGGGGAGGGGAAGGGAAATAACAAAATGCTGAAATAAGGATACAGGATGACCTATTGTAACAATGAGATGTACAAGACAGTATGTTGAAAATGAACTTCACAACTTTGGGGGGGGGGGAAGGAGTTGGGGAGAAAAGGAATGGTAGGGGAAATATGAAGGAAGGTGTAACAATTCTTGGTGGAAAATAGACTCATTACCTTGCTCATATAACTGTAATCCCTCTGTACAGTATCTTTACAATAAAAGTACATATTTAAATATATATATATATATATAAATTTTTAATGACAGATGGCCTTAAAGATTGTCAATCCAAATAAGATACTGATTTCTTCACTTTACTAAAGACAAAGATGTGTTTTTTTTTTTATTTTAAAAAGCTGGCCTAGAAATAGATGGTAAGTGCTCCCACAAGGGAGAATGACTTTAGAGGCCTCCTCTCTCAGATGATTGAAGTAATTGGAACATTAAGTATATAGATACTTGCTTTGAACATGAGGATTTGGATAAAAGCTGCTTGTAATAAAGAGCATGCTAGTGTTAAAAATCTATGAACTGATAAGCATATAGATCCAGAGATTTTAATGTATAAAGTTAAAGAGCTAGCTTTTAGCCAAATTCATCAGTTCCTACTAGATTCCAATTTGTTTTCACTTAACTACAGTCCATTGTTCATCAGCCTGTAATTAAAACCTTCTATACAAGATGATGCACATACTGTGAAATGTTAGGGAAGTTGCCATTTGAAATGGCAAAGATTATTAGACTACTATATATTATATGAATAAAAAAGGTAATTTGCAGTAATTTGTAAATCTACTTCAATAAGCACTAAAGTCTTATTTTTATTTTTTTTGGTTGGTCGTGGGGTTTGAACTCTGGGCCTGGGCGCTGTCTCTCAGCTCTTCAGCTCAAGGTTAGTACTCTACCACTTGAGCTACAGCACCACTTCCAGTTTTCCGGTGGTTTATTGGAGATACGAGTCTCATGGTCTCTCCTGCCCGGGCTGGCTTTGAACCGCGATCCTCAGATCTCAGCCTCCTGAGTAGCTAGGACTACAGGCGTGAGCCACCAGCGCCCGGCTTAAAGTCTTATTTTTAATGTGTGTGCTTAAGTTTCAAGACCTAACATCAGCAACCTTGAGCAGAAAAAGTAACTGGAAAGTCTTTAGATGTCTTGACTATAGTAAAGGTTGTCAAATATGGCTACCTTCATATAACACAAAATTAAGCAATGAAGAAATTCAGTCAATGACCAGGATTTTTTATATAGTTGTATGTGGCTTCGGGTGAACTAGTTTCAATAATTGCTTCAAATGATGTCAGGGGTGATTATACTGACCTGTTGACTATGCTGAATAAGAAAGTTCTAGAAAGCCTCTCACACATGTCTGGACCTTGGTGCCAATGACTGGAATACTTCAGTTATTCCTGGGTAGCCTTTCCTTCCTATGACTCCAAGGACTTGTCACAGGGGCCTTCTCTTCAAAAGGTTAGCCTGGATTTCTGAAGATCCCATGTCCGGCTTTAAAGATCTTTGTACATTGATTTCATCTGAGAACTAGAATTATAATTTACTCTTGGAATAGCTTCTTAACTTCCATTGTTAAAATAAAATGAGGTGTCCAGACTCAAATTTGGAAAACATTTTTAACTTTACAAAACTATTTTCCAAAAGTAACAAAGACTTCTATTTCTTAAATTCAAACAACATGTTTTCAGGGAAATGTGTTTTGGAACTTAAAAAAAAAAGATTATAAAACATTAGAACACATGGTTCCATAAGTACATTTCCTTCCTTCTTCCTTCCTTCCTATGCTTCTTCATTCCTTCCTTCCCTTCCTTACTCCTTAGTTCCTTTTATCTATCCTTCCTTCTTTCTTCCTATTCCTCTCCTTCCTTTCCTTCTTTCTGTATTTCCTTCCTTTGTTTCTAATGGACAAAGTGCTTTAAAATCAGAACTTATGAGACAGTCTACTGTTGAGTCTCTAAAATTCCTAAAGTGTTTGCAAAATATGTGCTTGAAAAACTGGAGGGGGAAAACTTGCAATAACAAATATTTAATAGTACAAAAGAGAAATATACGTATATATCACAGTAGGAAAAAAAATCCCCTGAAAATGATTTTTTAAAACAGATTGAAAAAAAAAAAAGGTTGCTACCAACAGTAAAAAATGATCACAGAATTAAGATTGAAGATGCTAGGATAATTTCAACAGTTCTTCATAAGACCTGTATTCTGGAGACTATTATAAGCCTTTTCCACAGTACCCTGATTCTTAGCCCAAGCCAAAAAGGGCAGGTCTCAAGATTTACAGAAGAAGCTTTTGTACAATAAGCTTTGAGCCTTGGTATAAGCGCTCAAAGATTTTTCTTTATAAGACAACAGTCTTGATGAAGATATCCCCCAACACAGACTAAAAGAGACTTTAGGCAGTTAGAAATCATTTTCCAACAAAGAATTGTTCTGGCGCTATCTTCCAAGACTAGGCTAGCTCACCCTTTTACAATAGTTCTTGTCCCATTCTTGTGTAAAAACGTACTTACTCTTTACAATTTTTGTCCACTATGGCTTATACTTAGGTTTTGCATGGCATATCTAAATCATATTCATATAGGATAAACTTTCTGTTATTCTTCCTGAGATGGCTTTTCCAAGTCCAGGTTTTCTAAGCTAGGAATACCACAGAAATGAGGGTGGGAGAAACGAAAGGCTTGAAATGAAATTTTTCCTAAGGATCCCAAGGCAGGAGCTATTCCTTGGTCCTGGTTCAGATAGTCCTATGGTAGAGGTAATTCATTGCTTTTCTCTGTCCTTCACTCCTCTCTCTGGGATTTAACTACATCCTCCAGTCATCCTTCCTTTTCTAGAAAAAAAAAATTAACAGGTAACAGGTCAGAAATTCATTCAAGTTGAACAATTCCTTCCTAGTTTATGTGTATCACCCTAGCACTAGCAACTGCCATAACAAGTTAACAGTTGCCTGGAAATGTCTTTAAAAAGAGACACTCAGGACTGGGAAGGTGGCTCAGTGGTAGAGCGCTTGCCTTGCATGCCTGAGGCCCTGGGTTCGATTCCTCAGCACCACATAAGCAAAAAGAAAAAAGCCGGAAGTGGCACTGTGGCTCAAGTGGTAGAGCGCTAGCCTTGAGCTGAAGAGCTGAGGGGCAGTGCCCAGGCCCAGAGTTCAGGCCCCATGATCAGACCCAAAAACAAAAAAACAAAAACAAAGAGATACACACTCTTAAGGCTCATTTTCTAACCTCTGTGTGAACACCAACACTCTATCATTGCATAACTTAGTTAAGTAAATAATTACCTTCTGGTAGGGCCACTCTCTAGTAAGAATCTGTTCACTATTCTTCAAGTTGTGGCTAATTCAAGTTATTTTTCTCTTGCTTCTGCAACAAATTACCACAAATTTGGCACGCATAAGCAACACAACTTATTTTCACATACTGTAAGAGTCCAATACAGATCTCACTGGACCTAAATCAAGATTTTGGCTAAACAAGAATTCCTTTCTGGAGGCCTTGGGGAAACTCTGTATCTTTTTTTTTTTTTTTTTTTAAGCTTCTTAGAGGCTACCCACATTTCTTAATTTATGGTTCCCATTGTCCATTTTGCAAAGCTAAAAATGGTGGAATGAAACATTCTCACTTTTCATCCCTCTGACATCCTTTTGCATTATCCTTCTTTGAACTTTTTTTTTTTTTTTCAGGATGCCTGTGCTTGTACGGGGCCTACCTACGCTATCCCGGATAATGTTCCCATCTCATTCACTATTCAAACTAATCTCTTTCGTGTTTCTCTACTATGTCGAATATTTGGCTACCTCAAGGGTTCTGCTCATATTGGGTTTCCCTACCTAAAATACTGCTCTCTTCTTTATTCAAATGGCTCACTCTCTCCCACTTCATTTAGGGTCCTCTGAGTTTCACCTTATCACAGAGGTTTTTCCCTGACCACCTTATTTTACACTAAGTGCCCCTTGCTTGCACTAGTCTATTTTAGTTACGTCACTGTCTCTTGTTGCACTTTTGGATATCTTACTTAGTATCTTTTATTCATCACTTAGAAGAGAATCTGGCCCCTAGCAGGAACCCAGAACTTTTCATGGAATAAACAAACACATATTGAATGAACAAATCCTAAGACTTCTCTTTGCTGCCTGCTTGATGCCCTCGTCCATCCTGTTTGGTTTTCTATTCCGTTTTGCTAGAAATCAGTCTTCAGTTCTTCTTAATAATCTTTAACATAAGGATATATGGGAAAATTTTTGAGAACCTGCATGTCACGTGATTAACATTTTTTTTATATTTTGTCAGTTAGGGTCTTGAACACTGGGCTTGGGTGCTGTCCCTCAGCTCTTCAGCTCAAGGCCAGCGCTCTACTACTTGAGCCACAGTGTCACTTCTGGTTTTCTGGTGGTTAATTGGAAATAAGAGTCTCACTGGCCTTTCCTGCCTGGGCTGGCTTTGAACCGTGATCCTCAGATCTCAACTTCCTGAGTAGCTAGGATTGTAGGTGTGAGCCACTGGCGCCTGGCTAGATTAACAATATTATGAGGAATAGAACCCAATTTGAAAATTGTTCTCACTCAAGAGTTCATCACCCCATGTGTTCTAGTTTCCAGAAAAGACCTCTGGCATGATTCTTGTTCATGAGGCCCAGAATTCAAGCCCCTGTATCATAAGTAACAAAAACTTATATACTCAAGTTTTAGGAATTATAAAACTGCCTTCTACAATTGCCACTCTCTGGAATTCCCATTACACAAATGAAGACGCTCCCAGGTTGATCCTTGATCTTAATTTTTCCCCCTACTTTCTGAAGATCTGAAGTGGAAAAAAAAAACAAAAACAGAACAAAACTCCACATGAGAGTTAAAAATTATCTTTAGAAAGCCAAAACATCTTGTTTGACTAGTTAACTCACTTTACTAACAATGGCAGAGTTACTGAACAAAGATACTAAAGTCACAGTTAATAAATGAAATCAGTCAAGTGCTCATATAAACATTAAAGCATTGATAAGTTGACCTTCTCCATGAAACATAACACTCTACTCTAAATATGCAATGAGATATGTATTATTTGCTAGAGCCAAGATGTAAAATAAGATTGCAGACTGTCAGAACCTCAAGAGTATAACAGGAAAACCTGATGGTTAAAAGTAATTTGTAGGGCTGGAAGGTGGCTCAGTGGTAGAGTGCTTGCCTTGCTTGCATGAGGCCCTGGGTTCAATTCCTCAGCACCACATAAGCAGAAAAAGCCGGAAATGGCGCTGTGGCTCAAGTAGTAGAGTGCTAGCCTTGAGCTAAAGAACAGCGTCCAACCCCGCCCCCCCAAAAGTAATTTGTATTAAAGATGAGGCTCAAGTGGTAACACACCTTACTAGCAAAGCCCTGAGTTCAAACCCCAGTAAAACAAGATTTAAAAAAATTAGAGAGGGGTGCATTGACCCCTCTCAGAATCCCACAAGATACTCAGTATTTCAATGATAATACACAGTGCATATAATACACAGATCAGTGCATGAATAAGCCTCCATTCTGCCTACCTAAAATTCCTGAATTTATGGTAACTATTATATAAAGAATCTTCACCTTCCTTTACAACAAAAAATAATGGTTAGTACAAGCATTTCCACTTAAGGTTTTTTTAAATACATTTTTATATATGCATATATATATATATATATATATATATATATAAAACTAAGGCTTGAACTTAAGTTTTTGGAAGTTGGAACTTTCTTACTTTTACTCTACATTTTATCTTCTAATTACTATATTGATTTTTGTTTCAGCAATTACTTTTTAATTTCCAGGATCTTTCTTATTTATATCTTTTTTTCATACTCTATCACTGTTTTATACATGCTATTTTTCTGAAGCTATTTAATGGGTTTTTGTTGTTTCTCTCTGTTTATTGGAATTTTTCCCACCTACACCTCCCCCCCCACATACACACAGGCTACTATATTTCTCCACTTTTCATGTGGAGGGTTTTTATCAATTTTCTACTGGTAATCAGCTGTTATATATGGGAGTATTTGCTGGTGGTCTTCAATGTAGTCTCAGTAAATATGCAGCTTAACTTTCCATTAGGGTCTTTTAACTTTCAGCATATGGAATCAAAAACAAATTTTAATAATATAGTAATTACAGACGATAGAAAATGTACCTAGTGAATTCAAAACATTTGGTGAAATTTTGGAGAATTTAAAAGAATAAGCTGACCAGTAGTTGGTAGTTACTACAAAATATATATATATATTTTTTTTAAATGCTCAAGGCCTGTTGTTGGTGGCTCATATCTATAATCCTATTTAGGAGGCTGAGATCTGAGGATTGCAATTCAAAGCCAGCCCAGGCAGGAAAGGCTAAGAGACTCTTATCTCCAACCAACCACCTGAAAACTGGAAGTGGAGCTATGGTTCAAACTGGTACAGCACTAGCCTTGAGAACAAAGAGGCTCAGGGACAGTGCCCATGCCTTGAGTTCAAGCCCTACAACCTACAACTTCAACAATAACAAAAAAGCTCAAAAATCAGGAAGTGGGTATACAAATGATGGTTGAAGAAGAGTCTTAGGAAAAGACCAAATCAAAAGGCCTCAAAGAAAAGACCAAATAAAGACTATAATCCATATACTTCTAAAGGGTGCCTAGAAAGATGAGAAGTTTGATACGCTTGAGACTTACACGTTTCTACAAAGCGAGTCATAGTGACTCTGAGTACCTGTGAATGTCTGTCTCTCATCTTTCCCTCTTGCAGCCTCCCACACTGTACTTGCCCAGTAGCTCAACCTTTAGATGAATCCTCATTCTTTTATGCAAATTCTTAAAAAATTATGACATACTTGTAATGAACCTGATGTCCTGACTAAATTCAGTCTAGCATGTCTGGCTTTATTAGAAGATATAACCCAGGCTGGTAAAGTGAGGAAGAAAAGCAGTGAAACTAGCAAGAAAGAGAAGCAAAGGCAAACTGGTGAATGACTGTGCAGCATGACTGCTGCGACATGAAAAGCTGTACGCGACACTGTCGGTCTTGCATAGCCAAATGGTACATCTCTGCACCAGCAGGATAAGACGGTGCTCCTATGGCTCTTACAGTTTCAGGGGAAAAAAAAGAGGAATTTACAACACTCCTTAAGGTCCATTGATCCATTAACTTTGCAACTTCTAGACTGCATCTCTTTTAACAGAAGCCTTCTGACATGGAATTCCTAGTATACATAAGTACTAGATGGGCCAGAGATTCCTTTTTTTTTTTTTTTTGTCGGTCACAGGGCCTGAACTCTGGGCCTGGGAGGTGTCCCTCTGCTCTTCAGCTCAAGCGAGTGCTCTACCGCTTGAGACACAGCGCTACTTCTGGCTTTTTCTTGCTTATGTGGTAGCTGACGAATTGAACCCAGGGCCTCATGTGTTCAAGGCAAGCACTCTCTACCACTGAGGCACCTTCCCAGCCCCCAGCCAGGGATTTTGAACATATGGTTACTTTGACCCCAAGCAGAGGAATCACACAGACCTACTGGGTATCTGTCACTACAAAAAGTGGTATAGCTAAGGTAAAGTGATTGGTCAAGGGCTGAGGCCAAGAAGCTTCTCAGGTTTTTGAGATATGTGATATCTGATACAGTATCCAAATACTGAATATCTACTGCCACAATAATGCTGTAAAATA
Organism: Dipodomys spectabilis; assembly: GCF_019054845.1. NCBI lineage: Eukaryota > Metazoa > Chordata > Mammalia > Rodentia > Heteromyidae > Dipodomys > Dipodomys spectabilis. Next base: position 9,714,284 of record NW_024870785.1, on the reverse strand, counting down.
AATAGCTACATATTAATGGTATAACAATAGATGTTCTTTGTTCACAGTTGAGTGGCTCTCCTGATCTTGGCTGGAGATCACTTATCTGAGGGTTGGTTATCAGCCAGTCTAGATAGGAGTCAGCCAGGGTAATAAGGGCAACCTGGCTCTATTCTAGGCCTGCCTCAGTTCTCCAACAGGTTAACATAGCCTTTCAGGTTTATTTATCAACAGTCAAAACACTAGAGTGAATAGAAAGACAATACATTTTTTTAGGCATGTATATGGCTGATTCAGAATGAGAGTGTACTTCAAAGGAACTTGAAAAAAATACCATCAACAATACAGGGAGAAGTAAAGAAGGCCATTTTTGTAGCCTGGCATACCAAAAAGAAACAAGACAAGTGCAGCCAATTCATGTTGTTCTAACAGGTACCTTTCTTTGGATAGAACTTGAGATTTTTATCTGGCTTTGTGACACTGGCTCCTTCTGAAGTATGTGGGTCATCTTTTGTCTGTAAGCTCTGAGATGGGAGGGGGGAAGAGCAAATGAATGATAAGATTATTCTCTCTTCTTTTCCTTGTCCCTTTTAATTGCTATGTGTAGTTGATTTGTAGAGCCGGTTAAATGGCAATAGATTTTTGGGGCAGGGAAGTCTAAATTTAGCCCAAAGAAATCCAACTCTGGCCCTGCTTAAATCAATTCAAGCTCTCCTCTTATTTCTAGAGCCAAGGTTGAAACATGAAGAAATCTATTTTAATTCCATTCTTGTAATATAACTGTTAAATTAGTAAGCCACTGAGTCTATTTGGCTAAGACTGTGGTGCTAATAATGTTCAAACCTTATATAATCCACACTGCTGTTTATGAATAGCATAATACAAATGGCAATCTCACTAAACCAAAGCAAGTCAGAAATCTCAGACTGTAGACCAGTTGTGTGACTTATCAGAAATTAGTGAAATAGTTGCATGGTTTATCAGGAATTATTTAACTTCTTTAATCCTCAGCTGCCATGTGCATATGTGTTTATACTGCTCTAAAACTATAATATCCCAAATGTCCTATTTCTGGGTGCTAATAGGCATTGCATGTTCAAGTAAGTTTAGAGCATGCTAACTTAAATGATTTAATAACCTTATTTCAGAGCTCCTAACAACTGTCAATTAATTGATTGTGATTTTATTATATATATAATTTTTTTTACCAGTTCCAGCGCTTCAACTCAGGGCCTCACACTGGCTTGGCCTGTTTGCTCATGACTGGTGCTCTACCATTTGAGCCATGACTCCAATCAGTTTTGAAAGCGGTTTTCTTCCTAGTTAATTGGAGAAGGAAGACTCATGGACTTTTCTGCCCATGCTAACTTCAAACTGTGATGTTCCAATTCTCAGCCTGATTAGTAGTTAGGATTACAGGCATGAGCCACTGGAACTCACCTGCTTTGACTTCTGAATCTACAAGAAGTAAATGCATCTTTCATCAAGACCTGTTTTTGTTTGTTTGGGATTTGTGTGTGTGTGGGGGGGGGGGGGGGTAATAGGGCTTAAAGTCAGGGCTTAGACACTGTCTGTGAGCTCTTTTTTACTCAAGGCTAGTACTCTATTGCTTTGAGCCACAGCTCCACTTCTGGTTTTCTGGAGTAAGAGTCTCATGGCCTTTCCTGCCTAGGCTGTCTTTGAACCACAATCCTTAGATCTCAGCCTCCTGAATAGCTAGGAAAACAGGCATAAGCAACCAGTGCCAAGCAAGACTTGGGCTTTATTTTTTCTTCCATAAACATGATATGTATCCCAACAGTGTGTATTTACTTATATACAAAAAGAGAGAAATATGTACTGCTATTTTTAGTATCTCTAGTCAGATACCAAAAAAAAAAAAACCACAAAACAGTAGGTAACTTCAAATAAGAAATGTTCGTCAAATGGATGAAACATTGAGAAACATTCATCAAATGGACGGGATGAGAAAGGGTTAGGAAAAGTAACTAGGGCTAAGGCTGTACCTTGGGCCTTAGTAACAAATGAAATCGGTTATTGCCCATAAGGGAGAACAAGCAGGGATGTGAACCAAGAAATATAACTGAGATGAGTGTTCAGGAAGGGAAGGACATGTGATAGGTAGCATTCTGTTACAGGGACACAGTCAAAGCATGCCTACCTTGCAAGAAAGGAGCCAGGTAAATAAATGGTTTTCATTTCCCTCTCAACTTCCTATTTGTTGAATCAAACCCAAGGCCAGAGGGTAAGGGAACCTACCTCACACAACAGAGAGCAGAACATAAAAGAGAAGAGGGTACATCCAGCGGGCCCAACAAAAGGCATCCAGGATGACTGGGCTTTGTTCACCAGCAGCTACTTCCACCAGATTAAGTGACGTCCTCAGGATTCAGTCCCTCTATCTGGACACTCTGCAGTCCTTTCCCAGATTCACTCTAAGACTGGCTCTTTTCACCTGGTAGCATAGGTGGCCACCATCAGTTCTAGGCTTATTCTTAGTTCACAATTCCAAATTAAAACAAAAACCATAGCACTTACATTGTAGGTGCTGCTAAAAGACCCTATTAGATAGATACACGTTCAGTTACTTCTCACAGTGATTCTATCTAAAGTAAGCCACTCTATCCTTCACTCTTTGTGGATGAGAAACCTGACATGACAGATGTGTGGCATAGCTAAGACTGGGCTGTCTAGCTTTGGAGTCTGTGCATTTAACCATGGTATCTATCCCATTGCCTTTTACCAATTAAACATCTTGAATGCCATCCCTAATGCTTATCAGAATGGACTTGGGTGTTCTTGGTCTACCAAAGTAGGGCTTATGTTCATCTCTGTGGCAGGACCACGTGATTATTAGCAATTCTTTTTCCTTTTTCCTTGGGACTTAAATTCAGGGCCTGAGCACTGTCCCTGAGCCTCTTGGTACTCAAGGTTAGGGCTCTACCACTTGAGCCACAGCATCACTTCCAGCCTTTTCTGAGTAGTTTATTGGAGATGAAAGTCTCACGGATTCTCCTGCCTAATCTAGCTTTGAATCACAATCCTTGGATTCCAGTCTCCTGAGTAGCTAGGATTATAGGCATGAGCCACTGGTGCCTGGCTACTAGCAATTTTATCCGAAAAAAAAAAAGAAGTTAGGCAGATACAAAAGGCAGGAAGTATCCATCAGATACAGTATGTTATTTTCCAAAAACTCATTCTGCCTGTTTTTGTGACTAACCTCAAACAAATCATGCTTTATTTCTTTTTCTGTTAAGCAAAGAGATTCAAGCAGGGTACCAGTGGCTCATACCTCTTACCCTAGCTATTTGGGAGGTAGGAATCAGGAGGATCATCTCAATCAATAGGTGGCATACAGTGGCATGTGCCTGTCATTTCAGCTACATTAGAGGATGAGATCAGGAAGGCCAAATATGTCATGAATGCTAGATCCTCACTCAACTGGACATAGTAATTCCATGCCTGTTGCCTTAGCAGTGTAAACAGGTGACTGGATTATGGTTCACATCGGCCCAGCCATACACACTACTGGAAAACTACTTAAGTCAAAAGTCCTAGGGTTATGTATGGCACAAGGAATAGAGTGCTAGGCAGGTGCAAAGCCTTGGGCTCAACCCCAGAACACACACACGCACACGCGCACACACACACACGCGTAGACTCAGACATTTTCTAAATCTAATATGATTATCTCCCAAGAATAAACAAAGCACAACTGTAAGTTTATTAATGTGAGGAAAAGAAAATGACAGATGACTTGTTAACTAATGGATAAGTTTTGTTGCTTCCTTACCTCCAGAGCATTTGGCATTCTTTATCAACTGGTACATAAAAGAATAGAAAAATAACAGATTGTCATATTGTCCTTCGTATTTCTCTTTTAATACATCAGTGTGGTAGCCCACTAGAAAGTAATAAATGGCTTCAATTGTGGAGAGGAAAGTGTCGGGCTTCCCTTTTTGATGGCGCCAAAAGCAAGTTTTTCTCGTTTTCAATTCAACTTGTAACAACCCTGCCAAAAAGAAAAAGAAAAAAATATAACTACTTACTAACTACAGCACTGATACAATAATGATTCCTTTTAATTATTTCAAGAAGTGTTTAAAAAAACACTGATATGAACTGTTAATAGTGATTCCAAACAGGGTAATTTTTTTTTTCTTTAATCTTTGGTCAGATGTGGTCTTGAATTCGAGATGTGGGTTGCCGTCCCTGAGAGCTTTTTGCTCAAGGCTAGCACACTACCACTTTGAGTGACAGCTTCACTTCAGTTTTCTGGTGGTTAATTAAAGAGATAAGAGTCTCATGGACTTTCCTGCCCTGGCTGGCTTTGAACTGTGATCCTCAGATCTCAGCCTCCTGAGCAGCTAGGAATACAGGCATGAGCCAGGAGCCCCCAGCCAGAATATTATTTTAAACGCTTCAAAAAACACATAGAAACAACATCAGATGCAGAATAACATCTTAAGATAGTCACCTCCCACTCTTAGACCTTGCAGCAAAAAAGTAATCAACATTAAGATCTTCCAGTGGGGGCTGGGAAGGTAGCTCAGTGGTAAAGCGCTTGCCTTGCATGCCTGAGGCCCTGGGTTCGATTCCTCAGCACCACATAAGCAAAAAGAAAAAAGCCTGAAGTGGCGCTGTGGGTCAAATGGTAGAGCGCTAGCCTTGAGCTGAAGAGCTGAGGGACAGCGCCCAGGCCCAGAGTTCAGGCCCCACAACCAGACCCCCCCCAAAAAAAAAAAAAATCTTCCAGTGATTTTTTAACCTGTGACAGGACTAAATTCACCAAATTTCAAAAGGCTTTAATAAACTCAAAGTATCATGTGAAACAGAGAGAGAGAGAAGGTGGGGTAGCCTAATGGTCCTCGACACTGGTAAACATTTACTCCTAAGCTATCACTTTAGTTCTGTCTTCAGAAGCAGAACATTGTCACTGTGCTCTGATGTGTCCACACTGCATCCACACTTTCTCTTGGACGACGAAAGAGGAAATGATACATGACGCAGTCGTCATCTTCTGCAAGCCAGGTGTCAGCAAACAAACCCACAATGCTTTCATAGCACCTTAGACTAGTGCTCAGATTCACACTGTGTTTATCTGCCATTCTCAGCAGCTTATTTTAAAGTGAGAAATTTTTTTTTAAAAAAATTGCTCACTGGCCAATAAGGAATGATTTCCTACTGTCACATATCACTTTTACTTAAATGCTACACCACAAATGTAGCAGAAAGGGACAAGAAATAAGTAAGAAATTGCATGTTATTGAGACATGAAGAAACTAGTATTTAATAGTCTGAGGAGTAAAGAACAAAGAGAATGAAGTAGAGAGAGCATTTAAAGAGACAGTGCAAAGCCACAGATCCAGAAAAATCACCATTTAGAGCTATCTAGGGTACTGTGCAAAACCCCAACAATGCAAACAAGATTTTAAAACTAGCCGCTAGAAAGGGACAGATCATGCACAGAGCAATGATCAATAAAATGAGGAAACTTTTCATTAGCAACAAAAGAACACTAAAGGCACTGTGATCATTTCTTCAAAGTGTCAAAAGAAAATAACTGGCCTAAAAATCATGTACCCAGCAGAATAATACATCAAAGAAAAGAGAGAAAACATTAATAGACAAAACGAAAATTAAACCTGTGCCAAGAAGAAACCAAATGAAAGGAATTCTTACAGGATGTAAAAGCAAAAGACAATATAAAATAAAAGAATGCTGAGCAAAGAGAACAGTAGTAAACATTTACTCAAGTCCAAATAAATGTTGTCTTATAAAACAAAAAATAATAAAAATATCTAATTTGTGGGCAGACAATAAAACAAACAGCAAAAATAATGAACAGAACAATAACATTGTGAATGAGACTGAATGACACTTCCATGTACTGTGTCCTCATATTGTTCAAAAGGATGAGTTATTGTTTAGCTTTGAACTTTTTAAAGTGACCCACACACAATTCTTTAAATGAATCCAGATAGGCATATTTAAAAATAGAATTAAGAAAAAAATTTTCAATCAAACAAAAGCCAGGAAGGGAGAAAATAGTAAAGAAATGGGACAAGAAGGATTAAAAAAAAATCAAGATGGTAAGAGATCCAATATATAGATACAACAAATATAAATAAATTGCCAGTTAATAACACTATCTAGGATGACCTTGACAAGGTTTCAATTCGCTATTACATTGGAGGGTTTAGTTAACATAGTAAGAAAGAAAAATAAAATTAATTAGATGCCCTGGGAACCAGTGGCTCACACCTGTGATCCCAGCTACTCAGGAAGCTGAAATCGGAGATTCACAACCCAGGCAGGAATGTCCATAAGATACTTATCTCCAATAAACTCAGAAAAAGTCAGAAGTGGTGCTATAGCTCAAGTGGTAGAATGCTAGCCTTGAGGAAAAAGAAGCTCAGAGACAGTACCCAGGCCCTGATCAGGTTCAAGCCCCACAAATAACAAAAAATAAAATAAATGTTTAAGAACTGGAAAGTAATAAAATTGTCTTTTTTGTAGAAATTAGTATCTTTAGGTGGAGGAAGATTTAAGACACAAAAGGTACTAAACCTAATATCGATTAATTCTAAGACTTTTTTTCCTCAAAAGTTACCTTAATTTAAAAGATGAGACAAACTTCAAGGTACTTCAAACATTCTAGAATATATAAAGAATTCTTATATATCAGTAAGAATGGACAATTAAAATAGAAAAGTGAGATATGAGCATTTGGCAGGATTATTTGGCAATATATCCACATAGCCACATAAAGAAAGAAATTACTTCATCTAATTAGTCACCAGAGAAATATATATTAACACAATAATATACCACTTAACACAGACTAGATTGGCAAAATCAATTATATAACAATACCAAGATAAGAAGAATTATGAATCAATAGGATCTTTCTTATGTTAATGATGGTAGCACACATCTACTCATTTTAGAAGCAATTTGGAATTATATATAAAGCTAAAAGTATTTATGGGCTGGGAAGATGGCTCAGTGGTAGAGCGCTTGCCTTGCATGCATGAGGCCCTGGGTTCGATTCCTCAGCACCACATAAACAGAAAAAAAAAGCGGGAAGTGGCACTGTGGCTCAAGTGGTAGAGTATTAGCCTTGAGCTGAAGAGCTGAGGGACAGCACCCAGGCCCAGAGTTCAGGCCCCACGACCGGACCCAAAAAACAAAAAAAAATTTATATTCAACAGTCCAGAGATCAATTTCTGAAGCAGCTTGTATGTGTGCAAAAATGTTTGCAATAGCACTACTTATAATAACAGAAACAAGTATTTCAATAGAATAAACTATAGTCTATTCATATAACCAGATACTATATAGCAGTAAAAATGAATGAATTACCATCAGGACAATATGGGTAAACTTCAGAAACAAACTGATAACTTTCGAAAGCAAGTACAGAGAAAACAATGTACAAGTTCAAAACAAAGCAAAAATAGGTTAATATGTAGCTTATGAATACAGATGTACATAATAACACTAGAATCTAGAAATAGAAGACAGACAGACATAATTCAAGAGCATTGTCAGTGGGAAAGGAAATAGGAGGAAAGCCATGAAGGATGCCATAGAAATTAACTGAACTTATTCTAGTGCATGGATTTTTATTTATTCCTTTTATCATTATGCTCTGTAACTGCAGATACTCTTCTAGATATACAGCAATTTGTTTCAAAACATAATAACCTCACTTTAAAAAAGATCTTTGTTGGTGACAGAACTAGAGCTGCAAGTCAGATCCCAGACTAGTTTAGATTAAAACGATCTAATCATGTCAATGAAAGGCTTATTCCTTAATCATGCCACAGTCTCTGTGGATAAAAAATTCAATTTCTAGGGGTTGATATTTAAAGGAATTTCTCTAATTTCTATCATTCTCACATGTACATAATTTAGATCATATGAACAACTCTGTGTGTGTGTGTGTACAACAGTACTACGGTTTGAACTCAGTAACTAGACTCTGTCCCTTAACTTTTCCACTCATGGTACTCTGTCCCTTGAGCCCACAGCTCCATTTCTGGCTTTTTGCTAACTGAAGACAAAAGTTTCATGGACTTTCCTATCCAAGCTGGGTTCAAATCTCAATCCTTAGATCTCAGCTTCCTGAAAAGTTAGGATTGTAGGCTTGAGTCAAAATAGTGTGTGGCTACAATACAATTATTAATAATTTAGGTTATCTCCCACAAAAGAAGATCATCTTTCCTCTATATTTTCTCAAAGCTTCTTTTGGTGAATCTTGAGGAATGTTAAGTCATTCTACACTTGTAGTTTTAACCTGACCTTCCATAATTAAGTTAGGCATTCCACTTTCTAGTGTTTTATTCATGTAGATAGTCTCATTTTACATTTTAATATTATAGGAATTTTGTTTCTTTTATTTCATGAGTCATTTTTTCCTCCTAAAATTCTTAGTTTCCAATAACAATAATTTTAAGTTACTTTACTTGCCCAGGTAACACAACCAGAAATTCAAAGCACAGGAGATAATACTATCTCTCTTATTTCTTTATACCTTCTACAGTTCTTGAGGTTTTTCTCAGTAGTTCCTGTAAAAGTTGGGGGCGGGGGGCTGGTGGTGTTATGGTGCTTTGGGAGTTATTTGGTGGCTTTGTTCACGCTTAGAAGACAAAAGAACCACTGAGTTGGTATGAGGCAGTAGTTGCTAAAAGGTTCAACCTGGGAGAGCTTCTCCCAGGCTATTGTTAGAAATGTGAGTCAGCTAGAAAAGAAAGTTTGAGACACTTCACTAGAGTCTGATTCTGTGTTAAATCAGTTCCAAGCTGAAGTGCATGACAGCAGCACATTTAACTAGGTTAACACAGTTTGTACCTTTGAGATGCCCATGCATGGAATGAGGTTGTTTTGACAGTCTGAGTGCTGTCTGTTTCTACGTATGACGAAGTAGAGGATACTACAGAGCACAAGACCCTGAAGAATCTTGCTGCCTGTGTCTACAGGGCAACAAACCCTTAATGCCCTATTCTTTGAAAAAGGGAAAGGGAGCACTGCCAGTCACATTCCTTTACATGTTTATGGCAGCATGTTTACTCCTCAGTTTGAAGATTTTTTTTTTTTCTTTCTGAGCTATTTTTCCTTAGCATTACCTTATATGGTAATTGCAAGGATCAAATGAAAGATCCTAAGTGAAAATCCTTGGGAAAAAAATCTAAGTGGAATTACACTGGCAGTATTCAAGTCTGTTTGCACTTTAGGTTTGCCTAAAATCAGACTTATCCGAAAAATTTCTATTATTTCTTCCCAATTCACATAGCCTAATTCAATTCTGTGCTAGATCACAACTTTTCAAAGGGAATTCTGATCCCTTCAATACCATGAAATAAGTTTTTAGAGGCAGATTTCCCTGTATGTCCTAATTTGATCCCAACCTCTCTGGTTCCTAAGTGTACCACAAGGAATAACTGGAGCTTAGCACATATTATCTTTATGCATGTGAAATACCAATAAGTTTAAAATCCCCTTGACAGTGAAACTGCTGTTTTGTTCAACACTGCACCAACAGTAGCTCTGGATGTGTCAGAATAGAACACTATTAGCAATTACAGCAAAACAATAGATAAAAACTGCAATAGTCACAGACAACCCTGAATTTATCCTCATATATAATTATCATAGAAAAAGCATTTAACAACCTTAAATGTGAGGAGTTAAAATGTTGTTTTGTCAAGGGGCTAAAATCTACAAAAGACATTTTTTTCATCAATTAGGGGTATGTGAATAAAGACTGCATATTAGATAATATTGTGGAATTTTTGTTGATTTTCTTAGAAGTGCTAATGGTATATTTTATTATGCATGAGATTGTACTTATTCTTTTTTTAATTTTTTGGTAGTGCTGGGATTTGAACTCAAGGCCTAATATTTTCTAGGTAAGTACTCTATGCTTCCAGTCCTTTGTGTTACTTTTTTGAGACAGAGTCTCTGCACAGGTTTGTATCTGGATCTAAATCCACTGACTTGAAACTTTCCACTGTAGTTAGTTTGACAGGTGTGTGCAACTGCATCCAGTTTAGGGATGAGAAGTGGCCACTTTTCTGCTGGGCTGGTGGCAAACTGTGGTCCTAATTTCATCCTCCTAAATAGGTAGGATGACAGGTCTGGGACTTCAGCAACCACCTATAAATATGTATATTCTTGGAAGATGTATACTTAAGTATTCAAAAATGTCACAAGGCTATCATTTGCTTTCAAATGGTTCAACTCAAATTACAGGTGATATAAACACATACCTACAGATATGACATAGAAAGAAAAGAAAGGAAATGTGGCGAGTGCATAGATATCCTTGTGGTTTTTCAAATAAAAGTTGGCAGGGGAGAAATAATCCAAAAAAACATTTTTCTTACCTTGAAGTCGCTCATCAGTGAATATTTTGTTTGTCTGGTTCCAAGTGCTGTCTATGAAGATAATTTTTTTCAATGTAGTGCCTCTACTCTCCTTCAAATCACAGTCCTCCTGTTCTTCAGTTTTCTTGCGTTTAAAAGACTGCTTGTCAGGGTCATCATTTTTGCCTCTAACTTTACTTTGAATCCGTTTTTGTAGATGGAAAGAAATATCTTGTATTGATACAGACTCAGGTCCAGGAAAAACAAGTGCCACCTAAAAATGAAGAAACTCACATTAGCCATGTGCTACTGGGATCTGCAACATCAATTCTGATTCACTTAAAATTTTTAGGAACAAGCCAGTAGGTTGGCCCTGTTATATGTGTTTGGGTTTTTTTGGGGGGGTTGTTTTTTGGGGGTTTGGAGGTGTTTTTTTTGTCAGTCATGGGGCTTGAACCCTGGGCCTAGGCACTGTCCCTCAGCTCTTCAGCTCAAGGCTAGCACTCTACCACTTGAGCCACAGCACCACTTCCAGTTTTCTGAGTGGTTTATGGGAGATGAGTCTTATAGACATTCCTGCTGGGGCTGGCTTTGAATCATGATCCTCAGATCTCAGTCTCCTGAGTAGCTAGGATAACAGGCGTGAGCCACTGGCATCTGGCCTAAATGTCATTTTTGCTTAAACAAAGAACATAGTGGATTGATGAGAAAATGGTCTAAAGGGCCTTTATAGATACTATTAATGCCAGGATTAACAGAGTCATACAGTCATGGGGATACATGCCTATAATCCCAACAACACTTGGCAGTAGATCTTGAAGTCAAAACCAACCTGGATTACAGTAATAATAGTAATAGTAGTGTGTACACTGTAGTGTGTTCCATTTAATTGATATAAGTGATATCTAGTTGATCAGACAAGTAAATACAAACATATTCCTGGATCAAAACTGCTATCACTTACTTACACAATTTTCTAAATAAATTCAATCAAAAACAGTTTGTAGAATAAGTGAATATACAAATTTTTAATTTGTTTCTAAGTGGCTCTCACTCACTAAAGCTTCCATGAAACCTAAAAGATTTATAGCTTTTTTCTGAAGTACCCAAGGCCTTATTGTTTGACATCTATTACAAATTTACTGTTTCGGCAAGCTGACTACTATCATTCATTCTGCAAGTGTGACAATTCCACATTATGTGAAAATCAACTGAGAATGTAGAAATGAACAAGAAAGATTATCTGAGCAGCCAAAAGCAATATTAGAAAGGCTGTGTAGTAAAACTCTTGAGAGAGAGAATTCCTGAAAATCCTTTTAACTCTTTTCTTTTGGACACACTCCAACATTTGTGATTTGGTTTCCCAGTATACATCAAGGTAGATCATCTATATGTACATAAACAGAAAATGTTGGAGGGAGGAGAAAGCATAATAGCTTAGGGTCATTTGAACTGTGAAGAAGCCAATAGAGAAAATAGTATATTTAATGTTACATAGGAATAACTAGATTTTCAAATTAATAATTAATAATGTTCAAGTAAGTTCAGAAATGCATTCATATTCAATGTGAAGAACTATAATAAGCTACTCACTTGATGGTCTTCATATTCTGGAATGCAAGGGTAAGTGTATATATTTACAAACTCAGGTGCTAAGAGCTTTGCATGTATAGCTGTACTTTTGCCATCTGTTTCATTTGGATGTTTAATAATGTCAATCTTCAATGGTAGCTAAAGCAAAAACATCAAAAAGAGGCATGAATAAAAAAATTCTCATTTTTAGTAATACAAATCTTTAGCAACTCAAATTACTTCCTCCATATTGTCAATCATAGGCTAAAACAATGCTAAACTCAATAAGTATAAAATCTGCTCTTAAAGCAAAGATTCTAATGTTATTTTCATCTTTAGTTATTTATATGGGTATTGAGTCCAACTCCTCACATTACAGTGTCCATGCCAAGAACATTTTTTATAATTCCTATAAACTCTAGGTCTGTTTATTTTATGCTATTTTAAAAGGAAACGCAAGATTGACCAATTCAAATTTCAAATTTAAGCTGAAATTCTGTTCTTTCTATCTCCTCTCAAACCAAAGGTATTTTTTATGATGCACATCGTAGCTTGCAGCACCACATTTTAACAGTACAAATTAGATTACCAACAGGAAAAACATTAATAGAGTAAGGCAAAGGTGTAACCTCATCCCACCCGTAACTCTCAAAATTATCGGGCCCATTTTTTCCTTAATGGTCATTTGTTTGTTCACTGTCTGTTATGGATTATGTACTGCCTTTGATAAAAAATAATACTCCCTCAGATTTCTTGAGTTAGGACTTTCTATTATTTTACTTTTGATTTTTCTTTCTCTTATTATTTTGGGATTGTGGGACTTGAACTCAGTGTATAGGCACTGTCCCAGAGTTCTTTTGCTCAGGATTGTGTGCCAGAATATTGAGCCACAACTCCACTACCAGTTTTCAAGTGGTTAATTGGAGACAAGTGTCTCAGAGGGACTTTTCTGCCCGGGCTGGCATTGCACCACAATCCTCAGATCTCAGCCTCTTGAGTAGCTAGGATTACAGGCATGAGCCACCAGTGCCTGGCTTGATTTATTTTTTTTAAACTCTCTTTATTAATGCCTGGATAAGTCCTGTATTCAGTCATCATTATGGAAATGAAAGCCAAGTTACAGTCCCACACAAAAGAACTCCTGAGTAATAGCAACTGCTCCTCTGAAAAAAGTAGCTTGGGAACTGATACATACAACAGTATGCCTGAATCTTAAAAATAAGTGCTCTGAGAAGACAGATGAGGAAGAGTACAAAGTATATGGTTCCACTTACATGATTCTAGAAAATGCAAATTACAACGATACTCAATGGCTAAGTAGTTTCATGGGACACCATTTTCAATAATATGAATCATCTTCATGACAAAAAATAAAACCCTTATCAATTATATGAGAGTAGGCATATGTAAGGCATATGACTTTCAAGCAATGAATTTCTCACCTTCACAAGTGGAATCTGTTCAATAGGTACATTTTCGACTGGGACGTAACACGTGTAGCAGTAGAACATCCGGGAACCACCACACTGGAGACACTTTGATCTCCCACTTTGCTGAGCTTTCCGAAGAACTTCTTGCGATGCTAAGCACAAGTTTTGAAAGGGCTCTTCTGACTGTTTTGGGTCCACAACTGTTGAATTCTTTTCTTCACTTTCTTTAGGATATACAGATTGATTGAGAGACATTTTTCCTTCAGACCAAAGTTTAACAGCAACACCTACAACACAAAACACAGATGTACCATTAAAAGAGAGGGGAGGAAGAAAAATTACAAATAAATGTTTTATTCTCCCTCCAAAACCAAAAGCAAACAAAATATCAATTTAATTCATAACTGTGCGCTGGTTTTAGTATTTATGGTATACTTTAATAGTACTTTAAATAAACAATACTTTAAATAAACAATAAAGAAATCACAGTTCTCTACTTGGACCATTTCTTCTACAAACATAGAAAAATGTTATCTTAGTCAAATTATATCAAATATAAAATTTAGGGAATAAAATTCCATTTTTCTAGTACCCTTTTTGTTCCACAAATGACAATTTTGCTTTGTAAGTATTAGGAATTCAATGGTTTTATGTTTGTAGCAATCAGAAATATAGTGAACTCTGTAAATGGAATTGACATTATAGGAGGGTGACATCAAATCTCATGTTGAACTCTAATGAAAATAGAAGTTTGGAGTTACACAATCACACAGTTAACAGTCTCTCACACACACATACTCACACTCACTCACACACACACTCACACACACACTTCCACAGTTCCTGCACTGTAACTCAACCTTAAATTCTAATCTTAAACTCTTCAGAAGGGAATCTGGGAGTGCTGAGATTCTCCATCCCGTCTATTAGCTCTCATCCCTAGGCTCTCATCCCTAGTTGCCATTAAAAAACCAAAAACATATGAGGGCCTGAAGACTTCCACCCAGCATAACAAGGAGAAGTTTGCAGAAAGGCATTTATCTGCATGCCTGGAGGGTGGCATTCTTCAACTGCAAAAAGGATGAAGCTCCCAGCTAGAGAAACTTCCAGATTTCCTATATTTGTGTCCTTTAAAATAACCTTTATAATAAACAGGCAAACATAGGTACAGTTTCTCCCTGACTTCTGTGAACTACTCTAGTATATTAAATGAATGAGGAGGGGCTTTTGAGAACTTCAATATGTAGCTGGTAAGACATTCTTAAAGCTGGGTTGCAAGTGGGTGTAAAGTTGAGGCAGTCTTGGGGGCTGAACCCTCGAGTGAGGGTGACCTCCACAGTCAGATTTGAGTTTAAACAGAAGACAGCTGATGCTGGTTGCAGAACTGCATGCTTGCTAATAGGGACACTTTCTAAGGTCACAGAAATTTTCCATGTGATTGTGCTGGGAAAGTGAGAGAAAAACAAGACACTTTCCTAACACCGGTAAGTTCTTACCAAGATACATTCTCGCCAACTTAAAACATACTGTTCCAGCCCGGAGCTGGTGGTTCACGCCTGTAATCCTAGCTACTCAGGAGGCTGAGATCTGAGGATCGCGGTTCAAAGCCAGCCCGGGCAGGAAAGTCCGTGAAACTCTTATCTCCAATAAACTGGAAGTGGCACTGTGGCTCAGGTGGTAGAGTGCTCTTCTTGAGCTGAAGAGCTGAGGGACAGCGCCCAAGCCCAGAGTTTAAGCCCCAAAAATAAAATAAAATAAAAACATACCATCCCACTTGCCAGACATCAGTGGTTCATGCCTGTAATCCCAGCTATTCAGGAAGCTACGATCTAAGGATCACAGTCCAAAGGCAACCAAAGCAGGAAAGTCTGTCAGACTCTATCTCCAATTAACCACCAAAAAAGCTGGGTTCAAAGTGGTAGAGCACTAACCTTGAGCAAAGAACTCTGGGACAGCTCCCAGGCTCTGAGTTCAAGGCCCAGGATTGGCACTCCCCCCCAAAAAAAATTACTACCAATGGTAGTTTGTAAGAGTTTAGAAGATATAAACGTTTACATAGTAAAACCATTAATCTCCACTCAGTCTCAGAATTTCTATTGATTCCTAAGTGTGTATATCACACACTCACACACACACACACACACACACACACACGTTCAGGTTTTTTAGTTCTAAAAATACAATAATAAAATAATTTTCCCACTTAATATTTTCAAGGAAGGATGATGGCTGCTAATGCATACCCTGAATGCAAGATATCTTTCAAAGCAGAAAAATGAGCAAGGCTCTAGTGATTTACATGCATTCCATAGCAGTAAAATGATTCTCTTACTATAAACCCTACAGCAATGGGGTGTTTAACTATGATACTCCAAGTACTTTGAGGACAAACACCAATAGGAGAAATGCTGTGACTCCAACAGGAAAATTTCTTTCTGTGGTAACCCAAATAAAAAGTGAACAAAAAATTCAGGAAAACAAATGCAACATAATTTGGTAACTAGATGTTTGTGACACTATGAACATAATCACTTATGAACATTTCTTTTTCAAAATTATAAATCCCAATGAGCTTGGGACACAAAGATATGTAAAGAAAAGGATGTTTTTCCTGAGGGAAAAGGAAAATGTGCTTCACAAATTCACCCAGAGGAAAAAGAAAAAAATACAGTAAATATTTTTGCTGCATATTAATTATGCACAGATTTTACATGAATAAAGTTGATCAGTTGGAAGTGGCACTGCGGCTCAAGTGGTAGAGTGCCAGTCCTGAGTGACAAAGACAGATTGTCATTGCCCAGGCCCTGACTTCAAGCCAAGTACCAACACAAAGAAAAAAGAAATGAAGTCCTAAAGGTGCTCAAAGAAAGTACTATTTGAGAATAATAGTCTAATCCCTTCTTCCAGACTCACAAATGAAACACATTATGCAGTGATTACCATTCCAAATCACCTGCCTAAAAATGGCTTCCATCTTTGCGAGGATGCCCTTTGTGACAAAGAGTACAGGATATTTAGCTGCCATCCTTGAGTCTCAGAATCACATGCAAATCTTGTTTCTTACCCCTAGAAAAATAGAGACCTCCAAACTTTTCATACAATCGCAAATGCTTTGCAGAGACCATCTACAGTCCCAAGAAGAAAACTGAGAAGAGAGCCTATTAGTCCCCAGAAATGAGAAGTTCTTTAGCTAACTGTCAAGTATTACAAGCCAACAGAGGGTCCACACTGAGTGGGGCTAAATGACTCCATGAGAAAACAATGTTGTTGTCTGGTATTCTGAAGAAAACTACTGGAAATATTGGAGATATTCTACAACCCACAAAGTATATTCTCTTGAGATATCTCAGAAATATCAACAATTTATGGGCTGGGCATGTGGCTTAGTGGTAGTAGGCTTGCCTAGTATGCATGAAGCCCTAAGTTCTCTTCCTCAGAACCACATAAACAGTTGGAAGTGGTGCTGTGGCTTAGTGGTAGAGTGCTAGCCTTGAGCAAAAGAAGCTCAGGAACAGGGTCCAGCCCCCTGAGTTCAATCCCCAGGACTGGCAGAAAAAGAGAAGTGCATAAATTATTTTAAGTATCCTGATTCAAGGCTTTCAAAACATGGTTATTAACACCAAATATATGAGTGTACACATAGCTGGATTTGTGAGGTTAAAAAGACAGATTAACACAATAACAAATAGTATTTTACTCTTTCTATTGAATTAAAAAAAACTATTTATATACACCAAATGTATCATTTTTACCTTGCACATAACCTTGTTTTTAGATTCACAATCAGGATTCCAACTCAGGCTCCCTATCAACTTCCTCACAAACTACGCCTCACTCTCTTAAGTACTTATTATTAGTTCCACATGTTTGCCATGGAAAAACACTTCATGGAGATACTCTTTGCCCTTCAATTCTGCAAAACCAGAATTCTTTTCTGGTATCACCTGCACCAGATTCTTTTGCACCAGAAGTCAATAAATACTTGTTAACGAAATCAAAAATATTGGGGGGGGGGGCCGGGGAGCAAGGAATCCTCTTATGCATCTCACTTCAGAAGTACCTGATAAACTATCTTTATAGACTTGGGCAGCTTGGCAATTTTTCCCAAAAGAATATTATCCAACACTCCTCTATTGTGTATTGAGGACCAGCTCAATACTAGATATAGTTGTTTCAGATTCCTTTTCTATAGGGTTGTTTTGTTTTTGGGGGCACCTGTCCTGGGGCTTGAACTCGGGGCCTAGGCACTATCCCTGAGCTTTTCTGGTCAAGGCTAGCACTCTATCACTTGAGCCACAGCTCCACTTGCGGGTTTTTTTGTTGGTTAACTGGAAATAAGAGACTCACAAATTTTCTGGCTCCAACTAGCTTCGAACTGCAATTCTCAGATCTTAGCCTGTTGAGTAGCAAGGATTACAGGTGTGAGCCACTAGCACCAGACTTCTGCAGTATTTTTAAGAACTGGTTATGCAATATATATAGATCCATTGTTTTAAACCTAAGATGCAACATATATATATACATGTATATGTGTGTGTGTGTGTGTGACTAAAGGCCTTTCCCACAGCACCTAACACATGGTAATGTAGACTGTCTAGTAGTTTTTCCTGGTAGGGTGGGGTTCTGTCAGAAATAGCCCTTATAGGTGGCAACCTTAAAGCATTAACGTTATCACCCAGCTCCTTGGAACTAGCACCTCATGCATACCTCATTTGTCTTACACACCCAAGAAATAACTCAGACAGCAGATACAAACTCCTCTGCTTATTAGGTAACCATACTCTTAATATTTTAAATACCCTGGCCAGGCCTACATATTCCAGTGTCTACTTTAGGGTTTTTTGCTGTGATGAGCAATCTCTGCTCTCCTCCCACCCATCCCCACTCCTTCCCCTCCTCCCCCAAAACAGAAACAACTCCAAAGGCTAAAAGTGAAAGAATGAAGCTATATAAAAACTGCCTTGGCCAGGGCAGAGACCCCTGAGGGTGTAGAAAATCATTGAAAGGGAGGGAATTGTTTTTTTTTTTTTTTTTAATTTTCCTATAGGGCTATCAAGGGCCTACAAGAGGCCAAAAAACAAAGCCCGCGCGAGACCCAGGTCTCCCTCACAGGTGACCCCCCAGCATGACCTCGGCTAGGGTCGTGACCCCCAGTCGCGCAGCACGAGCAGTTCCACTGCCACTGCTTCCCTCCCCCGCCCCCGAGAGACTTGGGGAACAAACGGCTTGCGGGGTTCAAGTAGGACTCACACCTGCACAGCCCACTACAGTCCACGCACTGCTCCACGCGTCTTCCGCTCCGTCCAAGCCCCAAGGCGCACGTCGGTCCCATATCCTGCACGGACCAGGTAGGGGCAGGAGGGGGAAGCGCTTCCCAGGACACACCAGGGGGAGGGGCTAGATCGTTGCTAGGGCTGTTGCTAAGGGCCGGGCGCAGCGGCGAAGGTGATTGGCGAGGAAGACTGCGGGGCGGAGTTACACAGGAAGTCCCGCCCCTCCCGCGCCTTTCAGGCTTCGCCGGCGGCGGCGGCTGCGTCTTTCTGAGGGATGCGGATGGCGAGCGAGCCCTGAGGCAGCCGCCGGGGGGATGCCACCTTGGCCAGATTGCTCAAAGAGAGTTGTTGCGGTGCGTGGTAAAGAAATAGTTACCTCAGGACGCTTTCCATGTAATCAAAACACAGTAGTCATGCCAACGTAATTTTGGTGGGGGGTTATGAAGTCTTTCGGGCCCTGTAGAGTTCTGAGGGGGAAACCAGCAACGAAAAGAGAAAACCGTTTGTATGTGGATAATTTGGTTCTCGGTAAAACAGGAAGACACAGTTGGTGCTCCTGGGTATTGTATCCGACAGGACATGAAGCCTCAGTTCAGTGGACAAATTCTTCTCGCCATGCCTCCTCCCCACACCTGCAAGAAATTCTGACTGGTGAAAAGTTCATGCTTGACAACTCTAGGACCCAACCACAAATCATTGAACATTTGAGTCGTGTCCAATTAATTTAGGAAGCTGAAGAAGAAATTAAAAAAAAAAAGACTGACCTTGCCCTGTTGGGCACAAGTGGTAGGAAATACAATAATGATACAATCACACAATGCAATAATGCAATAATAATAGCAAAATTTTAAAAAGAAAGATAATACGTATGACTAGTAAAGTTAGAAGAATTTCTAAAGAGCTTAGAATGGAGTGGCCGCTGAAGGCTTTACTCACTGGATTTGGGGAAAGCCTTGAATGGTGATAGTTTAGAGCAGTGTTTTTCAAGTGGAAAAGCATGTAGGAATCTTTGTTGGACATCTTGATCCATTTGTAGACAAAGAAATCAGTCAGGACTAGAGTTTTGACCCAGTGTGCTAGGCATGTCTGTAATACCAGCCATACAAGAAATGGAAGTTCTTTGAGTACATGGCTCAAGTTGTAGAACATAAGGGTCTGAGTTTAATCCTCAGTCCTACCTTTCCCCCTCCCCTGAAAGCTACAGTTTTTTGTTTGTTTGTTAGTTGTGAGGCCTGAACTCTGGGCCTGCGATCTGTCCCTGCGCTCTTCAGCTCAAGGCTAGCACCCTACCACTTGAGCCACAGCGCCACTTCTGGCTTTTTCTGCCTATGTGATGCTGAGGAATCAAACCCAGGGCCTCATGCATGCAAGGCAAGCACTCTACCACTGAGCCAACTTCCCAGCCCCGAAGCTACAGTTTTTAAATACCGAAATAATACAAAGTGGAACTTTATAGAGTTTTGGTGGTGGTGGGTTTTGTGTTGTTTTTTTTTTTTGGGTCCGGTCGTGGGGCTTGAACTCTGGGCCTGAGCGCTGTCCCTCAGCTCTTCAGCACAAGGCTAGCACTCTACCACTTGAGCCACAGCGCCACTTCGGCTTTTTTCTTTTTGCTTATGTGGTGCTGAGGAATTGAACCCAGGGCCTCATGCATGCAAAGCAAGTGCTCTACCACTGAGCCACCTTCCCAGCCCCTGGTGGGTTTTTTTGTTTGTTTGGTTTGTTTTTTGCTGGTCATGGGGCCTGAACTCTGGGCCTGGGTGCTGTACCTCAGCTCAAGGCTCAAGGCTAGAGCTCTACCACTTGAACTGCAGCGCTAGTTGTGGCTTTTTCTGCTTATGTGGTGCTGAGGAATTGAACCCAGGGCCTTATGCATGAGGCAAGGCAAGCGCTCTACCACTGAACCCCCTTCCCAGCCCCTTTATAGAGTTTTTAATTATGTATGTATGTACACACATGCATTGTTCTGATTGTAAAGTGTGTTTCCTATTGTACACAGTACTCTGAAAAGTTTGAAAGGAACTAATCTAAGCAGAATGAAGACCTTTCTGGGTAAAGAAAGAAGCAATGGTGAAGTCTCTCAGGAAAACAAAAGATCCCCAATCATTTTCTTTTTAATTTAATTGTACGAATTAAAAAAACAAATGTTATTCTCTTGTCTCAGTCCTCATAGTGCCTGGATTACAGACACATATGTACCAGTAGGCCCAACAGAGTAGATTCTGGATCTTTTTGTTTGTTTTGTGGTGCTCGGCGTTGAAGTGAGGCCTCACTCATGTTAGGCAAATGGTCTACCAGTGAGCTACAGCCCCCCCCTACCCCCAGTCCATGGCCATTATTAAAAATAAAAACAACATAGTGAATTTAATAAAGTTACTATGAATTCAATAAAGTTACTATGAATGCCTCTAGTCAGATATAATGTTTAGAATCAAGAAAAGGTTTCTTTTTATTTTTTAGTGATCTGCTACCTCCTTGGACTTGGGGTCCATAGATTATTTGTCAAAAAAAAAAAAGTATAGTGAAATTATACACACACACACACAAAGTTACAGAGGTCTGCCTTATACAAAACGAAATATATCAAATTGACCAGAATTTAGTCCCAAAACTCCCACTATAACTACAAGGAAAACATAGAGAAAAATAATTACTGATAAGAACTAATAGTCTGTCACATTCTAAGTTGTTTTTTGTTTTAACAAAAATCTTGTTCCATGTTTTGCCACAATGCCAATAAGGTTAAATTGCTTAAAAATACTTTACAAATCACTTATCTCCTTTTTTATTTATGTGTATGTGGGTAGCAGATTCATCAGTTCCTTGGAGAAATCAGTTAAATCTCCAACTAGAAATACAATTTTCTTTATGTTTCCCTTTAACTTTTATCAAATTCATCAGGAAAACTATTATTAGATACAAACACATTTAGCATAGCATAAACTGACTCAGAGTTATGCCTTCTAATACTCTTAAGTCTTGAAGCCTACTCTGATATTCATAGTCCTAGAATTTCCATTTATTTTCAATCTCCAATTCCTGTATCTTCATTTAGTATTATGTAACCTATATTATATGATCTTTAACACAATTACAGTAGTCATTTTAAAGCCCTCCTCTGGTAATTAAAATAACCATTTTCTCAGTTAGTTGGTTTCTAAAAACAATGTTCATCCCTGGATTATGGATCCCATTCTCCTCCTTTGTATGTTTTTCTGTAGTTTGTTAACCATTATGTAACAGACAGCCTGAAGGAGGCTGATGTTTCATTTCCTTTAGTTTTCAGAGTTTTAGTTAGTGTCAATTTCACTAGATTAACTTCACCTGTGATTAGTTCACCCTCCATTTTAACTGCAAGTTAAACTGCAAGTTTAACTGGATTAACTCGGTCATCAAACTTCTCCATTCTTAGCTACCTCTTAGGACCTGCTCAATATTTGAGCTAGGAGGAATGTTAACTGAAGTCTTACATATTTTTTGATTCACTATTGGTGTCAATTCTCTCTGGGTCCTAGAATACAAGAACTGTGAAAAAATTGTTCATCTTAATAATTTTTCTTTCTCCAGTTCTTCCTTCACTGATACTTTTTTGACAAAACAAAAAGCAGAAACAAACGAAGTGTAAGAGCAGCGAGAAGAAATTGTTTGGCCAATTCAATTATTTTTGCATGCGGATATCTTTCCAATTTGGATCCCCCCAAAACTCCCTAACACCTAAACCCCAGCTGGTTTGTCTTCATCTACAAAGTTACTGCACCATGGGAAGCCCATTGAAGAAGGTTTATTGGATGCATAGAGCTTCAATACAGGTAAAGAAACCCTTTGCTATTTTTTTGCTCAAAGCTAGTGCCTTACCACTTGAGCCACAGCTCCACTTCTAGCATTTTGCTAGTTAGTTGGAGATAAGAGTCTCACAGACTTTCCTTCTTGGGCTCGCTTTGAACCTCATTTCTCAGATCTCAGCTTTCTGAGATTGGAGGACCAAACACACAAACACACTGCTAGTTCCTTCTAGCCAAACTGCTATACTCATCATCCCTGAAAATAACTTGAACATTTTTCTGCCCCTAAGCCTTTCATGTATTCTATCTCTTCTACTCTCTAATCCTTCTCAATCTGACTATCCCAAGAGTACCATAATATTTGTTTCATAGCTTTATTTATCTTTGCTTGTATCTAAACATT
The DNA here is from genome assembly GCF_019054845.1 of Dipodomys spectabilis. Taxonomy (NCBI): domain Eukaryota; kingdom Metazoa; phylum Chordata; class Mammalia; order Rodentia; family Heteromyidae; genus Dipodomys; species Dipodomys spectabilis. The sequence continues at coordinate 9,691,478 of NW_024870785.1, read as the reverse complement.
TATTTTTATAGTAGTTGCCACACACATTTATTATTTTATTATCAGGTACATAATTACTTATATTCCTCACATATGAGATACTCTCTCAATCTCAAATGTGTAACCACTATTACAAAAGGTAGTCCTGTGATTTGATCATCTCAACCATTTCATATATTGATGAAATAGGCACTTTTATAACTAGAAATGTCAAAGTTTGAGCTTGGATATATTTTCACCTCACAAAGAAACTACTAGATAATAAAAATGGATTATGACTTACTAATTGAAATATCTAAATATTTATCTTCACCATCTTACAAGTGGAGCTTTTTGAAGCACTTCAGCAAGAAAAGCATGTTCTCATTTTGGCTCTAGACTTATTATAGATGCTGTGCACGATAATCTGAAATACCTTGGAATTCTCATAGGAATGTGTAATGACAGCATTCAGCAACATTGATGTAGAGGTTTCTTTTTAGAGGTAGTACATAAGAGGAAAGTCTTTTATAGAGTTAGGTTGGAACCTCAGAATCTAAACATTTATCTCTGTCTGTGAGAGCAGGGACCTGCATGAATATTGTACAGTATCTCACACCCTGAAAATTATAACTTAAGTATACTCGAATATATTTGAGTATAATTTAAGCAAATTATATATGAGTATGATGTAATCTAAATTTATATCCATAACCAATACTGAATTTCCTTTATTAGAAAATAGAAGAGCTTCCAAAGACCTATGAAGAATTTTTAAAGTTTCAAAATTGGGTGAGAAGAGCATTTTACTTTATGTGCATTTATTGATTGATTCATTGATTTAAATAACATATATGAGCGAGTCACCAGTGGCTCATGCCATTATTTAGAAGGCTAAGGGATCTGAGGATCACAGTTCAAAGCCACCTTGGTCAGCAAAGTCCCTGAGACTCTTACCTTCAATTAAAAGCCAGAAGTGGAGCTGAGGCTCAAGTGGTAGAGTGCCAGCCTTGAGAAGAAAAGTTATTACAGTATTATATATTTCTTAATTGCTAAAATTGTAGGTACTCAATTTCCTGACCAGAAAAACAAAGTCAGGCATCAGTGGCTCATGCCTGTAATCCTAACTACTCAAGTCACTGAGATCTAGGGATCATAGTTTGAAGCTAGCAGGGACAGAAAAGGTCACTTGTAATTGTTTTGAGGTTTTTAATTATGTCAAATTTTCTTTAAGGGTTGGGAATGTGGCTTAGTGGTAGAGTGCTTGCCTAGCATGCATGAAGCCCTGGGTTCGATTCCTCGGTACCACATACACAGAAAAAACCAGTAGTGGCACTTTAGCTCAAGTGGTAGAATGCTAGCCTTGAGCAAAAGAAGCTGAGGGACAGTGCCCAGACCCTAAGTTCAAGCCTACAACTGGCAAAAAAAAAATCTTTAACAAAGTGGTACACAGTAAAAAATCAAATTATTGTTCAATTAGGCTAGGTACTGGTAATTCTACCTACTCAGAAAGCACTGGTAATCCTATCTACTCAGAAGGCTAAAATCTGAGGATCAGATTGGAAGGTAGCTCAGGCAAGAAAGCCCATGAGACTCTTATGTCCAATTAACCACCAATTAACCTCCAGAAGGGGAGCTATAGCTCAAATAGTAGAGCACTAGCCATAAGCAGAAAAGGTCAGAGATAGTACCTAGGCCCTGAGTTCAAGTCCCAGGACTGGCACAAAAGTAAAATTGTTTACTTCTTCTCTTACACATTTTTTGCAGGATTATTGGCCCAGGGATATTGATTTGGATATTGATAACTCATGGGAAAATGAGCTGAAAAAAATGAAACAAGACAATACAGTTACATCAATTTATTCACATCTATGGAAGAATGTTCCTCTAATATTTGAAGTATACAGTGCCATGGAGTCAAGATTAATGGACTGTTCTCTGTGTTTGGAAGAGCATGTCTCGAAATTATTTGAGTGGAACGTTGAGACTGCCAAGAAACGCAAATCTCCCTCTATATGTAAGTAAATTAATGGTCATCTGTGTGTGTGTGTGTGTGTGTGTGTGTGTCTGTCTGTCTGTCTGTCTATCTGTCTGTCTATCTGTCTGTCTGTGTAGCTGTTGCCTTATGTAGATTTTCAAAGAAAATGCTAGCCACGCACTGGTGACTCACACCTATAATCCTAGCTACTCAGGAGGCTGAGATCTAAGGGTTGAGGTTCTAGGGCAGCCTGGGCAGGAAAGTCTGTGAAACTCATTATTAAATTACCAAAAAAAACAAAACTGGAGCTGTAGATCCAGTGGTAAAGCACTAGTCTTGATCAAAAGAAGCTCAGGGACAGTGCTGAGGCCCTGAGTTTAAGCCCCAGGACCAACACAAAAAGAAAGAAAAGGAAATGTTAGACTATAATTATTTTTTCTTTTAGTGGGGTACTGAAGTTTGAATTCAGGGCTTCATGCTTGCTAGGCAAGTGCTTTACCATGTTAGCTATGCACTCAGTCCTGAAGAATAAAATATATTTTTTCTTAGTTTTACTGTATTTTTGTTAGCATACCTTAGTTGTAACATTTCTACACATGAATACAGTGTATCCTGACCAACTTCCCTACCTCTGTTGCTCTCCTTTATGCTACTCTCCACTTACAGAACAATTTCACAGGTTTCAATGTTCTCTTTTCATACATGCAAACAAACTACTTGGACTGTTTTCATCATTCACTCTCGTTAGCCTTTCTGCTGGTACTACCCCTGCAATAAAGCCTACTCCACTCTCCTGTCATTCACTTTTTCTTTTTTATTCCTTTTTGTTAGTGTATTCATTTCACTAAGATGCTCTACCTTGGTACTTTTGATATGCATATAGTAAACCTTGCTCAGAACAGCCACCTCTACTGCTTCTGCCCTTCTCCCCTCAATCCCCTAGCTTTCCTTGAGACTCCTTATGCAGACTTTATGCACAGTTAAATGTATTTCAAAGTTTCTCACCCTCCATCTTTATCTTCCCTCTCCCCATCCCTCATCCTCCTAGATAGTCCCATAGTTCAAATCATGTTCTCTCTGTATACATATAACTTTTTGTATATAAACATATGAAAAGCTGGGTGTCAGTGGCTCACACCTGTAATCCTAGCTACTCAGGAGGCTGAGATCTGAGGATCGTGGTTCAAAGTTAGTCTTAGCAGAAAAGCTCTGAGACTCTTATCTCTTATCTCCAATAGCCTACCAAAAAAAACCTAGATCTGTGGCTCAAGTTGTAGAGCACTAGCTTTGAGCAAATGAAGTTCAGGGGCAGCACCCTGCCCTGAGTTCAAGCCCCAGGACCAGCAGAAAAAATAAGAATGAGTCAGTAGCATTCCCCTTCTTTTTTATGGAAGAATTTCAGGAGTATTGGTGTTCTGCTTTAACAGTCTTCTAGAATTTAGCCATGAAACATTTGGATTCTTATCTTTTCTTCTTTGGAAGACTATTACTGCTTCAATCTCATTGTTTGCTATTGATCTGCTTAGGTGGTTTATGCCCTTTTGATTGAATTTTGGTAGATCAGTTGTATCTAGAAACTTTTTTCTAGATTTTTTTTGTTTATTTGAGAATAGATAGGTTCTCAACATAGTTTGTGTAATCATTTAGATTTTTCAGTTTCTTTGAGTCTATTAATTTGAGTGGTAGAATGCCAGCAATCAGTCAAAAACCAAATGAGGATGCAAAGCCCTGAATTCAAGTACCAGTACCAGGACCAATACACATAGACACACACATGTGTGCGCGCACACACACACACACACACACACACACACACACACACACACACACACACACACACAGCATAGATATTCCCTTTGTGTTAACAAAGACTTCAAGTTAGGTGCTAGTGGCTCATGCCTGTTATCTTAGCAACTCTGAAGACTAACATTGAAAGGATTGCATTTATGAGACACTGTCTTAAAAATAACTCACAAAAAACAGTTTGAGGAGTGACTATTGTAGTAATTTGCCAGTTTAGCAAGCTTGAGGCCATAAGTCCAAATACCAGTATTACTAAGGCAGGGTAAAACACCTTGAGAATGATAACATTGGTCTTTTCTGTATAATAAATAAAATTGAGGGCTGGGAAGGTTGCTCAATGGTAAAGTGCTTGCCTTGCTTGCATACATGAGGCCCTGGGTTCGATTCCTCAGCACCACATAAGCAAAAAAAGTCAGCAGTGGCGCTGTGGCTCAAATGCTAGCCTTGAGCTGAAGAGTTGAGGGACAACGACCAGGCCCCAAGTCCAGGCCCTGAGTCCAGGCCCCACAACCAACAAAAAAAATAAATAAAATTTATAAACTATATTATTTAGATTTTAATGTCCAATTTTTGGCTTTAAATTTTTCAAATTCAGAGCCTATGCTTATATATGCTACTATTAAATCCACCAGTTATTTAAAATTTTTATATTGAATTTAAAATTTTTATATGTATTTTCTGTGTGTGTGTGTATATATATATATATATGGACAGAGCATTTGTGATAATACACACATACATATATATATACCAACTATGTATATATTATGCATACACATGTATCTTGTGTTTGTATTCAAAGTACATAAATGGTTTTCATAAGTAAAATATAAGTAAACACAAAAATATAAACATATCGCTTTGTACTGTCTCCTGCTTTTAAAAAATAATTTTATATGTATTCATTGATTTTATGTCAGAGGTTAGATTTAAGTTTACATTATGCAACTTAAAAGCCCACATAATCTTTCACTGGGCCATGCACTTTATTGAAATTAAGCTATCCATCAAATAACCAAACCAAAGTGATTATCTGACAAATGTGATCTTGTTCAGTAGTCATCACCTAAGGCAAAATCTTAAATGTAAAAGTAAGTATTTATACATTTTGGTGGAACACTATTTCACACAACAATACACAGAACATAAATAAAAGTTACTCATTAAAAGTATGGATAGGCAACTCAAAATGGATTAAAGACTTTAACATTAAACCTGAATCTCTGAAACTACTGCAGGACAGAGTAGGAGAGATACTTGAGCTAATAAGCACAGGAAGGAACTTCCTGAACAGAGTCCCAGGGTCACAACAAATTGGAGAGAGACTCGACAAATAGGACTATCTTAAAATAAAAAGCTTCTGCACAGCTAAATCTATTGTAACCAAGCTAGAAAGACAACCAACTAATTGGGAAAAAATATTTACCAGCAATATATCAGACAAGGGGTTAATATCCAGTATATACAGGGTACTCAAGAAACTAATCCCTCCCAAACCTAACAAACCAATTACTAAATGGGCAAGGGAACTAAAGAGGGACTTCTCAGATGAAGAAATAAAAATGCAAAGAAACACATGAGGAAATGTTCACCATCCTTGGTGGTGAAGGAAATGCAAATAAAGACAACCCTGAGATACCACCTTACCCCAGTCAGAATGTCCCAAATCCACAAGTCAGCCAACGACAAATGCTGGAGGGGATGTGGAGAAAGAGGAACCCTATTACACTGCTGGTGGGAATGTACACTTATACAACCACTTTGGAAAGCAGTCTGGAGGGTCCTCAGAAAGCTAAAGATTGACCTCCCTTACGACTACTTCTAGGCATCTACCCTGAACAACAGGAACCAATATACAAGGACACATGTACCTCCATGTTTATTGCAGCACTGTTCACAATAACTAGGATATGGAAAAAACCCAGATGCTCCACCACAGATGAATGGATCCAAAAATGGTGGTATCTATACACAATGGAATATTATGCAGCCATTAGAAATGACAAAATAATGGCATTTGCAGGGAAATGGATGGAGCTAGAAGAAATCATGTTGAGCGAGGTAAGCCAAGAGCAAAGAGACAAACGGTACACGGTCTCCCTGATAAGTGGATGTTAAATCCAAAATGTTAGGTGATTCGACAAAATTAACATGACTTAAGAAACAAAGAACTTCCACTCATCTGGTCGAACCACTACTAAATAACCCCATGCTGCTGATCACATGTATGGGATATATGTGTACACCATTATATGTTATAGACCGTGATAGACAATTTGCTCCAGGAAAGTTAGAATGAGCATGTGACTTTAAATGAGCATCATTATTCCACAATACTGTGAAATTTGGGAAATTATGTAATCACTTAATCACAAAAAAAAAAAAAAAAAAAAAAAAACCACCAGAAAACTAGAAGTGGCGCGATGGCTCCAGTGGTAGAGCATGAGCCTTGAGCTGAATTGTTCAGGGACAGCTCCCAGGCCTAGAGCTCAAGCCCCATGACTGACAAAAAAAAAAGAGAGAGCTCTTTCATGCGATTGTTTCTAACATATTTATAAGATTATGTCTTTGTTGCCTTGTATGTCCCTTCCCCATGGTACAACCCCTGCTTTCACTATATATGATGTTGGTATATGTGGAGGGGAAGAGAAAAAACAAATTGTTAAAACAGGGATACAGGAGGACTCATTGCAACAATGAGATGTACAAATCGTTATGTCGAAAAACGAACTTTACAACTTTGGTGGGGGGTGGGGAGGATACGAAGGGATGGGAAGGGGAAACAAAGCAGGAGGCTCCAATGCTTGATAAGAAATGTGCTCATTATCTTACCCATGTAATTGTAACCCCTCTGTGCAGTATTTTCACAATAAAAATATATTTAAAAAAATAATAAAAGTATGGATAGGTTATACTTAGTAAAATTCCTAGCTCATCTTCACTCAATTTTATGTCATATCTCTAAATTAGAGTATTTAAACTTATTAAGTATTTAAACTTAAATATTATTTCTTTAAAGAACTTAAGTTTTTCTTCATTCCTAGAGAATTTGATTAAGTATATTATCAATTACTTTTTTAAAGATTCTGACGAAAAACTTGAAAAGTACAAGTTATTCCTCCAGAAATGCAGTAAAGAAAAGAAGATAATGGTATGATATTTACATTTTTCATTCTTCAAAAATTGTATTTGTATAGAACATATAAGCACTGCAGTCTCACAGATAAGCACTGTTAACACTTTTTAAACACCCTTTTAGTTTTTGGTTACTTATTTCTATTTCAGGAATGACTGGGTTTATCTTCTCTTCACAATATAGGATAGGTAAGCTTTATTTTCTGGCAAGGACATTTGGATATTTATAATGTCATTAACACACCATAAGAAATTATCAGGACAGTCAGACAGGCCATGGAGGAAAAGCATAAGTGTTTGTTCTATCATGTACCAAATAATTTCTGGGGCTTTGTACTCTCTTGGTAGAGTATAGGTATCTTCATATCATTACAAGTTATTTAAAGATTGATTTCAACTTATGCATATCCTTTGAGGTTTATAATTATTCATTTATTTTTATCATAATTTATAATAATGCATACTTTATAGTCTAAGTCCCATGTTTAACTTCTTCCTTTAGGAAAAAATAATACTTTCAATCATTATTTTGTCAGTGTTTTTAAAAAATCTTCATATTTTCACTAAAATTATAATAGGCTTTTGAATTACTTACATATAATTAGCCCTTTTCAAAAATAAATTTTTCAGTTACATATTGTTAATGCTATAAAGATTTAAGTATCTGCCACCATTAGCCCATCCACTTAATTTAATATTTTAAAAGACTCATGTCCAATTAACCACCAGAAAACTGGAAGTAATGCTATGGCTCAAAGTGCTAGAGTACTAGCCTTGAACAGAACTCAGGGACAGTGCCTATGACCTGAGACTCATAGACTTTCCTGCCAGGATGGCTTTCAACCATGATCTTCAGATCTCAGCCTCCTGAGTAGCTAGGATTATAGGTGTGAGTCGCCGGCACCTGGCTAGAAAATTTAAATTTATTATTTCTTACTATAAATCACTAAGGGAGGAATTTTAGAAAATTGGGAAAAAGAGATAAGCACTAAAAAGGAATTACAATCAAAATTTTATCATTTATAGATAAGTCACCTTATTTCATTTGTGTTTTCTTAGAAAAAAATTTTTCTAATCCATCAATGCACTACCAAGTTTTTAACACTTTTTTTTTTTTTGCCAGTCATGAGGCCTGAACTCTGGGCCTGAGAGCTGTCCCTCAGCTCTTCAGCTCAAGGCCAGCACTCTACCACTTGAGCCACAGCGCCACTTCCGGCTTTTTCTATTTATGTGGTGCTGAGGAATCAAACCCAGGGCCTTATATATGCAAGGCAAACACTCTACCACTGAGCCAACTTCCCAGCTAACACATATTTTAAATAATTTTAAACTGTATGTTTCATAAACAAGCTAATTTATTAGGCCTTTTGTTGAACAATTAAGTTAGTTTTGATTATTCATTGTCATTTACAAAGATTCTTTTCCATGATTATAAGGATAAGTGTCTAAAAGGAGAACCAACTGGGGAAATATTGGTTTTAAGTGTTTTTCTATACATTGCTAGGTTGATGTTTCGATAGCAACTATTTCTGTTTGTAGTAATGGAATCTCTGACTGATGCTTTACCCATACTCTTGCCCACACCTACACTTATGGCTTTTTGGTGGTTAACTGGCTAGGTTCTCACAGTCTTTTCTGCCTGGGCAGATCCCAGCCTCTTCAGTAGCTAAGGTTACAGGTATGGACGAACAACACTCAGCTTATTTTTAGTTTTAAGAGCTATTTATACTCCAAAGTATTAAATTTTCTCAGTAATATGAGTTACAAATATTTATCCCATTTTCTCTTAACCCAAAAGGTTTTTGGTTTGGTTTGGTTTGGTTGGTTGTGTGGCTTGAACTCAGGAGCCTGGGCACTGTCTCCTGAGTTCTTCTGTTCAGGCTAGCATTCTACCACTTTGAGCTCAACTCTACTTATGCTTTTCTGGTGGTTATTGGAGATCAGAGTCTCACAGATGTCCTTGCCTGGGCTGGCTTCGAACCACAATCATCAGATCTCAGCTTCCTGAATAGTTAGGATTCCCAATCCCCTGTGCAAAAGTATTTTTTGCTACATAGAATTTTATATGTTCATGGATATATAATTTTTACTAACTTTCTTTACTTTGGGCGACATAGTTTTTAGAAAGATTTCTTCATCGCTAGATCATAGATATAGTCATACTTACTCTTTTGTAAGGGTCTTTTAGTTTTAAAATCTTGGGGCTGGAAAGGTGGCTCAGTGGTAGAGCGTTTGCCTTGCATGCATGAGGCCCTGGGTTCGATTCCTCAGAACCATATAAGCAAAAAGAAAAAAGCCAGAAGTGGCGCTGTGACTCAAGTGGCAGAGCGCTAGCCTTGAGCTGAAGAGCTGAGGGACAGCGCCCAGGCCCAGGGTTCAGGCCCCATGACTGGACCCCCCCCCCAAAAAAAAATAAATAATAAATAAAATAAAATAAAATCTATGTGATTTTCTCTATATAAGCTTTACATACCACCTGTTACATTTTTCGTAGGCATTACAAATTTTTTTAATAATCGTGGCAAGATTGTTTGTCTATCACATTTTCCCATTATTAATGGCTTATAGGATGTTATTATTATTGCCTTATGAATATTAACAATGTTAGGGATTCACATGCTATCTCTGACATTAATGGAGAGGATATAGGTATATTGCTATTAAGTGTAATTTAAATGTTTATATAATTACATTTTTACATTAAGAAATTTTTAGTTTTTTTTCAAAATATATAGAAGTGTATATGGATGTAGATGTAGAATAAATTATTATTAATGATGAAATATCAGTGTTTTGAAATGAGAGGGGTGAGTGTACTATGGTGAGAACAAAAGGTAATTTCATCCTTGAATCTGTAAATGTGACAGATTACATTGGTACCTCTTCAGACTTTGAACCTCATTAAATAATGCATCATTGCTTCCTTGTTTTTGTTTTATTTAGTCTTTGCATCTATGTTTAGTAAGATAATCATTTTCTATATAATCTGTAGTTGATTTTAGTATTAAAATCATACTAAACCTCAGGAAATATACTTAGTTTTATATCCCTTTGATCTAAAATAATTTGTAGAATATAAGGATACCATTTGTCTATCAAAAGTTTCCTGAAAATTTCCATTCATAATGATATATTATTTATATTGTACATAAAGGAATGATTAAATTAGTAGAAAAGCTGTATGAGCAAGACACAGTGACTCACTCCTGCAATCCTAGCTATTTGGGAGGTGGAGATTAGGAGGGTGGCAGTCCCAGGCCAGACAGGGCAAAAAGTTTGCAAGATTTTATTTCAACCAATAGCTGAGCAAGGTGGTGCATTCCTGTACTGCAGGAAGTATAAAATAGGAGGATTTTCAAAATAGACCATATAGTAGTTCATACAAGGAACGTAAGCAAATACAAGAGGATTGACATAATTCCCTGTATCCTATCCAACCACAGTGGAATCAGGCTAGTTCTCAATAACAAAACATACCACAGGAATACTCAAATACATGGAAATTGAACAGCACACTTCTAAGCAACACCTGGGTAATAAGAAATTAGAGCGGAAATTAAAAAGTTCCTACATTCAATGAAAATGAATATGTATCACAAAGAAACTTGTGGGACACAGCAAAAGCAGTCCTGAGGGGCAAATTTATCACCCTCAGTGCCCACATCAAGAAAATAGAGACAGACCAAGTAAATAATCTCATGTTGCAATTAAAACAGCTAGAAAAACATGAAAAAATGGAACCTAAAGTTACTAGACAGAGCCAGATAATCAAATTAAGAGTGGAAATTAATGAGATTGAGAATAGGAAAATAATAAATAAAGTTAATAAAACAAAAAGCTGGTTCTTTGAAAAAATAAATAAAATTGATGGACCTTTGGCAAGATTAATTAAGAACGGAAGAGAGGAAACCCAAATTAACAAGATCAGGGATGTCACGGGAAAAATCACAACAAATACCCAAGACATCCAAACAATTATAAAGAACTATTTTCAGGGGCTGGGAAGGTGGCTCAGTGGTAGAGCGCTTGCCTTGCATGCATGAGGCCCTGGGTTCGATTCCCCAGCACCACATAAGCAAAAAGGAAAAAAGCCGGAAGTGGCACTGTGGCTCAAGTGGTAGAGCGCTAGCCTTGAGCTGAAGAGCTAAGGGACAGCGCCCAGGCCCAGAGTTCAGGCCCACGACCGGACCCAAAAAAAAAAAAAAAAGAACTATTTTCAATAGCTATACTCTAAAGAAAGAAAATCTAGCAGAAATGGATGCATTTTTAGAAAAATACAAGTTGCCCAAACTGATCAAAGAAGAAGTAAATCAGTTAAATAAGCCAATATCTTACAACAAAATACAGGAATCAATCAGAAGTCTTCCAACAAGGAAAAGCCCAGGACCAGATGGATTCACAACGGAATTCTATAAGACCTTTAAAGAAGAACTAATACCCATACTCCTCAAGCTATTCAGAGAAGTAGAAAAAAAAGGGAGCTATCCCAAACTCATTCTATGATGCCAATATCACACTCATCCCCAAACCAGGCAAAGACCCTACAAAAAAAAGGAACTACAGACCAATCTCCTTGATGAACACAAGTGCAAAGATCCTTAACAAAATTCTAGCTAACAGAATCCAGAAACACATAAAAAAAATCATACACTACTACCCGGTAAGCTTCATCCTAGAGATGCAGGGATGGTTTAACATACATAAATCAATAAATGTAATCCAACACATCAACAGGTCAAGAACCACATGACTATCTCCACTGATGAAGAAAAGGCTTTTGATAAGATACAACATTCATTCATGTTAAAAGCTCTGGAAAAAATAGGAATAGTAGGAACATTCCTTCAAATAATAAAAGCCATATATGACAGACCAAGAGCCAATATTATACTTAATGGGGAAAAACTACAACCAATTCTCCTAACATCAGGAACAAGGCAAGCATGCCCACTGTCTCCTCTCCTCTTCAATATAGTCCTAGAACCCTTAGCCAGGGCAATAAGGCAAAAGACAAAACAAACAAACAAACAAAAAAAAGACATTAAAGGGATCCACATAGGGAAGGAAGAAGGTAAACTATCCCTTTTTGCAGACGACATGATACTATACCTTCATGATCCCAAAAACTCCATCCCCAAACTCTTAGAAAACCTCATATTTTCTTTAAAACCAGAGTCTTGAAGTATATTCTAAAGTGTCATCAGTATCCTGTTTTAGGTTTTGGAATAATGGAAAGCTAATAATTCTACAGTAATCAGGTCGGCAATACTGGGCCTTGAACTAACTCAGTGCATGGCTACTGTCCCTGAACTTTTTAGCTCAAGGCTAGTGCACCACCACTTAAGCCATATCTTCACTTCTGGCGATTAAGAGCACTGCAGATTTTCTTGCCTGGGATGGCTCTGAATCATGATCCTCAGATTTTAGCCACCTGAATAGCTAAAATTATAGGCATGAGCCACCAGTGCCCATCTTGCATTCATTTTATTATTTAAAAAATTGTTTTATCGTGTGTGGCTTCTTTCCTTGAAGTATAGAGTGAATTAAAGCCCCACCTCCATCCTACCCCGGTGAGAACCACCTACCAGTAGCAAGGTAAAAATAGCAGTAAAAAGAGGCAAAGTACCATTGCTTACTCATGATATTCCTGAGCCATCACCCAAACTCCCTAGAAATGGAAGGTAGCTTCTCCCATCTGCATTTCTCTGGCAGCCATGGGAGTAACTGGCTAAGAGAGACTCAAGTATGACTCTCCTAGAAGGGATATATCTAGCAACCTAAACACGTGTTTAGCTGCTTTTAACTTTTAGTATGACAATCATGCAGGAACTACCCCAAACTTGATGATTTCCATATCATTAGATGACCAGAAGGCAGGGGTGGGGTGGGGGGGGGAGGCTAAAAATCTGGAGTTTTAAACCAGGAGACTGAGAACTTGCCACTCAAGTGGCCTGTGGACCACAATGTTGGTAACACCCGGGAGCTTGTTAAAAATGTTGGTGCGGAACCAGTACAACAGTGATACTCACTAGACACTATGTTGGAAATGTTACAATTTGGTGGTGAGTGTAGTTGGGGGGCCGTGGCTGGGGCCAGAAGAGGGAGAAAACGGGGGAGGTAGCACTGTCAAAAACAAATGTACTCATTACTTTATGTAACTGTAACCCCTCTGTACATCACCTTTACAATAAAATAAAATTTAAAAAAAAAAAATTGTTTTAAGACTAGGCACTGGTTTGTGCCTGTACTAACTACTCAGAAGGTTGAGACAATTACAGTTTGAAGCCAACAGAGGCAGAAAAGCCTAAGGGACTCAACGCCAATTAACCAGCAAAATGCTGCACTGGAAACCTGGCCCAAGTAGTAGAGCAGCAGCCATGAGCAAAAAACCAAACAAGAATGAAGCCCTGAGTTCACACCCCAGTATGACAAAAAAAAATTGTATAATAATAATAATAATTCCTTCTTCATTCTTCCTTTTTTCTTCTTCATTCTTTTTCCTTCCTCTTTCTTCTTCTTTCTCCTTTCTCCTTCCTTCCTAATTCTCCTCTTCATCCTCCTCCTTTTTTCTTCTTCATTCCTTTTTTTTTTGGTCATGGGGCTTGAACTCTGGGCCTGAGCGCTGTCCCTCAGCTCTTCAGCTCAAGGCGAGCACTCTACCACTTGAGCTATAGCACAACTTCCAGTTTTCTGGTGGTTTATTGGAGATAGGAGTTTCACGGACTTTCCTGCCTGGGCTGGCTTTGAACCACGATTCTCAGATTTCAGCCTCCTGAGTAGCTAGGATTACAGTGTGAGCCACTGGCACCCGGCTTCTTCATTCTTTTTCCTCCTTCTTTCTTTTTTCTCTCTCTCTCCTCCTCCTCTTCCTCCTCTTCCTCCTCCTCCTCCTCCTGCTTTTGTCAGTCATGTGGCTTGAATTCTAGGCCTGGGCATCCTCTCTGAGCTCATTTGCTCAAGGACAGCACCACTTCCAGTTTTCTAGTGGTTAGATGGAGATAAGAGTCTCACAGGGACTTTCCTTCCCAGGCTGACTTTCAACCATGGTCCTCAGATCTCAGCCTCCTGAGTTGCTAGCTAGGAGTACAGATGTGAGCCACCAGTACCTGACTCATGTTTTAAAATTCTTATTGTTGAATTTTATCAAACAACTTTTCAGTATGTTTTGAAATTACTTTTAGATGAATTGTACTGACAATAGTTTCATAATTTTTACTAACTATAAACATTTTACTGTATTTTAAAATCTGGTTCTTAACATGGAAACCTGTTATTAAGAGCTTTAAAGATTTTATTTATATCTTTTGCAGCTTTCAGATGAAATGAAGACAGAGAAGAATATACAGGTATTTAAACTTTTTGTTCTTCAGGATTGTGTATCGAAAATATTATATCGAGCTATAATAACATTTATGACACAAGAGATGCAGATAAAATATAGAGAAGTGTTCCAGAAAAGAAAGATAGAGGGCTGGGAAGGTGGCTCAGTGGTAGAGCGCTTGCCTTGCATGCATGAGACCCTGGGTTTGATTCCTCAGCACCACATAAGCAGGGAAAAAAAAGCCGGAAGTGGCGCATGGCTCAAGTGGTAGAGTTCTAGCCTTGAGCTGAAGAGCTGACGGACAGCGCCCAGGCCCAGAGTTCAGGCCCCACGACTGGACAAAAAAAAAAAAGCAGGCATAGAGCCTTTCTCTTTCTGCCTGCCTCGTTCATATTTCTTATGTCATCTAGCTAACATTGTAAATCATTTGACCATATACCAAACCAAATGCCATATAAGGATGCTAAGACACATCTTTTTCCAGAAAAAAATATGAAGATTTTTCTTAGAGAGATATAACATAGTATAGTAACATGAAAAAAATCTTTGTTAATTTCTATTCTGTGATATTTTTCTTTTTTTCTAGGGTTCTAATTTCTCAGGTTTCAAAATAAGTGATACTACTCCATTACCCAGACATGTGGATGCTAAACGAGTTTTCCTTTTTATTTTAAAAAACCATGCCATTGAAGTAGGTAAACATGACTTTGTTATTGTATAATAAACTTTGAGAATATCAATTTATAAGCCAGATCTATATTTAAAGCTATGACAAATTAATTATTAAGCAAAAATTGATCTTCGGACATTAAACTTGGCAGGAAATACCAGTGATGTCTAATGCCATTTATCAAAAGATTATGTATTAGGCAGTGCTAGTGCCTACAAATCTAAGGATACACTGACTGGGCATGTGACCAGATGCCATGCATTTCCTTCTGTTTCTACACTCTCAGCTCAGGATAGTTTAGCCTGCTGCTTTGACTCTAAAATAACTTACAAGTCAGGTTGTCATTAAAATTTAACTTTTTACTTTTTAAAGTAGCTACCAGAGGGGCTGGGAAGGTAGCTCAGTGGTAGAATGCTTGCCTTGCATGCATGAGGCCCTGGGTTCGATTCCTAAGCACCACATAAGCAGAAAAATGAGCCGAAGTGGCACTGTGGTTCAAGTGGTAGAACGCTAGCCTTGAGCTGAAGAGCTGAGGGACAGTGTAGGCCCCACAACTGACAAAAAAGTAAATAAAAATAAAGTAGCCACCAGAAAATTAATATCATAAATGTGGCTCATGTTAATTATTTGTTGGACTATGCTGATCGGTAACCATGGAATACATTCTTTGTAAAGCACATTTACATTAGCATTTTTGTGATCTATTTTAATTTGAGATTCACCTTTCTCTTCTGTAGGAAAGACTTTGTAAAGTCTGGAAGCACCATTTTCTCTCAGAAGCCTCCATTTACCTTCTGCATGACTGCTTTTGGTGGTGGTTTCTCTATAAATTTAAGGTAAATGATATATTTTCAAAGTTCTGTTTTATAAACATAGTAGCATAGTTAATTTTTCAGTTGAAGTAACACATACAAAAATATTTTTCTAGGTCTTCTCACAGAGATTAGATTATAAGCATTCCACACATGCTAAAAAATATCCTATTGAAACTCTCCTTTTTTTGTAGGACTAGGACATCAGTACAGATTTCAAAGCTCTTGAACCATTATTAATCAGAAAAAGATAGGTGAATTCAAGTACCATAGTGAATAATACAACTAAGGTTGTAACTTTCCTCAATTATAATGTGTAACTTTCACAAAACCCACTGAAAATCAGTGAGATTTAAAGAAGTTCAATTTGAAAAGGAGTCTACAGATCAGCCGGGCACTGGTGGCTCACACCTGTAATACTTCTACTCAAGAGGCTGAGATCTGAGGATTGCAGTTCAAAACAGGAAAAGTCCACGAGACTTTTATCTCCAATTAACCACCAGAAAACTGGAAGTGATGCTGTGGCTGAAGTGGTAGAGCACTTGTGTTGAGCTGTGGAGCTCAGGAACAACAGCCAGGTCCAGAGTTCAAGCCCCACGACTGACAAAAAAAAAAAAAAAAAAAGTCTAAAGATCAAAGAAAGATAAGGTCTTTACTTGACTTGGAAAGGGTGAGACTTAGAATTACGATCAAAGTGGTGATCTGAGAAAAAAAATCAGAGATTGGAAATTAATAATATATAAGGCAGAGTTTGACTTCAAGAATTTCCATAAGGAAATTATAATACTCTTTAGATTTATAAAAATTGCACTTAGGAGCCAGGCTCTGGTGACTCATGCCTATAATCCCAGCTACTCAGGACACTGAGATTTGAGGATTATGGTTTAAAGTCAGCCTGGGCAAGAAAGTCTATGAGACTCTTATCTCCAGTTAACCACTAGAAAGCTGAAAGTAGCAATGTGGCTCAAAGTGGTAGAGTGCTATCCTTGCAAAAGAAGCACAGGGACAGTGCCCAGACCCTGAGTTCAAGCCCCAGGACTAGCACACACACAAAAAATGCCCTTATGACCTTGACTCCCAAAAAAGCAGGAAATTTTTTCATTGCCACTCATACAAAATAAGCCATATAACATTTAAAGCCCCATTTTTTAACTCATCACTCAAAGTCCATTCCAAACAATAATACCAGGGATAAAGAATAAGTACAACAGGGTGCTGGTGGCTTACACCTGTAATTCTAGCTACTCAGGAGGCTGAGATCTGAGGATTGTAGTTCAAAGCCAGCCTGGGCAGGAAAGTCCGTGAGACTCTTAGCTCAAATTAACCATTAGAAAACCAGAAATGTCACTGTGACTCAGAGTGGTATAGCATTAGCCTTAAGCAAAAGAGCTCAGGGACAGAGCTCAGGCACAGCACCCAGGTCCTGAGTTCAAGCCTCATGGCTGATTTTTAAAAAAAAAAGGAGTACATATGAGATGACATAATAAACCTAAGTATTTATGCACCTATTAAAAGGCCTCAATACTCCCTGGGGAAATACACAAACACATAAGTTTAATTTCAGATTTCAATACCTTACCTTTGGTTATTGGTAAAATATATAGAAAATCAGAGACTTAAACATCATGACAACTTAACAACATGAAGCAACATTCATGTTTTAGTTCATTTTGTGTTGCTTTAACAGAATACTACAAAATAAGTACTTTATAATGAACAGAACTGGTTGATTTGTGTGGTTTGGTGAGCTGAGAGGTCCAAGTTCTAGGAAGGTACTAGACATCTGGCAGAAGAATTCTTGGTAGTCCATCCATGGTAGAAGGCAGAAGGGCAAGAATGAGAGGTTGAGAAGAAGACATAGAGAGCGTAAGAGTGAGGAGAGGTGAATCTATGCCCATGAGAATAGTAATAATCTATTCATAAGGGTGGTTTCCCATAACCTAAATGTCTCCCATTAGGTCCCACCCCCACTACGACATCAGTTATGATCAGATTCCAGGACATTAACTGGTGGGACATTCAGGCAGTAGAACCCTCCAACAACAGCAGAATCCATATTTTCTCAGGTGCACAACTTAAATATGTGCCAAATAAGCTGTATTCTAAGCTACAGAATTAGAGTATAAATGAAAAATAGTAGGATACCTGGAAAAGTCTCCAAAATTTTGGAAACTAAAGAACATACCTTTCAAAACCACAAGTTGAACCAGGAATCAAACATTGTTTGGCACTGAATGCAAAAAAAAAAAAAAAACCACAGATTGAAATTTGTGAGATGCTTGTGGAAGAGTATTTAATGAGAAATTTAAACATTGAAATACATATACAATTAAACAAGAAACATCAATCTTCGAATATTTCAAAAAATAGAGAAAAACGAATGTATTAAACTCATTCTGAATTAGAAAATATGAGCAATATAAGAAAGCTAACCATAGAAATTGCTTTAATTTCACACTGAAGTTCTGGTTGTGAGTTTTGTTAAGAAAGAATAGAGGGGAATTAGGAAATATGAGCAATATAAGAAAGCTAACCACAGAAATTGCTTTAATTTCACACTGAAGTTCTGGTTGTGAATTTTGTTCGGAAAGAATAGAGGGTAGCTAAGTCATCTGTTGCTTTTTATATATTAACTACCATGCAAGTAATTTTATTCCTCAAATGATTGCATGCATTCTGTATGCCATCACTATGCTGAGTGCTTAAAATAGAAAATTACACAAAGCCTAATTATTGTTTAATTTTATTCCTCCTCTGAGGTATGGTATATGTGCCCTACATTTGTTAGATGAGAAAATGGAGGGGGCTGGGAATGTGGGTTAGTGGTAGAGTTCATGCCTAGCACGCATGAAGCCCTGGGTTTGATTCCTCAGTACCACATAAACAGAAAAAGCCAGAAGTGGCGCTGTGGCTCAAGGGGTAGAATGCTAGCCTTGAGCACAGACAGGCTCAAAGACATCCTGAGTTCAAGCCCCAGGATCGGCAAAAAAAAAAAAAAAGGAAAACCTGAGACACTGCCAAGTGCCAGTGGCTCATAGCTGTAATCCTAGCTACCCAGGAGGTGAGATCTGAGGCTCACAGTTCAAAGCTAGCCCAGGCAGGAAAGTCCATAAAACTCTTATCTCCAGTAAACCACTCAGAAAAAAGCTAGATGAGTGTCACTGTGGCCCGAGCACTAATCTTGAGCAAAAGAGCTCAGGGACTGTGCCCAGGTCTTGAGTTTAAGCCCTACAACCAACAAAAAAAAAAAATACCCCAAAAACAAAAACATGAGTATCTTGCCAAAGGCAATGCAATTAATAAATAACAAAGTCAGTCAAATTCAGCTGTGTGTGGTGCCCAAACCCATGCTTCTTTCACTACATTGACCTGATATATACTTTAAGAACATAAAAAATTATTGAGATTATGTAAATAATTCTCAATTTAAATCACAATATTGACAATTACATACATGTTTTGTTTTTTCAGCCTGACAGAAAAAATCAAGATTACTTATTTGATAGAATTTCAGAAAGCTATGTAACACTTTTCCTGAGCATACCTCTAAGTCGAAAAGATGCATTCTTACAGGTAACCAATGAAAATAATAATTATGCTGACTACTTTTAGCCTGAATGAATTCGAAAAACTTACTATCTTGAACACATTTGAGAACATATTTCATTACTTTTGAAACCAAAGTTGTCTGATGTGGAGTAAGTATTAGCCACTAAAAAATTATGCTCTGAGCCTAGTGCCGGTGGCTTATGCCTATAATCCTAGCTACTCAGGAGGCTGAGGGCTGAGGATCACAGTTCAAAGCCAGCCCAGGCAGGAAAGTCCGTGAAACTCTTATCTCCAGTAAAAACCACCAGAAAACTGGAAGTGGCACTGTAGCCCCAGTGGTAGAGGGCTCGCCTTGAGCTGAAGATCTGAGGGACAGCACTCAGGCCCACAGTTCAAGCCCCACAAAAAATAAAAATAAAATCTTATTCAATTAGTGACTTAACATGTGAATGCAGAATACCAAAATAGATATATATTTGTCTTCAATGTAAAAAATCTTGCAAGGTACCAGCTCACATCTGTAATTCTAGCTACTCAGGAGATCTGAGGATTGCAGTTTGAAGCCAGCCCAGGCAGTGAACTCCGTGAACCTCTTATCTCCAATTAACCACCAGAAAACTGGAAGTGGCACTGTGGCTCAAGTGGTAGAGCACTTGCCTTGAGCTGCAGAGCTGAGGGACAGTGCTCAGGCTCAGAGTTCAAGCCCCATGACCGACAAAAAAAAAAAAAATCTTGTATCTTTCTATATCTAGTCACTCCTTGAGAAGAAGTTAATAAAGATGTTAATGGGATACTTGTAAGGCAATGTATTTGTTTATATCTTGTTTTTAATTTTTGAACAATATTGATTGCAATATATAAATGCTCCTGAACAATATAATTCTTTAAAAATATGCTTTTTATTATGACAACCCATGTGTATCATTTTTCTAAAAAGAAGGTAGCAACAGCAAGGTTAAATGAAATAAAAGATTAATCATCAAATTACTTCAGTTGTTTACTTCATCCTGTATTGAAGTTAATTTTTTTTTACCAAATGCTGTCAGATCAACTTAATTTTCTTCTCTTTGTTGTTCATGTTCCTTAAAGTTACAAAGAAGTAATAAAATGGTTAAAAATAAGCTTTAAGAAAAAAGCAATATACCTGTATTTTAAACTTATAATGTGTTTGATAATTAGAAAATATAAAATTAATCTACACTAACTCCAGGTGTACCCAGATTGTCTGGCACAAGCTATCTGTACGGCATTTTATGAAGCATTTCCAGAGTCTACGAACCTCTTTAATGATGAATTTAAAGAAGATCTAGGGAATACCATTTACCTTTGGCTGACAGGTATGAATATGTCATTTAAGTACTATTTATTACACTGAATCCTTAACTTTTGGGGATTGAGCAGGGTGCCTGCCAGTGGCTCATGGCTATTATCCTAGCTACTTGGAGGCTGAGACTTGATGATTAGAGTTCAAAGCCAGGACAAGCAGGAAGCTCCTTGAGACTCTTATCTCCAATTAAATACCAAAAAGCTGAAAGTAGAACTCAAGTAGTAGAGTGCTAGCCTTTAGCACAAAAGCTTAAGGACAACACCTAGACCTGAGTTCAAGCCCCAGGAATGGCACAAAAAAAATGTGGATTAAATATTGTTTACTCAGATCAAGAAATTGGTATTTTTTGCCTTATAAAAAATGATATTAAATGTGATTATATATTTATTAATACATAATTTGTTATATATTTATCTTTATATTTAAATATGCTATAATACAATAGCATGTTTTTAAATGCTATGTTTAACTTCTTAGTGAATTTTTTTTTTTTTTTTTTTGGTTCCGGTCGTGGGGTCTGAACTCTGGGCCTGGGCGCTGTCCCTCAGCTCTTCAGCTCAAGGCTAGCACTCTACCACTTGAGCCACAGTGCCACTTCCATCTTTTTTCTTTTTGCTTATGTGGTGCTGAGGAATCGAACCCAGGGCCTCAGGCATGCAAGGCAAGCACTCTACCACTGAGCCACCTTCCCAGCTCCTATGTTTAACTTCTTAACCAAATTAGTTCTTAGCTTTAAAAGGCAAAATAATTTTAATCAATGAAATTATTACAGATTACAGTATTACAACAGAAATGATACCAT
Source organism: Dipodomys spectabilis (assembly GCF_019054845.1). Lineage (NCBI taxonomy): Eukaryota > Metazoa > Chordata > Mammalia > Rodentia > Heteromyidae > Dipodomys > Dipodomys spectabilis. The sequence goes on along the minus strand of NW_024870785.1, from coordinate 9,670,123 downwards.
ATGTGAAAGATAAATACTTTCAACTGCTGTGAGGAGCAGGAAATTTCTTAAAAGTTCTTTTACAGACTGAATTGTGTCTCCCTCCCGATTTTTATATTGAAGTGGAATTATAACCCTTTTAATGTGACTGTGTTGAAGATAGGGGAGATCAACATATGGGTAACACCGAGATGATTAGAACAAGAAGGTAGATGGAGGTTATCAGAACTGGGCATATGGCTGGTACAACTATAGTCCTCAGTGGCCTCTCCTGCAGCAGTCTACATCAACCTTTGCTGCTAAGGACTTGAACAACCCAATAGCAGCAGCCATAGACTCCTAGAGGCTTTCACAGTGGATCTTCCCTTGGTGTTTATCAATAGAGACTTCAACAGCCTGCTTCAGAGGGCACTGGTGACTTTTGCCACTGATATCACCAATATCCTTTGGTCAAATGAAAGCCTGTCCGGGACTTTGGTGCTGCTGCTTCTCTGTGCATACCTACAATCAAGACCTTGGCTCTATGGCAGCGGAGTACATGCCCACACCTCAGGCATCAAAACCACCACAGTAGTGAGTCAGCCCACATCCTATAACGCAAGCCACTATTTTCTGCACACTCATAAACTCCAGACTCTGGTTTTTTAATCACTCTATAAATGCTTACACTTTGAAAACCAGAGCCACTACTATATCAACAAAAGAAAACTGAAAAAGAGTCACTCAGATTAATCAAACTAATAGCTTCTGAGTATATTATCTAGTGGACGACTAATTCTAAAAAAGTAATTACTGAGGTTGGGCATAGTGAGTCATGCCTATAGTCTTAGCTACTTGGGAGGCAAAGATAAGACAGTCTTGGTTGGAGACCAGCCTAGGCGTAAAGTTAATGAGACCCTCTCAAAGTTTAAGCCAGTAGTGGTGGTTTGCTCTTGTAATCCTAGCTACACAGAGGCAGAGGTAAGAGGATCATAGTCTTAAGGCCAGTCCCAGGCAGAAGATCATGAGCCCATCTGAAAATAGAAAATTTGGATTTGATAATGTAATCTGATTTGGCAAATGTGTATTTTCTATAAACAGGTCTAAAACCTCCAAAAGACATTTGGACCCATTGGAATCTGAAAGACCTCATCACCACCACAATTCATGGGGTCAGTAGAACACCTGCAAAATCACTGATGGAAAGGATGGCAAGCAGTCAAGAACGCATAAGCACTGGTAAGTAAATGTTTGTTGTGTGAGCCACAGAAAGAGAAAGCAGCCTAAACCAAGGAATTAGGTTATTTTTTGGTCATGACTTCTTAGTTCATTTTTTGTGAAGGTCTCAATACCATTTTATTTAGATTGTTGTTACAATGATACATGCTTAAGGGTTTTGCTGGTTCACCTGTTACAACAATTATTTGTTGCTTTTTGGAACTTGTATCCATACAGATACACTAGACATTCTCATTCTTAGCTTATATTGCTAGCTGGTAATAGTGTTACTCTTTGTTGCTGGTTCGATGTTTTTGTTTTTTGTATGGGTGTGATGGGAAGATTATTTTGCCAATGGATGAGCTTAATATTTTTACTTAGTATATTGTGTTTGCTTTAGAATTTCAGTTTTGTGGCATTTTTGTCTAGATTTAGCTAAGATTATGAAAATACCTACCTGTATTTTTTCACTACTTTCTTTCATTAGTCAATTTGTTTCTTTCATCTGTTTGGAATTTACTTTGTTATAAGGAAGACAGTTATTTTTCCATAGGATGTTTTGTTCCGGATGACTCCTTTATTAAAAAATCCACTTATAAATCATTTAAAATACCCATTTTTTAATATATTTTGTATTCTCTTTTGGTTCTTGAACTATATGTCAAACGGCTGCATCAGGCCAACCTCTTTAATTACATTAATGAACTTTGTAAGATGAATTTGTTTTTCTCTTGTTTATGCTATATCCCCACTACCAAACATAAGTCTAATACTCAGGCCTTGTTTCTGACCAGGTAATTCAGAATCCAGGCTCTCTACCTTTCAACGCTCCTCTTACAATTTCATTGTGCAGCAAAATTAAAACAGCTAGTTGAGGGGTGGAAGAAAGGGAGAGGAAGAGGGAGAGAGGAGGAGAGGTGAAACGGGATGCTTTTCCAATGCCTTCATTTATAAACCAGGAAGAAGGGAGACTAGCCAATTTAATCTGCTCTTCTGATAGCTATTCTTTAGTTGATTTATGATTCTAAAAATATTTAGTTAATTATTACTCTTCAGATACTTGTACTTGGAATTCACAGAATCATTGAACTCTGGTTTTCCCCAATGTTACCCTTGAAAATATTACCATGTATGATTTTTTTTTAGTACTTACATGAAATTTCTTGTTGAGGTTGCTAATGTCAACTTAGTATCTACATCATATATGTATTTGGAAGATGTTTTCTAGAAATTTGGAATGGAAAGAGTAGTCCACTACTCCAATTATTCTTGTTTTTGGTTTTTGGTTTTGTTTTTTTCTTTTTTCTGTAACTGTTTGGATCAATACAAAATTAAATTATTTGTGGATTTTTTGGTACAAAATAAACTTACAGAAAAGTGATTTTAAAAACCCATGAATATGGTCTCCCTCATAAGTGGATGCTAAATCCAAAAGGTTAGTGATACGACAAAACTAACAGGACTTAAGAAACAAAGAACTCCCGCTCATCTGGTTGAACCACTACTAAATATCCTCATGCAGCTGATCACAAATATGGTATATAACATGTGAACACTGTTATATATTACAGACTGTGGTAGACAATTTGCTCCAGGGAAGTTAGAATGAACTTGTGACTTTGAAATTATGTAATCATTTAATCACAATCAAAAAAAAAAAAAAAAAAAAGAACCTCGGGGAAGGGAGGGAGGGAGGGGATGGTAGGGGGAAAACAATGGAGGGGGTAACAATGTTCAAGAGGAAGTGTACTCATAACCTCACTCATGTAACTGTGACCCTCTGTATAGTAGCTTTACAATAAAAAAAAAAAAAAAAAAAAAAAAAAAACAAGTACAAAGCCAAAAAAAAAAAAAAAAAAAAAAAAAAAAAAAAAAAAAAAACCCATGAATAATTTTCATGTATCTTCCAACCACAAGTTGCATTTTACCTCATTTTTACTATTTTCTTTTCCTTTGTGGGTCCTGAGGTTTGAACTCTGGGCCTAGATGCTGTCCTTGAGCTCCTTTGTGCTCAAGGCTAGTTCTCTATCACTTGTGCCACAGTGCCACTTCTAGCTTTTTCTAAGTAGTTTATTGGAGATAAAAGTCTCTCAGAGGGGCTGGGAAGGTGGCTCAGCAGTAGAGTGCTTGCTTCACATGCATGAAGCCCTGGGTTCGATTCCTCAGCACCACATAAATAGAAAAAAAGGCCAGAAGTGGCACTGTGGCTCAAGTGGTAGTGTGCTAGCCTTGGGTTGAAGAGCCCAGGCCTAGGCCTAGAATTCAAGCCCCAAGACTGACCAAAAAAAAAAAAAAGTGTCTCTCAGACTTTCCTGCCTGGGCTGGCTTCGAATTGTGATCCTCAGATCTCAGCCGCCTGAGTGGCTAGGATTACAGGCATGAGCCACCAGTGCCAGACATCTTTTCTTTTTATATGCGCTTTATGCTATAAATTTCCCATAACCATTGATCTAGCTATAGTCTTCAAATTTAAATATGCTATATTTTATAACATAATTAATATTTTCAAACTCCTATAACCTATGGGTTATTTATAAGGGTCTTATTTAATATCTGAAAATGTGACTTTTTCTAGATATTTATTGTTACTTTTTTTTATTTTAATGTGAAAACTATTATATCCTGAGACCATACTTAATATAATACGATGTATTTTATGGTCTAGTTTGTGGTGATTATTATTCCATGTGTACTGGGGAGAATTATACATCTGCAGTTTTTTTTGACTTCTCAACTTAGATCAAATACTGTTACTCATATCTGTATCAGAGGTCAAAAACTTTGTTTTGTGGAACAAATCTTGTAGCATGTTTTTAACTATCCTGTGCTCTTAAGAATAGGTTTTATAGAAGGGTGCTGATGGTTCATGCCTATAATCCTAGCTACTCAAGACAGATCTAAGGATTGAGGTTCAAAGATAGGGCAAGAAAGTGGCCATGAAATTCTTACTCCAATTAACCACCAGAAAGCCAGAAGTGGAGCTGTGGCTCAAAGTAATAGAGCACTGATGAGCAAAAGCTCTCAGGGACAATGCCCTGGCCCTGAGTTCATGCCCTACAATTGGAGGGGGGGGGTTATATATTTTTAATTAATTTACTTTATTCTTTTTTTTTTTTTCTTGGTTTTGAGGCTTGAATTCTGGGCCTGGGCGCTGTCCCTCAGCTCTTCAGCTCAAGGCTAGCGCTCTACCACTTGAGCCACAGCACCACTTCCGGCTTTTTTCTTTTTGCTTATGTGGTGCTGAGGAATCGAACCCAGGGCCTTGAGCATGCAAGGCAAGCGCTCTGCCACTTGAGCCACAGCGCCTCTTCCGGTTTTCTAAGTGGTTTATTGGAGATGAGAGTCTCATAGACTTTCCTGCCCAGGCTGGCTTTGAACCCCAATTCTCAGATCTCAGCCTCCTGAGTAGCTAGGATTACAGGTGTGAGCCACCGGCACCTGGCACTTTATTCTTATTTTAGAGGCAATGCATAATTACATCACAATTACATGAGTCAGGCAATGAATACATTTCCTTTACACTCTTTCTTCATTCTTTCTGAGTCTCTCCCTCCCATCTCTACCTTAGTTGTATAGTTGACTTTCATCAATGTCCAGTGAGCTCCATTGCTACACTTTTTTTACCCTTTTCCCTCAAATTCTGTACTCTCCCCCCAACCATTCTGAAGATGTACTTTTTTTTTTCGGTCGGTCGTGGGGCTTGAACTCTGGGCTTGGGCGTTGTCCCTCAGCTCTTCAGTTCAAGGCGAGCACTCTACCACTTAAGCCACAGCACCACTTCTGGTTTTCTAGTGGTTTATTGGAGATAAGAGTCTCAGGGACTTTCCTGCCCGGTTTGGCTTTGAACTGAGATCCTCAGATCTGAGCCTCCTGAGTAGCTAGCATTACAGGCGTGAGCCACTGGCTCTGAAGATGTATTCTTTTTTTTTTTTTTTTTGGTTGGTCATGAGGCTTGAACTCTGGGCCCTGGGCGCTGTCCCTCAGCTCGTCAGCTCAAAGCTAGTGCTCTACCACTTGCGCCACAGCGCCACGTCCGGCTTTTTCTGCTTATGTGGTGCTGAGGAATTGAACCCAGGGCTTCATGCATGCAAGGCAAGCACTCTACCACTGGCCACCTTCCCAGCCCTGAAGGTGTATTCTTGAATGCACCATACATAAGGTAAAGAAGACAGAACCATCAAAAACTTAAAAAAAAAGAAGAAGAAAGGAAGGAAGGAAGGAAGAAAGAGAGAGAGAGAGAGAGAGAGAGAGAGAGAAAGAGAAAGAGAAAGAAAGAAAGAAAGAAAGAAAGAAAGAAAGAAAGAAAGAAAGAAAGAAAGAAAGAAAGAAAGAAAGCAAGAAAGAGTAAGTCTCTTGTTTCAATATCTGGCAGTTCATTTCAGTATGTATATTATTTTATATAAATATGAAAAGGCACTTAGGCATTGCACCTTCTCTCTTAAGAATATCTTTTTGAAAAAAAAAAAAAAAAAAAAGAACCTCGGGGAAGGGAGGGAGGGTAGGGGGAAAACAATGGAGGGGGTAACAATGTTCAAGAGGAAGTGTACTCATTACCTCACTCATGTAACTGTAACCCTCTGTATAGTATCTTTACAATTAAAAAAAAAAAGAATATCTTTTTGATCTCACTGCTGTATCTAGAATCCTGTATAATTTATCTTATCCCAGTGCTTAGGTCTAATTTCTGTATATCAGAGAGAATTTGTTTGAGCTCGGCTTACCTCACTCAACATGATTTGTTCTAGTTCCATCATTTCCCTGCAAATGACATTATTTTATTCTTTCTAATGGCTGTGTAAAATTCCACTGTGTATAGGTACCACATTTCTTTGATCCACTCATCTACTGTGGGCATCTTGGCTACTGTAAATAGTGTGGCAATGAACATGGATGTGCAGGTATACTTATCATATTCTGGCTCATGATATTCAGGATAGATGCCTAGGAGTAGTATGGCTGGGTCATAGGGAAGGTCTGTTAGTTATTTTGAGGAACCTTCAGACTGCTTTCTAGAGAGGTTGCATTAGTTTACATTCCCACCAGCAGTGCAGTAGGGTTCCTTTGTCCCCACATGCCCACCAACATTTGTTGTTGTTCAAATTCACAACGTTGGCCAATCTTACTGGAGTGAGATGGAACCTCATAGTTGTTTTTATTTGCATTTCCTTTTTGGCCAGGGATAAGGAGCATTCCTTCATGTGTTTCTTTGCCATTCTTACCTCCTCTTCTGAGAAGTCTCTTTTCCTTGCCCGTTTAGTGATTGGTTTATTAGGTTTGGGAGTGGTTATTTGTTGAGCTCCTTGTACAAACTGGCTATTAGGCCTTTGTCTGATACATTGCTGGAAAAGATCGCCCAGTTTGTTGGCTGTCTTTCTAGCCTAGTAACTATGGCCTTAGCTGTGCAGAAACTTATTTTGATGTAGTCCCACTTACCAACTCTCTCTTATGTGTTGTGTCCCTGGGACTCTGTTCAAGAAGTTTCTACCTATACCTATATGCTCTAATGTTTCCCGTACTCTCTCTTGCAGTGATTTCAAAGTTTTGGGTCTGACATTGAATTCTTTGATCCACTTTGAATTGATATTATTGCATGGTGACCAAGAGGGATCCACTTTTAGTTTTCTGAATATGGATGCCCAGTGTTCCCAACACCAGTTATTGAAGAGGCTATTTTTTTTTTACCAGTGTATGTTTTTGGCTCCTTTATCAAATATCAGGTAACTATAAGTGTATGGTTTTATTTCTGTGTCTTTCAGTCTATTCCATTGATCTTCAGGTCTGTTTTTGTGTCATTACCAAGATGTTTTTGTTGTTATAGCTCTGTAGTAAGGTTTGAGGTCTGATATTATGATACTGCTCACATTGCTTTTTTTTTTTTTTTGGTTGGTTGGTTGGTTGTGGGGCCTGGGCACTGTCCCTCAGCTCTTCAACTCAAGGCTTGCACTCTACCCCTTTAGCCACAGTGGCACTTGTGGTTTTCTGGTGATTTATCGGAGATAAGAGTCTCACAGACTTTCCTACCTAGACTAGCTTTGAACCGAGATCCTCAGATCTCAGCCTCCTGAGTAGCTAGGATTACAGGCATGAGCCAAAAGTGCCCAGCTCACATTGCTTCTTTTTACCTAGAATTGCTTTGGCTCTTCTAGGTCTTTTAATTGTTCATATGAATTTTTGGATTGTTTTCTCTATCTCAGTAAAGAACACTATTGATGGTAAATGTGGCCTGAAAGAATCTTAAAATGTTATCTAGTCCTTTAGAGGAAAGTTTGTTACCTCTGTATTTTTTCTCATATTTTATTTAATCTACTGCTGAGAGGCAATATAAAATCTCTGTTAACTGTGACATTATCTATTTGTCCTTGTAATTTTGTTAGTTTTTGCTTTATGCGTTTTAAACTTTGTGAATGTCTATATTCTTGTTATTCCATGATGTTATTTCCTGACTTCTACTCATATGCATGAAATAATTTTCTGACATAGTTTGGGGTGGGTTTTTTTTTTTGTAGTTTTTGATTGTTGATGTGGGATTAGGAATAGAGACTGATGATGTAGGATTCATGATTTCCCTCTCCATATCTTTGTGTATGGTGTGGAGGAAGAGTTGTGTATATTAAAATTTTAATCGTAGCCAGGAATTGGTGGTTCACTCTAGCTACTTTAGGAAGCTAACGTGGAAAGTTCACAGTTCAAAGCCAGCCCAGGCATGAGACTCTTACCTCCCATTTACCAACAAAAAGTTGAAAGTGAAACTGTGGCTCATCTGGTAGAGCATTGGCCCTGAGCATAAATCCTAATCTATAGCATCCAGGTCCTAAATTCAAGCCACAGTACTGGCAAAAAAAAAAAAAAAGCTTTAATCTTTGTTCTGGAAAAAGCTTGAATCAGGTCAAACGTAGAATTGGGATAAAACATGAGAATGAATGCATGAATATATATAACTTTCAAGGAATAGAATAATCTACACTTCATGTGTGCTGCTGTTTTAGAGTTGCTGCTTCTAATCTAAAGCATATTTAAAACATTAAAACAATTTCTTCTTCTTCTTGACATTTGAGATGCATATTGTCATACGGAATTAACTTTCTTCCAGAATTTTAGTGAAAAGAACTTTCTGTTTTGGTTTTTAATGAAATAAACAGACAGTGGATAGTTAAAGTTTGCCTTCCAAACAAACTGGCACAATATCTCCCTTTTTAGGACTGGAATGTAAGCAGTTATAGAATTTCAGTGTCTGGAATGACTCAGGATTTACAAGCCAACTCTCCCTAAACAGCATATTGTCAGATTATTTACGAGACTAGTTTTAATGCTCATTTCTCCTATTGTGGTACAATACAATGTAAGCTTTTAAACTCAAAAGATCATTTTGAAAAACTATTTTTATAGAGTTCCCAATTTTAAACCCAATGTTTTTCGCTTTAGCTGAACTTTAAGGTCAAACATGAACAAACCCATCATTTTTATAAATGATAAACTGCAAGCACTAAGACAATTCATTAAGTACCTAATACAGATTACTGTATTTGGTGCCATGCAGGAAAAAAAATGAAGGATACATACTACTTATTTTTGGACAATAACTATTTGATATTTAGCTATTTGATATTCACTATTTGATATTTAGATAATGTGCAGAAATACTTTGTCACAGCCTGATGAGTTTTGAGTCTACATGTCACAAAGAGCTACCTGAATTTTCATTCATATCTCCATTTGCACTGCTCAGGACAATAATGAAAGAACCCTAAATCTGTGTAAAATACCACTTTAAGAATTAAGCCAGCAAAATCTCCACAATGTGTTTTTTCATATATCATTTAAAGAAAACAAGGAAATTACCCAGTAAACAAGTGGATCACTCTCAAGTAAGAGTGTCAGGCGGTGATAAGAGGGCTTGACATACAAACTCCTAATGTAGTAGCAACTTAATAAGATGTATTATGTTGAATTTTATACTATACCAAGTGTAATAGATTACTTTTTAGAAATAGAATAGATATATATAAAAAACTGGAAATTGACCATTTTTACAGAACTATCCAGATTTTATGAATTGTTTTCATAATTTAAATTTATTTTAAAATCATTTAATTCTCTTTTCTTGGGTACCCTGCTTTCCAGGAAATTTTAATTACTAGTTTGGGTTCCAGAATTTTTTTGATGGTCTGCAAAAGGTTTACTTGTGTCTCTTGAACCTCCCACCCCAATACAATGGTCTGTATACTGGCAGTACTTGTAAGAAATTCTGAATTTCATTTTTCACCACTAGGTATCCTATTATGAAATGCATTATTTACACTATTTTTTCATTTGTAAACAAAAGATTTAACCCTGTGTAACCAAAATATTTTAATCAGCCAATATAATACTAAATTTATATATTTTTGTTACTGTGTACATTAAGCTCCCAGCCCTTCTTGATTTAGAACGACATTCCAGGTACTCAATAACTCCGTGTAACAAATACTTCCCACTCTTCTGGGACAGCTCTGAGAACTCTGATGCCCCTAACCCTGGAGGCACTGAAAGTAAAGGCACTGAATCCTCCTCTTCTATTGGATCAGGAAACATGCCTTCCATCCCCACACCTTTTCTTGGTCCCAAGTGGGAAAGAGATCATGCCCTGAGGAACAGTAGGGGACTGAAGGAAGGAAGTTGGCTTCCCACCTGCTGTGTGGCAGGAGCCAAACCTCCATAGACTTCACAGTGAACAAACAATTAAAATTCAGAGAGCACCAGTGTCTTCAGCCCTGTCCACACCTTGACAACCAGAGTATAAATAGAATATTGTATTGAGTAATGTAAAAGTGCTATGATCAAAAGTGAACAAAGTTAGATGGTTCTGAGTAATTTATTCTTCAGGTGGCACAAAACAATAGTACATTCTGTTAGTTGCAAACAACCACACTGGATAGGAATAGGCTGATGCTTTATAGTAATGTGTGTTCATTGTTCTGTCACTAAATAGGAATTTGTTTGTGCACTCCTTCAATAAATACATTTGGAAATAAGTATTCACATTCTGGGTGGGAATATTTACTTAGTGTAACAGATAGTGATAAATGTGGATATGTAAGTCTCCATACAAAATAAGTCATCCCGTTTTTATTTTAGAGCTTGTGGCCTAGTGATGAGAGAGAAACCAACAGGCATAAATTATATAACATGTATGATGGGCATGCATATACCTCTCACACATCTTCAGATTGTGTGTCAGTGATGTGGGAGAGAAAAAAAGATACACGAGGTATGAGGACTGCAGGGGAAGCCGAGTTTTCATTAGAGAGAATGAGGAGGATGTATAAATTTAACAAAATGTTAGGAAAAGTTCTTACTAATCAAGTCCATCTTGCAAAATGGACTTTCTGGACAATACCGAGCCTTGTCAAACACATGAATCTTGGCAAAAACAGAATGTTCTTCAACCAGAAACTTAACAAGAACAATTTTGAAATTGCAGTTTTTGATAATGTACATTTCTCTAAACAACTTGATGAACCTGCTTTGTGCGTGTGTGTGTGTGTGTGTGTGTGTGTGTGTGTGTGTGTGCTTGTGAACACACATATTTAAGACTCAAAGTTGAGGCTAGTCCATGTGGATTTAGAGCAAAAACACAAGCTGAGGACAGTGGCTCATGTCTGTAATCCTAGTTATTCAGGCTGAGATCTGAGGATCTCAGTTTGAAGCCAGCCTTTGAAGGAAAGTCCAAGGGACTCTTATCTCCAGTTAACCACAAAAAAGCTGTGACTCAAAGTAGAGCATTAGCCTTGAATAAAAAAACCTCAGGAACATTGTCCAGCTTCTGAGTTCAAGGGAAAAAAAAATCAAATAAAGAGTAGCCTGACAATGATTCTGAAGCATTTATAAAACAACTTTTAATGAACTATTTTCTATTAAAATACATGTTAAGAATTCAACCACAGAGAACAATTAATAGACACTTTCAAAAACTGTTTTAAGATAATCTTAGGGTCACAGCTGATAATCATCTGTTATTCACAAGTTAGTCGTAATAGCCTGTGTTCATTCTGATGGAACAGTGTTATATTCGGTCGATAACCACCCCATAACAGGCAGTTAAATGTTTTTCGGTATCACTCTGGTACATACAGGACCTTAGACTGGGTTTTAGTTTTCTTTAGCCATGTGTTACTTATGTGTAATGTCAGACAAGGGAAGGTGGAAGCTCTCTTGTATTGTGTTCATGCTCAAGCGGATACATTGGAGAAGGAGTACGAATGACTCCTCAGATTAAACCTTGGATGTCCTTCTGAGGCATGAGTGTTACTCTCGGGAGTTAACTAGTGTCAGATTCATAGTAAAGTGAACACAAATGTATACAAACATAAAAATCACATGAGTTACAAGAGAGAAGATTTCTGTCTTTAGTGGCGGTTTTTATACTTTTCTCTCAATCTTATTCTACAACTCTACTAGTGTAGAGCAAAAGAATTATAAGGAGCACAGCTTCAGGGTGTTTGTGGCTATAGAATTGCTTTTACTATTGCTTTTACTATTGCAGGTTCCATGGTCAGACTTGATCTTCTTTGGCACTCTAAAGAACCAGCAGAGCAAATTCTAAGAGATAGCATATTTTTATTACTTGTTTTGTTAATATTTTACATTCTTTCAAATTTTTTCCTAATTGTTGGAGACCAACATATTTATGTAATTCTTTTCAAAATAACATTTTAGAAAGGGTTATTCTACCTATAAAATTAGTATGCATAATGCTTTATATAAGTAAAGGAGTACCCGTAAAAGTTGAATACAAATCAGGATTGGAAACTATATTATTGCTTTTCTCCTTTTTGGTTACATGATTATGACACAGATTAATTATTATGTGTAAAGTGAATTGCCAATAAATCACATTCAGTGGAAAATATAAAGATATCTCAATAGAAGCAAACCAAAACATAAGCTTGCTTGCTAATAATGATTAGAATCCCAGGGTAAGTAGCACATGCTAAGTAACCAAGACTCTGTCACAGTTCTCTTGTGTATCCAGCTACATGATCTTGAATTACAAAAACCTTAATTTCCTTATCTATAAATGAGTACATGGTATGATGGTCTCATAGAATTTTAAAGTTCTAGAATTCAAAGTATATATAACTAAAGCATATTTTTATTTCTAAAATTTGCATGATAAATGTATAAACCTAGGATAAGAACAAGAATTAAAAGTAAATGTTTTTAGAAAGATTTTGTAGATAACCTTTACTTCCAGGATTGGTTTTGCTAATAAATCCTGGTTTTTGCCTAATTCAAAACAATCTAACAGTAATTTGATGGCATTTGTAACTTCTCTTGTATGTATATACAGTATTTTTGCCTAATCATGAATGACCTCAACTTTCAAAACTTAAGATTAGTTTCATTATTACAACTTTTTTTGCTATTTAGACACTGAAGGGATTTAGATAAAAATTTATCATAGATAACTCTGAAAGGCACTAAAGAATCAAATACGAAAAATGCCTTGTTCTAACCTTTAAATGTTCACAAGACTCCAGTCACTTGATCTGGCTAGACTAGCAACATTCCCAAATCAGACAATAGTTCAGAATACCATGCATGGCACTGCTCTAGAATATACTTGAGTAAGGCCAGGAAAAACTTCCCCCTAACTGTATCTGGCCTGGCTTGGTCATATAAGTGAACAAGAAAATACGTAGTTCTGTTGTTTCTGTAATGTAAATAGACCTTAATGACAAACATTTTGAAGTTGAAATCACAATAATTAACAGACCAACAATTTGAGCTGTCCTTGGTGAACATATAAAGTGTTACCAACATCTGCTAGTGGAAGAATTGTAAAGTAGATATTCAGTCTTTCTAATAAGTCCATAGCCCTAGGTCTTCATGACATTCAGGGGTTCATATCCCTAACTATATCCTCTACTTGAGTCATTATTCTCTTGCCATTTAAAAGGAAAAAGGTTTTCAATACTGCCACCTTTTGGATGGAAGGTATTCCTCTAGATTACAGGATTACTACCTTTAACTATCCTTAATGTTTAAATATGACACTGTTCTATTCATGTGCTCAAATATATTCTTTAAGATTTTTTTCCTCTGGAACGATTTTACTTCTGTGATCCAATTTAACTGGCAAGAGAATTGTGGTAAAACATTTTTTGCATATTTGTATTGTTCCCTGTGAGGCATCTATTGTAAGCATTGCTGCGGGCTGTCATTTTTGTCTGCCCTCCAGGATTTGCTGGCCCAAGTACTGTGTACCAGACTTGGTGTCAGTCATAAGGGGGAGGGGTAATTTGCAGCTCAGCCAAACAGTTTTGTTATTCCTTTAAAATTAAAAGCATATGAAACAGATACAGCTTATGAAGGTTTTTTTTATAAATAACATAAACTTAAATAACAAAACAATAAAGTTCAAATACAACTTAAAATAGAGTTTAATGCTATAACACAGGAGGGGGGAAAAAGCATGATTATTTGTGGGAAGAACATTGTTAAAAAGCCCAAGTCCCAAATATGAATTATACAAAAGACAGATTATGTTACTAGAAAAAAAACTTAAAAGACTTCTGAATTTTACTTTTGGGGATTATAAAACGTTACTTTGTGGCACGTGAGATGAAGTACAGTATTATTATTATTGCTATTTTATGTACAAGATTTTTTTTAAAACCTCCTTTTTGCAATACCTTTTCAATCTGAGCAGCATTGGGAAATTTTTTTCCTTGTTAATAGGTACAAGCATGCTTTCTGAAACTACTTATTTGATCCAATTCCATAATAGAACTTTTTAGAAGAGTCCTTATTTTCTGATTGGATTATGATTTTTTCACTGGAAAGCATCACAAATGCTGCTCGTCTCCTAGTTAGTGTTGGTTTGATTATCTGACAGATCATTCCAGCAGCCTTTAGGTCTGACATACCTTATATAACATCATCTGCATAATTATTATTATTATTTATTATTATTATATATATAGCAGCCATTTGATAAGCAGATAGGAATATTTAAATAATCATTATCAGATAATCAAATCTAACATACTCTGAAGGGTAAATTAATTTAAGAAAAAAACATTACTATTACTAACACCATGATTGTACAACCAGTTTTACAACTTTTTACAACTCTTAGTTACTAAATCTAATTTTTGTGTATAGTTTTCAAATCTTTCTTTAATGCAGTCTCTTAAAATAAACAAAAATGCGCAAGTCCAGCTTGATCAGTTTTTCAGTAGTTTTCCAGCCTTTCTCGGTTACTTTAAAAAAAAAAAAAGAAAGAAGAAAAAGGAAAAGAAAAAGAAAATGAAAACAGTCCACTTAAAGAAATCTCCCTGCTGAAACTGGTTTCTTATATACCATACATTGACTAGGTTATCGCCATAGGAAGAAAGTGGGCTGTTTTTTGTTCTTTCTTCGTTTTTTTCCCCCTTACAGGAACCCCTTTTTGATTTAAGGCAACGAACATTTCTCCTCCACTGTGTGTCCATTTAGCAGATGCATATGTGTTGTAATGGTTTTCCAGGATTAATTCTTTGAAGTTGCAATCTTCGTTGCAGTCTTTCTGTTAAAACAATGTGCCGTATTATTCAAATGACTTTTGGAAGAATTCAATTTTAAACTAAGATTAAGCAATATTTGGGAGAAAACTTAAGCAATATATGACTTGTTTTAAACCTCAGATTAAGCAGACCTAATACATTTAATGTGTATTAAATACAGCCCTTTATTTTTAAATTGAAAACAAAAAAGACAACATGATACATAGTTTATGCAACCTGGCCACAAAAATATTATGTGGGCAGTCAGATTCTACTGTTCTGTCATATTAGGACTTATTTTCCCCTAATAACTCTTCTGTTGCTAAGCACTGCAAATTTGGAGTAGTCAAGAGAGCATTTGCCTCTCTCTGGTCATTTACTGCTACATGGCCTTCAAGAATAATAAAATTAAAAGTTCATCTATGCTATCATTCAAGTACACCTGTAGTATTATGTCAGACATTAGGCTGAGCTCTAGGAATACAAAGGAAAGTCAATCACATTTTATTATGGTGGGCTAAATTTTTACATATTTCACATTGAAACAGAGCAAATAGTGTGAATGCTTCCAGTTCAGAGATCGTGATTCTGAGATGGATGTGATACTTCAGGATTTTTTTTTCCCAAGAATTTTCATGTCAGCAGTGTGCTTTAACGAAAAGAGCTTTAATACTGACAGATGGAAATTTAGATTTCAAGTATCTAAAATGCACATGGGACTTTAGAGCCAGAAGAATCAGCTATTGAAGCTCATTTTACAGATGAAGAAACCAAAGTCCAGACAGCTTAAGCAATCTGTCTAAAGGCACAAAGAAAACATTTTTTTTCTTAATGCTTGGGTATAAAATTTTAATGAAATCATTAAATTATACCACTGGAAAGAAGTTGGTTCCAGTTTTGCTTTCTAAAAAGGCAAAAATGTTTTTGACAAAAACAAGTTTGAAAAATTAACTCTAAGCCATCAACAAATGAATACCTTTGCATAGAGTTTTCCTTCCTTGTTCATTGCAAGATAGTATTCGCTTTCCACCCCTTTGATTGCCACAATTCCAACTGCCACTGTCCTGATCTCCATGATATCTGCAAGGAATCACAGAAAGATATTCTGATTATTGACTCAACCTTGTAGATTATCCAAGAAAGGCCATGTCTTTATTTGTTTCATCTGTGAGCTGTTATAATTATTCTTGTGTTTAAGCAATCCCCCCCCCCCACACCCTTAACATACATAGTAACAAGAAAAGTCATTCAAGTGCAAAAATGATGAGACTTTACTTATTTATAAGATGATTTCTTTGTTGCTTTGGATGTCCCTCCCCCACAGTATAACCCCTGCTTTCACTGTATTTGATGCTGGTATAATTTGTGTGTGGGGAGAACAAATCGTTTAAATAGAGATACAGGTGGACCCCTTTGCAACAATGAGATGTACAAGTCGTTAGGTCGAAAACGAACTTTACAACTTTGGTGGGGTGGGGGGAGGAGGTTAGGTGGGGGGACAGAGGGAGGATGGGATAGGAAGGGGAAACAAAGAAGGAGGCTACAATGCTTGATAAGAAATGTACTCATTACAAAATGTCATGTCAAAACCAGCTTTACAATGTCGGAGGGGGGGGGAGGGGGGGTATGATTGGGTGGGGGGGAGGGGGGAGGCTGGGAAGGGAGGTGAAGGGTAAACAAAGGAGGAGGCTGCAATGCTTGGTAAGAAATGTATGCATTATCCTGACCATGTAATTGTAACCCCTCTGTACAGTATGTTCTCAAATAAAATAAAATAAAATTTAAAAAAAAAAAAAAAAGAAATGTACTCATTATCTTGCCCATGTAATTGTAACCAGTCTGTACAGTATTTTCACAATTGAAAAAAAAAAAGAAATTGGTTACAAAAAAAATGATGAGACTTTATTTGGAGAAATAGATAACTAATGAAGAGTTACTATACAAATTTCTCTACAACCATATTTTTTTTCTGAGCCTCAAAAGATTATACAGGGGAGTTACAATTTATATCCATCTAATTACTGTCCAGTGCTTCTTAACCAGAGTTACCCTTCCATCATTCTTCTCATCCTATCCCCTTCCTCCAGACTCATAGACACGCTGAATATTCCTGCAATATTTGTCCCCTGTTCCATTTTTCATTCAACAGCCCCCCCCCCTTTACAGTACCTTACATCCTTAAAATCTTGTTTCAACTTCCTGATACTCATTTTTTGTAAGACATTTGGTAATTATTCAAAACGCTTATTACTCCATGAAGTTTCACTTCTGTATATATCATACTTTAGTCAAGTAACTCATATATACAAGCATGTCTCTGTGCATGTTGATATGAGAGGTTGTATTTTGGGTCGAAGATCTACCTGAGGGAAAAATGTACATCCCTTTGCAAAAGGCATAATTTCATGTTGTGTATAGTTATACATAGATATATAGATATATACCTATGTACATACATACATGCATCTATACATATCTGTTCCTAACAAAATGTAAAAAACTCAAAAGTGCAAATTACGTGCAAAAGCTATTTTCCAAAATATTCACTTAATTTTAGGAGAATATTTTTAGTCTGTTTTCTCATTGTTCATCTGATTTATTCTTTTTACCTCAATTTTCTTGTTTGGATAACAAAATTGGTATTCCTGTAGTAGTAACTGAGCTAGTATTTGTGATCTGCTCCATATACATGATGCAAACAGAAGCCTTTTCCTAATGCATCAGGCTAGTCAGAGCTCATCTAACCAAGTTTCATGGCTGCTCATGTAGAAACAGAGGTGCCTAAGCTGTATAAATGTGACTTTAGGATAAAGATTAGGAAAAATGGACCAAGAGCTCAGTTCAAATGATAGAGAAAAATATTTACCTCTTTAATTAAGAAAGTTAGCCCTGGTTTCTTAACTCCAGAATAGTAGAATAGAAATAGCAAACATTTTTATAGATATGACTTAACCAGTTACATTTTTATTGTATCTATTTACTGCCAGTCCTGGGGCTTGAACTCTGGGCCTGGGGTCTCTGGGCTTCTTTTGCTCAAGACTAGCATTCTACCATCAACGCCACAGCTTCCACTTACGGCTTTTTTTCTGGTATTGGTGTAGATAATAGTCTCATGGACTTTCCTGCCTAGGCTGGCTTTGAATGGTAACCCTTAGATCTCAACCGCTGGAGTAGCTAGTATTTCAGGCATGAATCATCTGCACCCAGCTTTTAACAAATATTCTTTAAGTATTTATTGCCAAGCTAGGCAGAGATCTTATTGATCTAAAAATCAACTGTGAATTTCAAATGTACCTCAATAAAAACAAAGTTAAAATTTTTATTTTATGCTTCTTATATTAGCTGATATTTAACTCAGCATCCTTTATCATACTTTCTGTCATTACTAGTGCCTACTAACGTTGTAAATTTAGCGGGATATGGCAATGCAGGAGCCTATTTATGTAGTAGCGACAGTCATCATGACTTGAATAAATGATGAAAGGCTGAGTAAGTCATGGACGGATTTATCTCATCTCTTTGACTGCCAGGCATCCAGATTTGGTTTGTTTGTGGATACACTGTAGCCATGTTTTTCTAGATTAAGAAACAGTAAAATTAGTTTTTAAAAAGATTGTATTTGACATTCCTCGGTTTAATCACCTACATACCTTGGAAAACCTCCAGAGAGCTAATATACAGTTGCTTAAGAAACGGAGAAATGCATTTCTTAATTCAAACTACATTAGCCATTTTTAGAATAGTGACATATGGATATATTACACTGAGTTTGCAAAATGTGAAAATTACATCACAGTCAGCTTGTCATCATCCAATTGTTTTTGCTTAAGTTATCGCCTTTATGTATAATCCTCATTCATCTTGCTTGTCCCAATTATTTAACTTTAGCTTAGCCTCCTTAATCTCTATTGTAAATTAGCACATATAAATGATACATGAACGTACTAATATTTATGGCACCCAACAAATTAGCTACTCTTTTCCTGTGTTTGTCCTAGGCAAATTTGAGAAGTTTTCATCTGTAATATCATTTGGATACTTTCTTTCTACTTATGCTACCAATATTTTTAAATGGCCATTGGAACCTATGCATTTTGAACCTGTCCTTTTTCTTAAGCAGCAAACTGAGCTTTCTGTTGTTACCATTAATCTGTAGTTTTCAAGTCTTCAAGCTTATGATAATACCATGTCATTCCTTATATCATCCAAGCATTTAATAATATACAGGCAAAGGCTATTAATTGTTGTTCAGTTCCCATTCTGCTTTTCTTCCACAGTAATAAAATTTTTTAGCCAGGTGCTGGTGGCTCATGCCACCAGCTACTCAGGAAGCTGAGATCTGAGAATCGAGGTTCAAAGCCAGCCCAAGCAGGAAAGCCCATGAGAAGCCTTATCTCCAATAAACTACTCAGAAAAGGTTGAAAGTGGCACTGTAGCTCAAGTGGTAGAGAGCAAGCCTTGAGCACACAAAGAGGCCCTGAGTTCAAGCCCCAGGACCAGCAAAAAACAAATAAATAAAAAAAAATTGCACTTCTCAGTATCTCTCACAGCTCAGTATATCCATGTGACCAAATTCTAGAGGATGTAAGTAAAGTGTCCTATGGCAACTTCCAGAAATATTCCATGAAAAATACTGAGCAGGAGCTCCATATATTTTTGTATTCATTTCTTTATTTTATCTTTCTTTTGGAACTTGAATTCTATTTTGGATTCTGGAAACAAAGTGAAGTGGAAATGTGAACTGAATGGGCCAAGGACACCCCCAACCTCCCAGTGCTTCTGTGAAGCGGGAGTCATTCCTCCAGTATAACAGATGGAGACATAAACTATTTTAACCAACTTTTCTAACTGAATTTTTAACTAATGTACCTCAGCTTTCTATCAGATTCATCCTTCATAAAATGCACATAAAAACCCACGTGCTCCATTTTTATCCATTATTTGAAGCTATATTCCAGAAGGGAAACTCTCATTTTCAACTAACCAAGGGTCATTGGCTTTTTTTTTCTTTATTTTTTTCCCTTCTAAAAGTCTATGGGAAGAAATGAAAACAACACCTGTGCTCTTATGTCTTTCTATTCAGTTCCTATTCAGAACTTCATTCACTCTAGAGATCCCATTTCTTCGAGTGCTATCATTTGTTCATACATGTGTCTGCACTTCGTTTTGTAACTCTTCCTCGATTCCCCTTTACATCCTGACACAAACGTGAGGCCCCTAGTAAGCTATATTAACTCATGTTCAGTTGCTTGCAAGCCAGGGAATGGCCTAGTTTTTCTGAATTTTCCTTATTGTTGCATAAAGCATGAAATGTTTTTATGATTCTTTCCAAAAGACCAGATTCACCATTCTTCTTCAGTGCATCATAACTGTTAATTGGGCACTTAACTATATTCAATCTTTTGCATATTTATTCTCTTTCCTCTATGATCAATTAATGATGGTTTATATTTTCTAGCGTCCAGATTTTTTTTCTTCTTGGCTTCTTTTCTGAATTAGTTTGTTTCATTCTTTGTAGATTTTATGTTTGCTTGTTTGTTTGTTGGGGGGGAGGGTCATTTGCTTGTTTGTAAAGCAGTGTCCTTCCTATGGTACTAATGCTAGCCTGCTTCTACTTCCTGGATGGCTGGGATTATAGATGTGCACTCTACTACATCTAAAATTATTTAACTTCTCAAATAAGCCATACCATAGAAAAATATTTCAAGTCTTTTTACTTTCATATCTAGCCAAGAAAAACAGCTCATATTTATACTGCACATGATCACTGACCATCTCAAACACAGGACAGAAAAAAGAATATGACCCAAGAGAGCTGAAACGGTCTCTTTGTTGAACTCTTGGAAGCATTTCTTTTCATTCATTCTGGCTGATTCCCATGTTACTGCTTCTATATTAGTCTCACTGGAAGTACATAGTATTGGAATGTACTACTTTAATACCATCAGCTCTAGCTTCTTTAAGCAAATATAGGAGAATGCAGCAAAGAACATAAACTAGACAAGAAGTAATCCAAACTAATTCTATCACTTGTTCTTATTTCTCTCACTATGCCTACTTCCTCAATTTTATTTTAATAGATGTTGAGGCCAAAGCATAAGGAGTTGAAGTACAAGATCATTTCAAATGCCTGCAGAAATTTAGAATTAATAGAATTGGCATTTAGCAATCAAAAACTCAATTTACAAAAAATTTCAGAAGATACTCTGACTTGTAAAAAATATAATAATAGTGTTTTTAACCTTTGGTATTTAATATTTACTCCATTGCCCTCATGCCAAAAACCATCTGTAGAGGTCCAAATACTGTTACATCTGCTTTCCTCTTCTATTTGCAATCTAGTCACATTGTAGAATTTCACCATTTTCCATGCTATGCCCACAGCCAGCTGAAATGTGCAACTTTTATTTATTATTTTCTTTTTGGGTCCGGTCGTGGGGCCTGAACTCTTGGCCTGGGCGTTGTCCCTCAGCTCTTCAGCTCAAGGCTAGCGCTCTACCACTTGAGCCACAGCACCACTTCCGGCTATTTTCTTTTTGCTTATGTGGTGCTGAGGAATCGAACCCAGGGTCTCATGCATGCAAGGCAAGCGCTCTACCGCTGAGCCAACTTCCCAGCCCCTGGTAACAGTCTTAAGGTCTCAAAAGAAGGACCCAAATCTGTAGCTGTATTTAGAGCTTAAATTTTACTATCATAAATTATAAGTACATCAAATGTGAGCACCATTTCTGCCTAATGCTTTCACCTGTTGATAAGATGGTCTCACTATATGCTTAATTGTTCTGTAGAACAATTAAGTAGTTTCTTGGTTCTTTCCTTTACCATCACTTCTTATTTGGAATTATCGTAGCTTCTGAGAATCAGAAGAGACTGAAAGATGTTCAGTATATTTCAGCCAGTAGCTTCTCCATCACATTCTTGTTATTAAAGGCATAGATTAGTTGTGGTGAATACATTGAGAGTGAAGACTTTCATTCTTTGATGCCAGTAGTTATTGCAGATGATGTCTCTCTACTTTTAGTCTGCCTCTTCATAAAATTAGGCTAAACAGATTATTCAGTTCTTAATGTTATCTAATAAGTGAATTCATAGACACTGTTTTGGCCTTGATTAGATATAACATGCTATTTTTTCTATTCTGACTCTAAAATAGGAAATTAAAGTAGTTGTGCTAAGAAAACCCAAACAATTTGTTAGTCTAAATTTTTTTTTCTTGCCATTCCTGGGGCTTGAACTCAGGGCCTGAGCACTGTCCCTGAGCTTTTTTCTCAAGTCTAGTGCTCTACCACTTGAGCCACAGCACCACTTCCAGCTTTTTCTGTATATGTGGTACTGAGGAAACCCAGGGTTTCATACATGCTAGGCAAGCACTCTACCACTAAGCCACATTCCCAGCCCTAGTCTAATATTTTAGAATTAAATAGTATTTGTTTGTAGTTTAAATTAAATATATGTAAAATATTCTGATGACTAAACTAATATTAATGCTAAATTAGCTGTAAAATATTCCTGTAAAGTGGTAGCAGTTTTATACAGTGACTGTGTCTAGCCAAAAAATATTCTTTAAAACAAATATATTTGAAAGTGGAGTAACATCAGTCTCATTCATTATAGAGGAATTGTTTATAAGGAAAGAATGCAAGTAATATTTTGAATATATTTCAGTCTCTTATTTTTTTTTAATCGGTACTAGGGTTTGACTTAGAGTCTCACACTTGTTAGGCTGGTACACTACTACTTGAGCCATGCTTTGAGCTCTGTTTTTTGCTGGTCATTTTGGAGAATTTTCTACCTGTGAAATTTTTTTACCTGGGCTGGTATCAAACCATGGTCCTTCAGATCTCATCTTCCTTATACATTAAAATTATAGGGATATGCCACTGGGCTCAGCTTATATTTCAGTTTTATATTTGTTTTTAATTTGTTCATAAGTCATTTATGTTCTTGTAAACCACTTATATTTGGAGTTTTTCATAAACTGAATTTTATCAAAGTATCAAATTTATGTGAGAAATGTTCACTTAAAAAATAATGCAGGGCTGGAATGGAACTCAGTGGCAAAGCAATTGCATGGCAAGTGCAATGTCCTGGGTTTGATCCCCAGCAGCAAAAAAGAAAAGACAAAAAGAAAAAATAATAATAAAATACACACACACACACACACACACACACACAAAATGCAGTTTTCAGTGTTTTACTTCAAAGGGTCAACCAAAATATAAATGACTTTCTAAAGGTCACTTGCTATATTTAGTAATTCTATATTTAATAATTTATATTTATACTAGTATATTTAGTAATATGTACTTGTTCTTTAACATTAATTTCCTCAAAATTACAGCAAAACTGATTTCAAAACCTGAGCTATGTGCATTTAGATTGAAATAAACCTGTTCAATGAATGAAACAGACTGCTCAAAATCAATGGCAAAACTTTTGTCACGTGTTAGGATGTACTATGCTGACATGGTGGCTTTGCTGCCTAGAGAGACCGAGCCAGTGTTTGAACTGGGCAAGAAGCACACCCACCTTTCCTTTCATTTCTTTGCTGACTTTCACTTGGGGAGAGAGCATGAAGGATTTTGTGGAGATAATAATAACCTCTAGCAGGCTGGACACAAAACCTGCTTCCAGATTCTCTCTTTATTTTCCCCTTATGTACTCTAGAATCCACTATTGTAAAATTACACAATTGATACATATGGTTGATAACGTTAATCTTGCATTTAGATCATTTTTGTCTAAGAAAACATACCCTGTAACTATTAAATAATAGATCCAAGACAGAACCTTGGACTATACTAAAAGAAATTAGAAAAGCAATCAAATCAAAGCCAGCAAGAAAGAAACACAAGTAGATAAATTATTACTGAAAACACAAAAGTGTAATTCCCTTCACATCAGCATGAAATTCAAAACAGGTCCACACGCTTGCATAATTGCTAGTATCAAATGTAAGTGCAGTGTGCTGGAACCAGAGAATTGATTCTACAGCACCATCATCCTCACTGAGCAATAAGTCAGTTGTAGTACGTATCAATCCCTATCCCTATAATGATGCCACATTCCATTTAGATGACGTATAGGGAAAATCATGCCATTCACTGAGAGATTTGTTGTGAAAACATCAGTAAACCTCTACAAAGTCCATCATCAGAATGTACAACTGTGATGGCAGTGTTTTCTTTTGAAAGAATTTAAGTTGCAACAGCTTGTTTCAGCAAGGTTAGATCTAAGCCAGAATTAGAAGCAAACTCCTTGGTTGTACAATAAATAGGGAGATATTTATCCAGTAGCATATTAAGAGTGTAATGGGAACACAGCTGGACCATATTTACAGACTTAGATTTCTATACCATTTCACCGACCAATTTTATAGTTTTGACCTCTTTGGAACTAACAAGTCTCAATTCCGTCTTTCGGACCAAGAAAAACATGTTCTTTGACCATACAAGAGGAAATATTCTTTGGTTTCCTCTGTAATCACAAGAAGTTAAAAAACTTTTATTGAGAAAGAATTATTTCTCTGATCACGCAAAACAACTATTTATATTTGCTAAGTATCACACTTGGTAGTAATTGGTTCCAATAGAGTATGTATATGAATACCATAAGGCATGAATACCATCATCCCAGAATATATGGGAAAAATATTTTTGTAAAATAGAAATAACTGGAGCAATCTCTTTTTACTACCTAGAAAATCTCTCCTCTGTTTCGTCTTTTCCTAAAATCTAAAATATCTTCCATTTAAAAAACCCTGCTTTCATTACACAGGGCTAGAAAGAAGAGAGGTGAATATACAGCATGAATTCATACTCCAGTATCAATGAATACATCTTTTCTCAGAGCAGAATTGGATAGAGTTAAAGGGAAGTGAGCACACAAGCACCAAGAATGGAACTGAAAGGAAAAAACAGTCATAAAAGGAAGATGTGCACTTACAGTGTGCTTTTAGACAGCTGTTGGAATCAAGGCAGACTTACTGGTAGAGATACCAGCTTAGAAGATCTATGACATTCCCACTTCTGCTTTTAACTACTGATAGGGAAAATCTGCCATCTTGTAGATAGGTAATGTTATCTTTCTTCAATCCTTCTTCAAATTGTATTTAAGTATTTGCCACATGAGCAAGAAGATAATTGTAAACTTTAGTTTCAAATCATTCTAGTCATCAACTAAAAATTTCCAGGAGAGCCATTGGCTCTGGCTCTCATTGGCTTTAGCACCCCTAGGAATTTTTAAGTAGCTGAGGACTTTTTTGTGTTTGTTTGTTTGGTCAGCAGTGTCCACAATTTTTCTGATATCGAAATGAAAGTGAAAAGAAAAAGGAAGAAATAAAAACATCCCAGTAAGCACAGGAAGATACTTAAAATATTAAAGAAGGATGTCCCTGCTAAGTTTTTCCTCAAATTAAATTCTCCCAAACTGTAATCCATTTCATCCAACAAGCCATCATTCAAATCTAAGTCACCCTGGAAAGAATAAAACTTTTTTTTTTTCTTTTGTTGGTTATGGGGCGTGAACTCTGGGCCTGGGGGCTGTCCCTCAGCTCTTCAGCTCCAGTCAAGTGCTCTACCTCTTAAGCCACAGTGCCACTTTTGGTTTTCTGCCTGGTCTGGCTTTGAACCGTGATCCTCAGATCTCAGCCTCCTGAGTAGCTAGGATTACAGGTGTGAGCCACCGTCGCCTGGCTAGAAAAAAAACTTTTATCTTACTATGTTTTGGTACTGAGAGAGCACATGGAATTGCTGTTGAGTAATTCTTATGACCATGTCTCAGAGCCTCTTCTGAGGAAGATCAGTGAGAAAAATGGGATGAATAATAACTATACACGTAGACATACACTGTACCAAACCTTGGATTCTTCTCTCTTTCAAAGCATTCTTTATTTCTGAAATGAAAGGTATCAGCTGCGTGACTGAGATGTTTACCTGAACCTCTGAGCTTAATCTCCCCAAGCCTAGAGCAAGAGTAGGAAGGTTCCAGACATGGTATAATGAAAAGATCACCACACAAAGCTGTACCCTACAGAAAAACAAGCCTCTTGCACCCCAAGTTTTTAATCAGAAATGTTAACTTTTCCTGTGTTTCTAGCTGCCACAGGCAGAGCCAGCCCTTGTCTTCCGTTTCCATAGCAATCAGTGTTATGTCAGGCCTTCACTATTTATTTTCCTCACCAATTATTATAGTTTAGACCTCTCCCCCCCAGCCTCTTTGACTTTATAGTTACACTTTATATATACTTTATATATTCATAAAGAACATGAACTAAAGTTTATTCTTATGCTCCAAAAACTTCCAATGTGCACTCTATAAAAAGCAAAGGAAAACAAAACCTTTTTGTACTTAGAAGTGAAAGCCCTGTAGGATCTGATGGCAGCCTCCTTTTATTATTTTCTCCCATTGTTCCTTTACAAATTATCCTTGGCTTCAAACAGATTTATTTCATTGTTTTCTTCTCACATGAAAATGCTGAACACTTTCCCTGTTCTGCCTACCAGTTCTTAAAACAACATAGAATTTTCTTCTCTGTCTTGCAGACTAGACTTCCTTATGCTTGTGCAGATTTCCAGAACTTGATACAGGCATTTCTAATTGGCTATCATTAAATGGGGAAGCGGATATAATAATATATAAACTCGGGCTGGGATGTAACTCAGTGGCAAAGCGCTTGCCTAGCAAGTGCAACGTCCTGGGTTCAATCCCCAGTACCAAAAAAGAAAAGACAAAAAAAATACAGTTTAACAATATATAAACTCAACTGTAGCTGGTTTATTGTCAGGTAATTAACAAATAAAATTATTAATATTCAGGGATTAAAGAACTGTATTAAATGCCAGAAAAATTGATGTTCAAAGATTGAATTACCAGAGTATGTCCTTTTAATTTGTTTGGTGTTTAATTAGATAAGCACAGAGTTCCATCATTAATTCAAACAATAGTTCATTTCAGATTGTATTTTATGAGGTCAATCCAGAAAGGATGGATGAATTCCAAACATCCCTAGTTTTACCATAAACTGTAGGTTTTCCAGTTTTGGTTTTGGTTATATGTCTCTTAAACATATTTGTATTTTTAGCATGAAACTTTTATATGAGTAATAACTTCCATATGTTTCCTATTTGCTATGTAATACAGCACATCTATTTATCTGTCTTGCTCCTAGCATATTAAGACATTGAGAAGTACACACCAGCTCTAGTATTTAATGAGTTAAAAGATCTTTGTTCTTATGCATATTTCTATGTTCCTACAAATACTGAATATATAGTTCATCTTAATGGTCATCTTAATTATTTTTTTCTTTCTCTAGATTTTAGCCAATGTCATGATATAAGTCTATCATTCACTTCATTCTCATTCATTGTAGTATATAGTTTTTATTAATGCTAAACAAAGAATATCTGTTTTCCAGATGTAGATATATAATGTTGCTTATACAGAAATATTATAACATGTTCTGTTTACGCCTTAACATTCTTTTTCTTTTATTCCTTTTATGTTGGTCCTGGGACTTGAACTCAGGGCCTGGGCACTGTCCCTGAGCTTTTGTACTTAAGGCTAACACTCTACCACTTGAGCCACAGCACCACTTCAGCTTTTTCTGTTTGTGTGGTACTGAGGCATCAAACCCAGGGCTGTATGCATGCTGGGCAAGTACTCTATCACTAAGCCGTACTTCCAGCCCTTAATGTCCATTCTCTAACTGGCTTTTTCTTTTTTTAACTACAACTTCACACGAGGATAGTATCTTTAGGGAAATATCCAAATTATTCAGATGCCTTTTTTTATGAGGAAGTCATTATCAGGTGACTTTTATAAATACCATTTCAATTTTATTGCAAAATGTACTGGATTACAATTCTTCTAATGGTTCTCTGCATATCTGGTTATTAATATTTTATCTTCCAACATTTTATCATTATTTTAGCTCAATGATTTAAAGATGTCGATGCAATCTGTATACTTGGAATTTTCATTCTCCATTCTCACTTTCCTCACATTTCTGAAAATGTCAAGTTTTTAATCATTTTAGTGATTCCTGAGGAATATCACTGTTAGACATTTTCATTCAAAATATTTATTCAAACTAACTGGTTTTTTTTCCTCTTAAAAATAGTGTTTCCCAGTATGCTAGACTGGTGGTAGAGGTGTAGTGGGTATTGCTGGGTAAAGATATTTCCTTTTAGTATGTCCTTGTTTGTGATCGTTTGGGTAAATGCCCAAAAGTGGGATTACTGGGTCATAGGGGAGCTCTATGTGGAGTTTTTTAGAAAAAGGTGTCAGAAACTTTTACAAATTACACAAACTTTGAGGTGATTCTGATTACCCACTCCTCCATCCGAGAAAATACATTTCTTGCCTAATCCACACCTTATAAGCAAAACAAATTTAATAGGAGAAAGAGAAGGGGAAACCAGTCATGGTATTACTAAGCAAAAGAAGAAGTTTAGCTTTTCTCTTACTTTTAGAAAGTCATAGCTGGGTGCCTGTGGCTCACACCTGTAATCCTAGTGACTCAGGAGGCTGAGATCTGAGGATCATGGTTTAAAGCCAGCCCGAGTAGGAAAGTCCGTGAGACTCTTTTCTCCAGTAAACCACCAGAAAACAAGAAATGGTGCTTTGATTTAAGTGGTAGAGTGCTTGCCTTGAGCTGAAGAGCTGAGGAACAGCACCCAAGCCCAGAATTCAAGCCCCACTACCGACCAAAAAAAAAAAAAGAGAGAGAGAGAGAGAGTCATGACTTGCCCTTATTTTCCTACCATCCATATTCCAGTTCTGTGCTATGGATTATACTCAAGGAATCAGGAGACACAAGCAAAAAAAGAGTCATGAAAGACTTTTAAACTATTTGTCTACATGGAAAAGGAGAATTGCAAGTGTGAACTAAAGACATTTCTGGACAAAGGCTCAAGTTCTAGCCAGTGAGGAAAAAAAAACAGGGGCCGTAGAACAATCATACTTTAAGAAACCTCATCTGAGAACATTTAACTTTAAATCTATCTATCTAAACTCTAGTGTGTATATATATATATATATATATATATATATATATATATATATATATATATACATACATACATTTGTGTGTGAGTGTGTGTGTGTATATATTTATATATATTTTTATATATATATATATATATATATATATATGAAGTGCATTCATCTTGAAAAATTTTGTATAAATTTTGTATAATGCTTTTTTTGGGGGGGGGAGGGGGTCCGGTTGTGGGGCCTGAACTCTGGGCCTGGGCGCTGTCCCTCAGCTCTTCAGCTCAAGGCTAGCGCTCTACCACTTGAGCCACAACACCATTTCCAGCTTTTTTCTTTTTGCTTATGTGGTGCTGAGGAATCGAACCCAGGGCCTCATGCATGCAAGGCAAGCGCTCTACCACTGAGCCACCTTCCCAGCCCATGTATAATGCTTTTTGCAGGGTAGTTTAACTGGGATACCTTTTTAGTGTATTTATATACACTAAGGTCCAAAAACAATCTTTCAAGCTATATGTTACATAAATAAGAGCATAGTGGCTATATGGAAGATCGTCAGCACTCAGCTGGGCTTTTGTGTTCAAGGCTAGCACTTTACCACTAGTGGAGCCACAGCTCCACTTCTGGTGTTTTGATAGTTAATTGGAACTAAAAGCCTTACAAATTTGCCCTGACCTGACATCAAAGGGTAATCCTTAGATCTCAGCACCCTGAGTAGATAGGATTATAGGCATGAGCCACTGGTGCCTGACTAAGCTCTCTACTTTTGAGGAAGGAATTCTTTTAATTAAATTTTATTTTATTGTAAGGGTGATAGAGTGGTTACAGTTAAATTTCTTTTGAAATAAGAAACCTATACAGTGCATTGGAGGCATAGCTCAGTTGGTAGAACACTAACCAATGAGTGGAAAGCATAAGGTACAGAGTTCAGGTCCCAGTCTCAGACCAAAAGAAGGAGGAGGAAGAGGAGGGGGGGGGGGGGAGGAGGAGGAGGAGGGGAAGTTGGAGGGGGAGGGGAGGGGGCAGCAAGTTAGCCCAAATGACAAAGAGGATTCTAAATAGCAAAAGAGAAATGGAAGAAAAAAGAAAGAAAGAAAGAAGAAATCTTTGTCAGTAGTCATTGTTGAGAAGAACAGGAAAACAACAGGAAGGCCTTGAAAAAAGTTCATCACCATGGGCAATCCTTACATCAGCAAGAAACAGACTAAAAGGAAGCAGACTAAGAAAAATGAAAGAGGCAAGGGGCTTTGTGTTCAGGAGAGAGTTTGCCATATAGATAAATGCCACTGCCCTTTTGTGCTCCTATGCACGCCAGCCAGCAAGACTGGATTTTGCGGTAGCAGAATTTGGTATGGGTAGTTTTCCTTCAAAAGAAATACTAAAAGCAAAGCCAAACAAATCCTGAAAAAAAAACATAAATCAAACAAATAAACAGAAACTTCTTCTTTGATATTTGCCTCACACACAAAGACCGTGCACAGTTCTGCTTCTGATACATCCCTGCTCAGGGCAGAAAAATGATGTTGCCAAAACCGAGAAGCTGCATAGTTTTTACAAGTGCCAGAGGGGTTTCAGATTGTTTAATCATTATATACATGACTGGTATCAAGAGACTTTTTTTCCAGACTATAATGAATAAAATATGTGTGGGTTAAAATATTTGTTTTATGACTTGGCTGTTGCTAGAACATTTTTGGAATTTGCTAATACTCCCACCTCGAATATTTAGTAATGATTGCCTAGACTGTGAAGAAATGTCAAAATATAAGTAGGAAAAACAAAGGAATTGTGGTGCTACAGACTTAGAATTTGGGCTAACCTGAATACATGTTATAGATTTTGCATGGAGCTAAAGATAATATGTAGACACCCCAAATACCTGAAACATTGAAGTGTATTATATTTCATTCCTCCAACATTCAACTTCACTTCCCATGTTTGTTTCAACATGTCATCTGTGTGGCCAATAATGTGTTATGAAATTAAATATGCAGTTTATCTGTTTTTAGAGGCACTGAGTTTTGACAGATCTTTCTTTAAAAAAATTATATTGCAGAAATTCATTTTATGCTTTCTTTGCTCTTACAGTTTATCCACTTTTAGTAATTGCTAAGATCCTGTTTTTCTATTATTTTAGCAGGATTTCATTCTCTCCATTTTGTGTTATTAAGGAGCTGTGAAAAAAGGTCATAATTTTTTTTGTCTTTTTTTTTTTGTTGGTCGTGGTGCTTGAACTTTGGGCCTGGGTGCTGTCCCTCAGCTCTTCAGCTCAAGGCGAGCACTCTACCACTTGAGCTACAGCGCCACTTCCGGTTTTCTGGTGGTTTATTGGAGATAGGAGTCTCACGATCTCTCCTACCCCGGCTGGCTTTGAACTGCGATCCTCAGATCTCAGCCTCCTGAGTAGCTAGGATTACAGGCGTGAGCTACCAGCACCCGGCTAGGGTCATAATTTTTTAAGTGAAGTCCTTCTTGGACAATGTCACCTCTGCTTTTGTTCTACCCAGTCTTCCCTGTCCTGTCCTGTCCTTGTCCATAAGTTGCATAGTTCTGTTGGGGGGGGGGGGTAAGATCTTGAACTCAGAGCCTGGGCATGGTCCCTGAGCTCTTTTGCTCAAGGCTAATGCTCTACTACTTTGAGCCATAGTACCACTTCCAGTTTTCTAGTGGTTAATTGGAGATAGGGTCTCACAGACTTTCCTGCTCAGGCTGGCTTTGAACTGTGATCCTCAGATCTCAGCCCCCTGCATAGCTAGGATTACAGGTGTTAGCCACTTGCATCCTCCTTGCATTGTTCATTTACAGAGTTTATACTTGAATACCATGACTACATTTGTTTTCCCTTCATCCCTCCATTGTTCTGCCCCTTGCCCCCCTAAGACAAAACACACACAACAACAACCAGCTATGTTTCCATTTTCTGGGATTCATTTGGCAAGTAGTATTTTGGGTTCCTCCTCTAAGTATATCCCCAATTAGTCTGTTTGTGTGTAAATGCATAGAGCCCTGTTATAAGTTGTCATGTCCAGTTGTGTTTTTAGATCCATGTGCCATTTGTCTCTTTGAGCTTGGTTTATCTCTCATAACAGGATTTGTTAGTTCTGGATTCATCCATTTTCCTGCAAATGATATCATCCTATTCTTTCTAACAGTGGAATAGAATTCCATTGTGTATATGTACCATATATTTTTACCCATTCATCTGTTGTAGGGCATCTGGGTTGTTTCTGTAACTTGGCTATCATGAATAGTACAGCAGTGAACATGGATGTTCAAGTGTCTTTACCATATCCTTGTAATGTTCTGGGTAGATGCCCAAAAGAGGTATAGAGTGGTTGGGTCATAGGGAAGTTCTATGTTTAGTTTTTTGAGTAACCGCCAGACCCCCAGCCAGAATGATTGTACTAGCTTACATTCCCACCAACAGTGTGGTAGGGTTCCCTTTTCCCCACATTCCCACTAACATTTGTTGTTGTTTCAGTTCTCTATGTTGGCCAGCCTAACCGGAGTAAGATGAAATCTCAATATTGTTTTGATTTGCATTTTCTTTTTTGGCCAGGGATGTTGAACATTTCCTCATGTGTTTATTTGCCATTCTGAGAAGTCTTTCTTTAGCTCCTTTGCCCATTTATTGATTGGTTTATTAGGGTCTTTGGGGAGGCGAATAATTTTTTTGAGCTCCTTGTATATTTTGGATATATTTTGTTGGATGTATTGCTGATAAGGATGTTCTCCCAATCTGTTGACTGTCTTTCTAGTTCATTAACTGTATCCTTTGCTGCACAGAAACTTTGTGTTTTGATATAATCCCATTTGTCGAGTCTCTCTCCTGTTTATCGTGTCCTAGGATTCTTTTCAAAAAGTATCTGCGGGGTGCTGGTGGCTCATGCCTATAAACCTAGCTACTCAGGAGGCTGAGATCTGAGGATCATGGTTCAAAACCAGCCTGGTTAGAAAAGTTCTCATGAGACTCCTATCTCCAATTAACCCCTCAAAAACCAGAAGTGGCACTGTGGCTCAAAGTGTTAGAGTGCTAGCCTTGGGCAGAAGAGCTCAGGAATAATACCCAGGCCCTGAGTTCAAGGCCCAAGACTGACAAAAAAAAAAAAAAAAAAAAATTCCTGCCTATGCCTATAAGATCTAATGTTTCTCCTCCACCTTATTGTGGTTTCAGAGTTTAAGGTCTGATGTTGAGGTCTTTGATGCACTTTGAATTGATATGGGCACATGATGACAAATGAGGATCCAATTATAGTTTTCTACATAAGGAAAAAATGAAAATACTTCAGAGGACCCTTCCACAGAGACCAAAGAAAGACCATCATTCTTTTTTCCTCTCTTCATAGCCTAGGGCTTGTATCTCCTATAGGACTTAATGCTTTAGCTTTCTTTCTTTGTACAGAGTGCTACTTCACTAATGAAAACAGGAAGTCTGCCACTGATAAAGACAAAAGAGTCAAGAGACATGCTGTCAAGGGAGTAAGGGGCAGCTGTGGAAATTTCATTGATGGACTCAGTGGAAGAGTGCTAGTTTATTTAGCATGCATGAATAATTTTTTTGTGTTTGTACCAGTAGTGAGACTGGATTTCAGGGCCTTGGCATTGTCCGTCAGCTTTTTTGCTCAAGGCCCGTGCTTTACCATTTGAGCCACATCTTCACTTCTGGCTTTTTGCTGGTTAATTGGAGATAAAAGTCTCTTGGACTCTCCTTCCTGGACTGCCTTAGAACCACGATTCTCAGATCTCAGCCTCCTGTGTAGTTAGGATTATAGGTGTGAGCCACTAGCACCTGTCCAGAATAACTTTTTTAAATGTATCTTTTTAAATGTATAAGCAGTGAGTAGGCTGATAATATTTCAATAGATTCTCCAGAAAATACTGTTCTGCTTTATAGCTTTTGCCAATTTTGCCAGGTATAAATTTCCAAGGTATAAATACTTCTAGCATGCCCACTTTCATGCCCATATCAAGCCTCCAACATCATGCTGGGAGGAGATAAATGTGAAATTGAAAAGGGATGCACATTGTTAGCTCTCAGAAGCCAAGATGAGCTAACTCTACCTGCAGGTCCCAAGTTGAAGCCTAGCCTTGGGCTCTGAGATTTTTATGAGATCATTTTTAAGAGTATAAAACCATAATACATGATACAACACAAATAATAGATAGCCTCCTCTAAACTTATGAATTTGTATAAGAGTAAATTTTTCAAAATACTAGAAGAGATATACAAGAAACAAGAGAACTATAAGATTTATTAAGATAAGGATAGAAAAACTAGCTCCTTTATCAGATGGGAAAGAGAAACACTTTAACACATCTCTTATTACAAGCCCATTGTTTAAATCACTTCTTAGTGCTCTGTCTCATACAAAGGAAGGAAACCAGCATTAAAGAAATGTGCAGCAACATGGACAAGTGCCATGAGTGGATTTACTAATATACATGTTTGGATCTGAGAGAGTTTTATGTTAGCAGGAGAAACCTCACGATTGTGCTGTTCCTCCAAAAATCACCTACTGGAGAGAGCCTGTTGAGAGTTCATTCTTCCATGGTTGTACATAGCCAAGCATGTAAAACTTCCTTTTTATCTGTCCAGGACAGCTTATATCTCTACACCAACTTCAGTGAAGTAGGAGAAAAGCATAGGTACACATATATTCTCTGCTGGACAAAGGCTTCGGAGATATATTCTATATTGTACTGGTATCACCAAAGAAGGTAGATAGCCACACATGGTAGCCCAAGCCTATCCTCCTAGCTCCTCGGTAGATAGAGATTGGGGGATCAAGGTTTGAGGCCAGCAAAAAGAAGTTAGAGAGAATCCATCCCAACCAATGGTTGGATGTGGGGCGCATGCCTGTTATCTAGGCTGTGTGGGAAGCACCAGTGGGTAGGCGCTGTGGCTAGTACCTGTCCCCACCAGCAACACCAGGATTGTAACACAGGTCAGCCGGGCATAAAGTAAAACCCTAACCCAAAAGTAGCCAGGGAAGCAGGCACAGGTGGCTCGTGCCTGTAATACTAGCCACTCAGCAGACTGATATCTGAGGATCACTGATGCAGGCAGGAAAGTATGAGACTTAATTTCCAATTAACCATCAGAAAACCAGAAGTGGCACTGTGGCTCAAAATTTGGTAGAGCAAAAGAGGTCAGGCCCTGAGTTCAAGCCTCATGAACAACCAAAAAATGGCTGGAGGCATGGCTCAAGTAGTAGGGTATCTGCTTAGTAAGTCTGCAGCCTGAGTTCAATCCTCAGTAGCAAACAAGGATGGGTAGGTACAGGGTTGGATATAACTACATGACAATTTTTATTTTATACAAAAGAAAAATTAAGGGCTAAAGACTTTGTATTGATGTCGCTAGCATATTGGTATTTTCACAGTCACCTTTTTTTTTTTTTTACTAAATAGCCTAATAAAAAAAAATAAACTAATTATAGTTTAAAAGTAGATGTTGGAGAGCTAGAAAAAAATAGACAAAATTCTGTGTAACTGAAGAGTACTTTGAATTTATTTGCAAGGCTTATTTTTTTCTATAGATTGGATTTATAGAAAAGACAATATTTTAGAAACTTCAAAGTATTTACAACTGTAACTAATTCCATTTCTTTTGTGAAACATTATCATAAAGTTGATTTTTAGTGTTGTTTTCTGACATATTATGTTTTCATTTGTATGAAAGTCAGAAAATATGAGAACATAAAGTTCACTCTGATTTCTATAAAGACAAGAACTTGGCAGAGGTCAAAAGCAATTTTTTGGTCATTCTGTTCTTAAAGAGTTTCTTCTAAAGAGTATTATCTTAAAATGCATGAAGTGTGTTGAATCTTAAATTGGAAAAGAGGGAACATGAAAATCTTGGAAGAAAAAATAATCCAAATAAAACTGAAACCTTTAAATGATAATTAATTAGAAACAAAAGTTTACTATGCTGGAAGTGCATGTTTATGAGTTCAAATGACCTTTTACGGTGACTCAAAGCCAAGTAATAGCTTACTTGTGGATGATGACTATTTAAATGTTCTATCTTTTATTTTTGTTTTTCCCCCCAGAATCAATAGTTTGTTGGTAAATGAATTCCTTTACTTTCCATCTTATCAAACTGAAGCCTTTTAGCTTTCAGAAATCTTTTGCATATTTTCTCTCATTAGATTTCCCCAACAACAATCTTGTTATGAAATAAGTAATATGCTTTATGGAAAAAATAACCTCAATCAAGAAAATGCTACCACTCTGGGCATCAGTAGGTCATGCCAATTATCCTAGCTATTAAGACTAAGATCTGAGAGGATTGTAGTTCAAAGCCAGACCAGGTGGGAAAGTCCAACACACTTATCTCCCAAAAAACAGGATGGTAGAGCCCTAATCTAGAGTGAAAAACCTAAGCAAAAGTCCAAGGCCCAAGTTCAGACCCCAGCACCATCAAAAGAAGAAAGGGAAGGAGGTAAGAAGGAAAGGGACAAAAAGCAGGGGAAAGAGACACACACCCAGAGACCGAGAGAGAAAAAGAGAGAAAGAGAAACCTAATCAAAATTTTAAAAAACACAAGGGTAGGTTTAGAACGTTTCATTTATTTCATTATTTTAATTGCTAAATTTTTATACTATTATGAACCTTTTCCAAAAAAAATCATCATTTGGTGACTCTAAAAACTCCCGTTTTTAGGGGCTGGGAAGGTGGCTCAGTGGTAGAGCGCTTGCCTTGAATGCCTGAGGCCCTGAGTTTGATTCCTCAGCACCACATAAGCAAAAAGAAAAAAGCTGGAAGTGGCGCTGTGGCTCAAGTGGTAGAGCACTAGCCTTGAGCTGAAGAGCTGAGGGATAGCGCCCAGGCCCAGAGTTCAGGCCCCACGACCGGACCCCCCCCCCCAAAAAAATAAACAATAAACAATAAAAACTCCTGTTTTTAGCTGGGTGCCAGTGGCTCATGCCTGTAATCCTAACTACTCAGAATGCTGAGATCTGAGGATCACAGTTCAAAGCTAGCCCAAGCAGGAAAGTACATGAGATTTATATCCAATAAAGTACCAAAAGCAACAAAACAAAAAAGCCAGAAGTGAAGCTATGGCTCAAGTGGTACAGTGCTGTCCTTGAGCAAAAAACAAGCTCAGGAGCAGTGCCCAAACCCTGAGTTCAGGCCCCAGGACAAGGACCAAATTTTAAAAAGCAAGAACAAAAACAAAACTCCTGTTTTTTATGGAATAAATGTATAGCACTCATACTTTCATATATGTAATCTCAAGACTTTCAATCTCTGTTCTCATTACTGAATTAATAGACAATGCAAGTCTATTGTTGGCACCTTCGGAGCACTTCAGAGATTGTGCTGTATGTAAGACAATCTTCATTTTAACAGACTTCCTTTCCATGTTGCATTCTAGGCCTTTTTTTCTCGAGAAATGGAAGAGTTTCTACTCTTTGAGAAATTTGATAATGTGGACACACATAGAAGTTATTAGATTTTTTTCTTTTTAAAGAAAGGAATAGGGGGCTGGAAAGGTGGCTCAAGTGGTAGAGTACTAACCTTGAGATGAAGAGCTGAGGGACAGTGCCCAAGCCCAGAGTTCAAGCCCCATAACCCACGATAAAGAAGGAAGGAGGGAAGGAAGGAAGGAAAGATGGAAGGTAGGAAGGAAGGAAGGAAAGGAGGGAGCGAGGGAGGGGAGAAAGGGGGTAGAAATGGCTCAAGTAGTTAGATCTTTAAACAGTTCAATATTCTCTTCCTGTTTTATGTAATATCAATACTGTTTTCTAAACCATTCAGCTTTGGAATTGCAATGCTCTTGAGAGTTTCTTATCACTCCTACCTAACAACCACTTCCATGGATTCTATCTACAGAGGAATTTACACATGGATACCATTTTATAAAAGTCTCGTTTTTTTCGGCCACGTGTTGGTGGCTCACACCTATAATCCTAGCTACTCAGGAGGCTGAGATCTGAAGATCATAGTTCAAAGCCAGCCCAGGTAGGAAAGTCTGTGAGTCTCTTATCTCTAATAAACCACTCAGAAAAAGGGAAGTGGAGCTGTGGCTCAAGTGGTAGAGCACTAGCCTTGAGCTGAAGAGTTGAGGGACAGCGCCCAGGCCCAGAGTTCAGGCCCCACAGCTGACAAAAAAAAAAAGTAGTTTTTCCTTCTTTTACCAACACCATTGCTCCTACATTTGGAATATTACAGCTTAACTGAATGCTCTTACACCCTATAATCTCTCCACACTCCATTTCCAAAAAACTGTTTCTATTTTCCTAAGAAAAGATAAACACTTTATAAACACAATCCTCTAAATTATGGAGCCTCCCTATTTTGACAACATAGTATAAAGTAAAAATGAAAATATGCTAAGCAACAGTGACTCATACCTGTAATCCTAGCTACTCAAGAAGCTGATATCTGAGGATTGTAGTTTGAAGCCATCCTAGGTAGGATAAAAGAAAGTAAGTGACAATGCCCATACTCTGAGTTTGAACCCTATTACTGGTGCATATACACATGTACACGTATACACACACACACACAGACACAGACACACACACACACAGACACACACACACACACACACACACACACACACACACACACACACACACACACACACACACACACACACACACCCCAAAAAGTAAGAATAACTGAGAGATGGCTTCAAAATTAGATTTGTGTACTCTCTAGCTCTGTGATCTTGGGCAAAGAAACTGAGTTTCCTTCACTATGATATGGGAGTGTCCTTCATTAAAATAAACAATTAAATTAGATTGTGTTGCAATAGACTTATCACAGTGCCAAACACATAGTAAAAACAGTTAACCTTGTCGTCATTTGCTCATCCACAAAGCCAGGTTGCTGTGTCTCACCACTCTGCATCTTTTGTTCATGCAGCCTGCAGGGTGACCTCAAACCCTCTGATTGCCTGTCAACACACTTTCATTCCTCCTCCCCCATGTTGCCCTTTTTAGAAATCCCTACACTCGGTCTCTCACTCTTTCAAAAAGAACCCTTAGTGTAGCCTGCCTTACTTTATACGGACTTATGTGGTTATGTTTATGTTTATCTCCCCATTTGTAGCATTCACTTCTTGAAGGAGACGCCAACCAACATAATTCGTGTGTATTTTTATATTTCATACATCTATAGTTGAATGTCTGCCCATGACAGAAATGCTATATTTATTGAATAGATGGAAATATAATAGTTGAGAAACTTTCAAATAGGTTCCCCATATAGCATTGCGTTTTACATTAACCTTTCTTAACCCTGTCTAGCAATTTTAATTGGCAGAAATGACTTGTCATATAAGACACTGTGCAGCTGCTTCCCTTTCCATTATTTCTTTCAACATCTAAATATAAGTCTGCTTCTTACTGCTTTCACAAAGGGTTCTGTTATGCTCATCAAACATGGTATGGGAATTGGGGTTATAATTCAAGTCTTGGTGGAAAATTAGGTAAAAAAAAAATGAAATTCTGAGGAATTAACTGAAATAACATATCTGCAAAAATGTACTTAACCAAAGTAGGAATGCTTGAATGTAGAGTCTAGACTTACTTTAAATTTTAATACTGTCTCTTAAGGATAGCTTTAAAAGGCAGAAATGGCACAGATATGTGGTCACATTAAGGCATAGGACAGGGATGCTGAACCAGTTCTAAGTTATTTATGTTAATGGGTGGATGTCTCTTTCAGAGCATTCCTGGTACTGTTGTTGGGGGGTCAGCAACATAGCAGCAGCAGTGGCTTCCAACACATTCTGAACTTTAGAGTGAAAATCAAGAGAAGCATTTCTAAGTACCAAAGCTGGGATGGGGGCAGAGGAGAATAAAACCAGAGTTTATAAACAAACACTCCACAGTGAAAAGATAGCGTGTGTACAAAAATCTAAGAATTGTGTCCTGCGGGGCACTGGTGGCTCACGCCTGTAATCCTAGCTAATGAGGAGGCTGAGATCTGAGGATCACGGTTCAAAGCCAGCCCAGGCAGGAAAGTCTGTAAGACTCTTATCTCCAATAAACTACTAGAAAACTGGAAGTGGCGCTGTGGCTCAAGCGGTAAAACACTCGCCTTGAGCTGAAGAGCTGTGGGACAGCACCCAGGCCCAGAGTTCAAGCCCCATGACTGACAAGAAAAAAAAAAAAAGAATTGTGTCCTATTAACTATACCAAAAGTAGAGCATATTTTTTAAAATTTTTCATACTCAGCACAAGAAAGTTCCCTGCACATATATTTAAAACATTTATTTAATCACTGCTATTTATAAATGTCTATTTAGACATAAAAGGTTTGATAAGAAATTGAATTGCTCAACTATTTCTTAAGAAATTTTTTGCTAATCTGTTTTCGTACCTGATGATTAATCCAACCACAACTTCAGTAAACAAAAGTATTTGCCTTATCTTTTTTTTTTTTTTTTGGAGTGCTACATTTGAACAGTATTCTACAGTGAATATAGCACTTATTACTTTTTTTTTTTTTGTCGGTCGTGGGGCTTGAACTCTGGGCCTGGGCGCTGTCCCTCAGCTCTTCAGCTCAAGGGGAGCGCTCTACCACTTGAGCTACAGCGCCACTTCTGATTTTCTGGCGGTTTATTGGAGATAGGAGTCTCACAGTCTCTCCTGCCCGGGCTGGCTTTGAACCGCGATCCTCAGATCTCAGCCTCCTGAGTAGCTAGGATTACAGGCGTGAGCCACCAGCGCCCAGCTAGCACTTATTACTTTTAATATACTCTTTCTACATTTTTGTTACTTGAAAGAACATGAATTATTTTGACAAAACAGGTTTTTGCTGCATTTTTTTTTTTTTTTTTTTTTGCCAGTTATGGGGGCTGAACTCTGGGCCTGGGCGCTGTCCCTCAGCTCTTCAGCTCAAGACTAGTGCCCTACCACTTGAGCCACAGCACTACTTCTGGTTTTTTCTGCTTAAGTGGTGCTGAGGACTTGAACCTAGGGCCTCGTGCATGCAAGGCAAGCACTCTACCACTGAGCCAACTTCCCAGCCCCTTGCTGCAATTTTTGCACATGGGGTTTATTTGTTTTTATTTTCTTTTGTCGGTTGTGTGGCTTGAACTCAGGGCCTAGGTGCTGTAACTAAACTCCTTTGCTCAAAGCTAGCACTCTACCACTTTGAGCTACTCCTTCACTTCCAGTTTCCTTGTGGAGATTAGTCTCATGAAGACTTTTCTGCAAGGACTAGCTTTGAACTGTGATCCTCAGATATCAGCCTCCTGAGGAGCTAGGATTACAGGCATGAATGAGCCACTAGTGCCCAGCACTAAACAAGTATCTTTAAAATAAAGACAATGCAGACATACAGGATAACATTGATTCACATACTAGCTGAATTCATGACAGAAAGAAACACTATACATTACAGAGATACCATAGCCACTCTTACCCTTACGTTCTCAAGACCTAGCACAGTGCCAGCACCATGCCTGCACAAATGAATACATAGACTTGAGGTACCTAATTTTTAACATGCGTTTCACATCACCTGAGAAGCCTATCAACAATACAGATTTTGATTCAGTGGGTTAAGGCTTGGAAAATATACTTTAGAACAAGTGAAATGAGTGATCCTACTGCAGGCCATCCTCAAGCTACAATTAAGTCTTCCTGCTCTCTTGCCATCTGGGTTAGTGTCACCCATCTCAGCCCACTAAGTCCCTAGAATAGGCTGACTGTGGATGATGAGATTGGAAGCTTGCAGAGAAAGACTAAGGAGTGCAGTTGTATGGAATCCCCATTCTGGAAATCTTATTTAGGAAAGGTAAATTGAGTGGGACAAATGTTCTAACAGCAATGGGAAATTCCACAGTACTGAACTTACTTGAGAATAGGGGTATAAGTAAATATTTTCTCAATACAGAGCAGGCACTACTTAAATACTAGCTATTATTTGTTATCATCATCATCAATACTTCTGCCAAAAGTAATAGTAATGCCTCTTCCCTCCACTTTTATCCATATAAACTGTTGCTGAGATTCAACTAGAAAAGGGAAGAAGGTATATAGGAAACATATGACAGGTGCTCTTCATTGTGAACCTCTCTGGCTGATCCATGGTATATTTTAGAGATCACAGTTTATTTAAGTCTTTGTGTTTGATAATAACATGTCAGTCTTCAACATGGCATTTGCTTATTCTAAACTAGCATCATCATTGCTCAACCTCCAAACAGATTAGCCAGTGAAAATATACAGAAGCGTGAAA
This sequence comes from Dipodomys spectabilis, assembly GCF_019054845.1. Lineage (NCBI taxonomy): Eukaryota > Metazoa > Chordata > Mammalia > Rodentia > Heteromyidae > Dipodomys > Dipodomys spectabilis. The sequence continues at coordinate 9,628,223 of NW_024870785.1, read as the reverse complement.
AATACTAGTATAGTTAATGCACAGAAAGCTATAACATATAGAGTAACATAAAGAATGTTAGAATAAAATGAAATGAACAGTGTTAAGAGCCACATATTTGATCTTCCTGGTATATGAGTGCCATCCAATTGTAAACATTACAAATATGAATAATAGAATAATAATCAGATTTTCAGAAAATCTCTTACAAAGCAGGAAGTGAAGGTATGGTTCAAGTGGTAGAGCAGTAGCCTTGAGCACAATATCTCTGGGACAGTGCTCCAGCCCTGAGTTCAAGCCCCAGGACCAGGACCAAAAATGAAAAGAAAATCCCTTATATATTAATAGTCTGGTAGATCATTTGGAAGCTGAGAAAATAGAAAAACACACATAATGAGCTAGGATTATAGATTGTGCTTTAAGTAAGATAATCTCCACTAGGAATATGAACAGTGGAAAAAGAGAAAATGGAAGGAATTAGCTCTTATTGATCATTATGTATACATCATAGGGTTAAAACCTTCTATCATCCATTGTACAAGTGAAGAAATATGAACATGAAATATTTTTCCCTGAATAACTAACAAGAATAGCTGCAAGCCTAGGTTTATTAACACATCTTTTTTTAAAATTACATCACAACTGTTCCTTTTGTGTGTGTGTGTGTGTATGTGTGTGTGTGTGTGTGTGTGTGTGTGTGTGTGTGTGTGTGTGTGTGTGTGTGTGTCGGTTGTGGGGCTTGAACTCTGGGCCTGAGTACTGTCCCTCAGCTCTTCAGCTCAAGGCGAGCGCTCTACCCCTTGAGCTACAGCGCCACTTCCGGTTTTCTGGTGGTTTATTGGAGATAGGAGTCTCATGGTCTTTCCTGCCCGGGCTGGCTTTGAATCGCGATCCTCAGATCTCAGCCTCCTGAGTAGCTAGGATTACGGGCGTGCGCCACCAGCGCCAGGCTAACTGTTCCTTATTTAATGACACATAACTGCTAGAATAGTAAGACTCAATGATAAAAATTGGAGCTAAAGAAAGTGAGGAATGTGAAGCTTCCAGCTTGGCCAACAGGGTCAATGATGTTAGTCTCATATGCAAAGAATACAAGATAGCAGCCAGGTACAGTGGCACATGCCTATAAGTCTTTGGAGACAGAGTCAGGAAGTTTGAGAGCTCAAGGCCAGATTGGGCTGCCTCTTCCTTTCTTTCTTCCTTTCTTCCTTTCTTTCTTCCTTTCTTCCTTTCTTTCCTTCTTTCTTTCTTTCTTTCTTCCTTCCTTTCTTCCTTTCTTCCTTTCTTCTTTCTTCCTTTCTTCTTTCTTTTTGTCAGTTGTGGGGCCTGAACTCTGGGTCTGGGCACTATCCCTCAGCTCTTTAATTCAAGGCTAGCACTCTACCACTTGAGTCACAGCGCCACTTGCAGCTTTTTTTGCTTATGTAGTGCTGAGGAACTGAACCCAGGGGCTCATGCATGCAAGGCAAGCACTCTACCACTGAGCCACCTTCCCAGCCCTGGCCTGTCTTTCTACCCACATCTTGAATAATTACAGACATGCACCACCATGCCCAGTAACAGCATAATTGTGCTTCACTTATATTCATTACTTTAATAATCCTGTCACTCTATAAATTGAATATTATCTCTGTCACTGTAATGAAGATATTTTCCCAGGACTAATAACATTTGTATCAAATCCTGGGATTTGAACCCAAACTAAGGTCTCTTTATTATACCTCCTAAAAGACTATCTAAGAGAGCTTTTTTTAAGGTAATTGCTCAAATGAAAATAACAATTTGGAACTGAAAAACAGCTTTACACAAGATATTTTCTCCAAATGCCAGATGAAAAGATATTTCTCTTTCTCCAGCAGCTTTACACTTTATCCTTCTCATACAAAGTATAGAGTTAAAAATTCACCTGTGTTTGTTTTAATTTTCACAAATGTAAATTAACAGGTAGCTAATGTTTAAAACTACAGTTAAGTCAAGTAAATCAAGTAGAGGCGAAGGAATATATACATCAAGTAGAGAAGAAGGAAATCACAGTGAGAGAAAGTCTTTCCACATATCTATTTTCTCTATTTATTAAACATAGTCTATCAAATTCTAAAAGGATTCTGAATCCCAGGCTCTCAGTTCACTAGGTACAGTAAAATAAGTCATTACCTAACAAACTATAAAGTATGTCTCAGTTTTTTCTCCTAGGCAAAGGATTTACTTCTGTTGGTGGGTGCTAAAAATTAACTAATGATTCTAAATAAAAATAGTTACTATCAACCCTCATCAAAGCCTTGAAATTATGAAGATGTCTCCATGATTGGAGACATACTTGAAATTCTATAAGTTCATGATTGTATTTTGTTTCATGTTTACTCAAAATATCAATGGAAATGAGTGGATTACATAGTTAGCATAAAGGTATATTGAAAAGGAATCAACAGGATTTGGGAAAAATTATATAAAGATGAGAATTTTAGTAAGGTTTCAGAACTTAACTTCATTGTTAATATTATAATGTGACATGTTTCAAGAAATGTTAAATACATATTTATGTATAACTATTTGCTGATATATATACATGTATATATATATGTATATAACATCAATATATTTCTTGATGTGACACTAAAAGTATTCATTATTGTTCCAACATTTCACAGAAGCACAAAATAAAACTTCACCACTCTGATCCTAATTATATACCTAAGAAACTTCTTCATTTTATTTCTCCTCGCTCAGAAACTTAAACTTTCTGACATAGAACTATTTACAATTATCAGCCTGTCATGGAAGTAAACCACTGAAAGATGAGAAGGAAAGTGACCAACACATAATTTATGAGTTTTTCAATTAATACTTGTCTTCTACCAGCTGAATCCTGACATATACACTAACTTCACTTTTTCCTATTCTAATTCTGTTATGATGACTATCTCTGTAGCTAATTTCTCTTTGAGAAAGATTGTTCATTCTGCAGCTTTGTTTCATACTTGCTTCTGGGTCTTGGAGATGTGTTGCTGATCCACTCTTTATGGGCACTTGGAACTCTGTTTGTGCAGATGTAATGTCACAGTCTAGTTTGTGATTGAAGTTTGCTGTTTCTAAAAGTCTGTTTCCTAACTCAGAAAAAAAAATCAGAAAAATCAAAGGATGATATTTTCCCATAATGTTAAGGAATCACTATAAATAGGTGACCTTTCACATGTAACGTTTCTACGGTAGACTGCTGTCTTGGGAAAGAGCCAAGAAAATAAAATCCAACAGGAATGGCAAAGTGCCTTGAACACAGGTTCAAAGCAGCAGTGGCACCTGTACGGAAAAGGAAACCTGATGGGGCAATCATTAATATCAAAGAGACTGGAACTTTTAGTAGACAAGCTTGAAATGAGCTTCACTCTCTGAGTATGGTGTTGCCAAAGAGGCAGTGCTATGCTGTTCCTGACCCACCCTACTCAGCCTGAAGCACTGTGTTCTGGATACCCTATTTTAGGTGGCTTCTGTAGAAGATGGGTGGGTAGTGAAAGGCTGAGAAGTCCTATTTAACTGTAATGGTTGAGGGAATTTACATTGTTTAGCCTAGAAAAGATTAGGTTACATAAAAATGCAACAGATTAGGGGCTTGGAAGGTGGCTCAGTGGTAGAGCACTTGCCTTGCATGCATGCCTGAGGCCCTGGGTTCCATTCCTCAGCACCACATAAGCAAAAAAAGAAAAAAAAAAAAAAGCCGGAAAAAAAATGCAACAGATTATATATATGTAAAATATGAAAATCACTGTCCTACAAAAGATGATTTGTGAGCACAAAGTAAAATTACCCATGTGTGATCTTAGGTTATAGATTGGTTTCATGATAGTGATAGTCCATATAGAAATAACTAACAAGCTAGGCACCGGTGACTCATGCCTGTAATCCTAGCTACTCGGAGACTGAGATCTGAGGATCCTGATGCAAAGCCAACCTGGGCAGGAAAAGTCCAGTGAGACTCTTAACTCCAATAAACCACTCAGAAAACTGGAAGTGGCACTGTGGCTCAAGAGGTAGAGTGCTAGCCTTGAGCTGAAGAGCTGAGGGACAGCGCCCAGGTCCAGAGTTCAAGCCCTATGACTGACCAAAAAAAAAAAAAGAAGAAGTAACAATAGCTACTAGGAGCTAATATGATCCTATGTATATGGAAATAAAGGAAAATCAAAATATTGGGCCTCTCCAAGATAGTTTTAGACAGGTTCTCTTTAGACCATTAGTATCATTTAAATCCTATTTAAGTCCTATCTGTTAACCAGGCCAACATTTTAAATAGCCAAAAATTACTTCAAATCATTTTGGACACTCCAAGATATTTCAGCCAAAAGAGTCTAGCAATAGGAAGGCTTAATCATGTTATAAAGAATTGAGTCTGAAAAAAATTTAAAAACTTGCATAGTTCATAATCCAAATTATAGGGTAGATCAGGACCCAGAATTCCGCTTCCCAGTTCAGGGTAGGGGTTCATTATTTAAATGATACTAAGAGCCATGATTTTGTCTTCATCATATAAGATGGTAATATAGAAATCGTTCATTTGTTTTTGTATTTTCTAACCATCTCACTTTGGGTATGGTTACCAGAAAGTAATCGGAAGACTTCTAAGCCATTAAAGTAGAAGTACTAAAAATTTACACTTCAAACTCCAAATTGAAAATCTCACTCAGTTCTTTTTCATAGACACTCGATCTATTCAAAACTGCCTTTTCCCTCATTTGTAAAAGAAAAACGTACACTTTGGAATTATCTTTTTACTTGCTTAAATAATTTTTTGAGGGCTGAGGTGAAGGTGGCTCAGTGGTAGAGTGCTTGCCTCACATGCATGAGGCCCTTGGTTTGATTCCTCAGCACCACATAAGCAGAGAAGGCCAGAAGTGGCACTGTGGTTCAAGTGGTAGAGCGCTAGCCTTGAGCTAAAGAGCTGAGGGACAGCGCCCAGGCCCAGAGTTCAAGACCTACCACCGAAAAAAAATTTTAAAATAATCATTTTTTATTGAGATTAAATGATTACATAAACTTAACAAATTTTACAATATTGTGGGATAGTGATGCTGACACATTTTAAACTTCACAAGGCAAATTGTCATTATCATTATAGTGTTTGTGAATTTTATGAGCTTTGACAATACAACTATTTCTACTTCGGAATTATTTTAAAAATTAAATTAGTTCACTATGAATGAATGGTTTATCTTTCACAACGTTAAGAAGAGTTCCCTAAGTGTTACTATTAGTCACTTTTGGAGATCTATAAATATCAGCCATTATTACTATCTGATAGCCACTTGTGGAGATCTGACACAATACCCTTAGTTTCTTTCTGTAAGAGAACAAGAATGGATCTGGATTTCATAAAGGGCCTAGTGTGGGTCTCAAACCAATCCGATGCCAGCAGTAAACCTCTCAATATGCTGTGCCAGTGGACAGCATTCCCATGGACCAGACTGGGTGTATCTACTAGTCTCAATGCTCCTTATCCACAAAACAAAGACCTATTCGCAGAAGGAGATGACCACCTTGCACTGTTCCCTGAATATAGTCGCTTTTGAATTTACTACATGGTTCTAGTGGGGTGACCACTGCCTTCAAATGCCAGAGCTAAGGCTGACTTCAGGCCTGGCTCTGCTATGAATGAACCCTAGCCTTGAGCATCTTGAGCTCACTCTATCTCTGAACTAATTTGTTTGCTTAGAAATGGCATCCATGCTTTCTTTCACTAAGACAATACTACCCATACAGTATGTATGCCTACTAAGAGAAACACAGTGGCTTTTCTCATCACCTCTCCACTTAGTGGCAACATAGCACCACTGTGGTAGTGTAGTATATGGGAACAGATACTAGGAATTTGAATTCTGACTTGCAAATACCACCATGGCCTTGCATGTTAGCCAGTTTATGTCTGAGTTTTCTCATCTATAATATAACGCCTTTATTTAGGATTTATTAGACACCTGTATATGATTCTGCCAACTACGCACAATTTGAGGACAAGAAAGTTTCTTTGGCTATTAGAACTCTTGGTAGTCTAGATGAAAATGCAAATTGCTTTACAAAGATGCAGATGCTAAATCTTCCAAAGCCTATTTTAATGTATTTTTTTAAAATTTCATGGTTGCCTTCTTACATTGGAAATCTTTCTGAAAGAAAAACTAAAGAAACATTTTTACAATTTTCCAGAATTACAAAAAGCTCTGGTTACTGAAGAATTCTCAGACTAGGAAGATTCTGATGTGAGCTATAGATCAGAGAGATTTTTATGATTAAGTTTCCTCTATATCACCTGAGATTGAATCCATCCCTGAGTTCAGCACATCTAACCCAACCCTTAAAGTACAAGTCAAAATTGAGCCATTTCTGGGTTTATTTCTCAAAGTATTCCTTTGATAGATTTCCTCATTTATATATATTTATTTCCTAGCAGTTATAAAGGAAAAACAATTTTTTTGTTCTCTTTCCATTCCTAATGCCTGGCCCAGTGCCTGACACAATAGTAACTTAATAAATATTTATGGAATTCATCTATCCTATTCCATCAACAAATACTTATTGAGCACTTAATAGATTCCAGACACCACTCTAGGTACTAAGTAAATAGCAGAAGATAAAATAGACAAAAATACCCACTTTTTCTTAGTTGGGGAAATAGTTTACACAAAGGCAGTATACACAAATACTAAGAGGAAAAATAGAACAAGAGTATGTAATTGAATAGAAAAGACAGGGAAGGTCTTGGAAAAAAAAAAGTAACACTTTGGCAAAGATTAGGAAGAAGGAGGCTAGGAAGGTGGCTCAGTGGAAGAGTGCTTGCCTTCTTTTTTTTTTTTTTTTTTTTTGTCGGTCGTGGGGCTTGAACTCTGGGCCTGGGCGCTGTCCCTCAGCTCTTCAGCTCAAGGGGAGCGCTCTACCACTTGAGCTACAGCGCCACTTCCGGTTTTCTGGTGGTTTATTGGAGATAGGAGTCTCACGGTCTCTCCTGCCCGGGCTGGCTTTGAACCATGATCCTCAGATCTCAGCCTCCTGAGTAGCTAGGATTACAGGCTTGAGCCACCAGAGCCCGGCCGAGTGCTTGCCTTCTATGCATAAGGCCCGAGTTCAATTCCTCAGCGTCACATAAGCAGAAAAAGCCACAAGTGGCACTGTGGCTCAAGTGGTAGAGCGCTCGCCTTGAGCTGAAGAGCTGAGGGACAGCGCCCAGGCCCAGAGTTCAGGCCCCATGACCGACAAAAAAAAAAAAAAAGATTAGGAAGAAGTAGTGAGCTACTGATGGAACAGTGTGAGCAAAGGACATCAGCAAGGGAAGGGGAAGCACACAGTGTTTTGGAGTGAGTAGGTCATTGTAAAGATTTCAGACTTTGAATAAATCAGGAAGACAATGAGCAGTTTTAAGAATGATGTGGCCAGGCGCTGGTGGCTCACGCCTGTAATCCTAGCTACTCAGGAGGCTGAGATCTGAGGATCGAGGTTCAAAGCCAGACCGGGCAGGAAAGACCGTGAGACTCCTATCTCCAATAAACCACCAGAAAACCGGAAGTGGCGCTGTAGCTCAAGTGGTAGAGTGCTTGCCTTGAGCTGAAGAGCTGAGGGACAGTGCCCAGGCCCAGAGTTCAAGCCCCACGGCCGACCAAAAAAAAAAAAAAAAGAATGATGTGATCTAATTTGTATTTTGAAATAATAACAGAATCAAGGAGCTCAATTAGAATGCTGACACATAATACAGGTAACAGATGGTTGGTAACTTATACTCAGAATCTAAGCTAATGGCATAAAGTTCATTTTCTTGTGCATTTTGATAATGCTCTAAGTCAGAGTTTTTTAATGTGATTTATACATTAATGTGAGTGTATCAATTAGTTTTCATTGCTTTTTAAATTCAAGTATAGTGAATGCATTCATTCAATTTAATGATTAGTATGTACCAAGGCCTGGGCTTCTGTCTACCAGGTGAGACACAGCTCCACTTCTGGCTTTTTGGTGGTTAAGTGGAGATTAGAATCTGTCACATTCTTTTCTACTCAGGCTGGCTGGGAAATGTGACCCTCAGATCTCAGCCCCCTGAGTAGCTAGAATTATTTTCATGAGCCACCAGAACCTGGCCATCTTATATTTTTTCATTCTTATATATTTTCATTTATCCAAAATATGTTGGATATTATCATCTGAGCAAGATCATAAACATTTTACATGAACTAAAATAGTAGATTTAACAGTATAGAAACTACTTAAACAAAGGGTCCATTTCCATTTGTTTTTGCATTAAAATATCAAACAACAGTAGAAACTTCAATTTGAGTGGGAAAAATTTATGTGTTTTTAGTCTGAAAAGGATTGCAGAGGATATACTGAATTATATATGTTTCAGGACATTAACCAGAATGAGTTACAATACTGAATGAGTTACAGAATGTCATAATACTGATAACTGGAAGCTTGTTTTGCAAGTTGGAATTAATGCATTAGAACAAATCAGAGAGAAGTCAAACTTTATGCCTTAAGTTGTAAGCTTACTATCTTCTTTAGCTCAAAAAAGGACTTAAATTGATTCTTAGATGACAGTTTGATGGAGAAAAGACCTGGAGATACTGGAATTTATTTCTAACTTTTGAGATAACTCATAGAAGATAAACACAAAGGTCTTTGGTCTGTTATTAGCAACAGATTAGGTGAAATAGAATCTGGATCCAAGTCAGATCTCCACGTGGAAGCTTCTGAGCCTGAGATAAACCTTATGCTCCTTCAGTCAGACTACATTCAGCCCAAGGAATTAGCCCCAAATAGTACAGCCTTGGTAGCTGGTTTTAAGCAGATCCATCAATGTTATTTCCTTGTCTACCTACTTTTTATCTTAAAAATGTTCCCCCCCTCCCACTGCAACAATGAGATGTACAAGTCGTTATGTGGAAAAACGAACTTTACAACTTTGGTGGGGGCGGGGAGGAGGGGCGGGGGGGAGGGGGGGGGGGGAAGGATGGGAAGGGATGAGAAGGGGAAACAAAGGAGGAGGCTCCAATGCTTGATAAGAAATGTACTCATTATCTTGCCCATGTAATTGTAACCCCTCTGTACAGTATTTTCACAATTTAAAAAAATGTTTCAAAAGCTAAAATATACAAAGATCTATTTTCCTTATCTTTTACTTTTCTTAAAACTACAAAAGAATCTGTTATTGTTTAAACCAATGTTGATTCCTGAATTTTCAAGATCTTTCTGTAACAGTATTCTGAAATGTTAAAATGTTAGGAAGAATTAACACTGAGCTAACTTGCTAGATTATGGGCTTTCAATGTGTTCCTTTTGTCTTGAAAGCCACCAAAATCCCTGATGAGGAAGAGAGATACTACAATGGAAAAATGAAGTAAGAGTCATGCTTCTCCTCAACGAGCATTTTCCCATCCCCCAGTGCCACTGCCTCCCCAATTTTACTGTCAGCAACATTACTACTTAATGTAATGTTGTAACAAAGCCACTCACTCTGGTTTGCAGTTTTACACCTGCTATCATGAAGTGATTATTTGTAGCACCATCCTTTACTGTCAGAAGTGTACTAGTGTGGATGGATAAATTATATATGGAAATGTACGTTTCAACAGCTAACTTTCAGCGAAAAGCGCACATATGCATATATACATGGTTTATTATTAATTTTACATGTATAAAAGAATCATAGTGCTAAGTGCTGATGGCTCATACTTGTAATCCTAGCTATTCAGGAGTCTGAGATCTAAGGATCTCAGTTCAAAGCCAGCTTGGGCAGGAAAGTCCACAAGAGTCTTATCTCCAACTAACCATCAGAAAACTGGAAGTGGTGCTGTGGCTCAAAGTGGTAGAGCACTTGTCTTGAGCAAGAAAAGCTCAGGGACAGCACCTAGGCCCTGAGTTCAACCTCACCATGCACATAAAATAAAAAGATAATAGCATCCAATATCATAAATAATAAAAGTCAAAGCTACTCTCAAAATATTTGTTGATTCTTTTTCTTTGAAGCCAACTTATATTTGCAAATAGTGGAACAGGTATGGTTCCCACAAAAAGTTTGCAGATAATTTATGTGGGCATATAGTGAACTTCACGTATTTTCCATAATGTCAGTGAACTTGCTGAATTAAGTAATTTTTAGAGATACAGAATTTTTTGGTACATTGATCATGTATACATTGATCACAACTACTTAAACTCATTCTGCATTAACATTTTCTCTTACTGTCTAATCAAAAAACAGACAGGGACTCAAGCTTCCTTTGAGTCCTGTAATGTGCCTGTGATGTGCAGAGTGAAGTCCATGCTAATTAAATGTAAATTAAATGTTTAATTTGAGGCCAAGCATCAATGGCTCATGCCTGTAATCCTAGCTAATCAGGAGGCCGAGATCAGAGGATCACAATTCAAAGCCAGCCCAGGCAGGAGAGTCTGTGAGACACTTAACTCCAATAAACTACTCAAAAAAAAGCAGGAAGTGGTCCTGTGGCTCAAGTGGTACAGTGCTAGCCTTGAGCTAAAGAAGCTCAGGGATAGCTTCCAGGCCCAAAGTTCAAGCCCCAGGACCAGCAAAAAAAAAAAAAAAAAGTGTAATGTGAAAACCTAAGTCATGGACATCTGGGGAGCACTGCTCGTGTTGTCTGGTGACACCCTCCGCCCTTCTTTGGGTCTTCCCTTCAATACACCAGAAACAATGTTCTCACTGTATTCTACCCTTCCATTACCGAATTCACTCATTCATGTTAAGATTCATCAATTCATAAATAGCATAATTTCAAAGACGACAAAGCACTCCCCAAACAGCAAGTCTTTAATAGCAGAAGACCTGACAGCAGTTAATTAGGCAGGTAGAGCTTTCATATTATCACTTGCTGAGTCTCAACCAATATGGTAGCCAATATTATTTTGATTAAAATGCTAAGATACCAGAATGGTTCACCTTAATACTATCTCTCTCAGAAATCAACCCCCAAAATATTCCAGAACAAAAACACTAACGAGTGGAAAAAACATTTGCCAATCCTCTCTATTTCATAGGTAACGCTTTATAATTGAAATCTATTCACACAATGTAGTTTAACCCCTTAGTTTTAGTTTTAAAATAGAATTGAGGTCTAGAATGATTAAGTGCTTGCCTAAGGTTGCTCAGCTAAATTATTGGGGGGGAAAAAGTCAAAACCCAAGTTTCACAACATTTCAGACCATGATTTCTCTATCCTTTTGCTGCCACCCATGTTCCTATCAATTCAGTCTACCCATGCGTAATAAATAATACACATTAATGTTTATGCTAAAATACCCCTATTTGGTATGCTATACTGACTGAGAAACCATTGGTGTATTTATCAGCCTACTTTTTCAGCCTTTTCTCCAGCTGGTAATCTAGGCCATTCTTAAACTTCTGTATCAAAGATTAAAGGGACAACATTAGTGGGCATTTATTGGTTGATCTTTTATTTGTGGATTGATCTGGTAAGAAGCTTTGGAAAGAAAAGAAGTTAAACTTTTTTAACCAAATACTATTGTGAATTATTAAATAGATAATTATTTTGTGGATAATGTAAGTAACTGGCCTTGATTAGTTACTATTGCTATTCTTCTCCAAGTAGGTCTTTATTTCCTATAGCTAAAGTCCATGTTCCTTAAGTGAAATATAACTTTCCAACCTATGATACCTCACTGCCTTCTCTTTTCTTTCTACTTCCTGTTTTGAAGTTAATGCTCCAGAAACAACAGATTCCCATACATACCTACTGATACATCTGTCAGCTTGTCCTTATATACTGTTTATCAGGAAAGGATGTTTATTCTTCTGACTCCCTCCTCCATCCGTTGCTCTCTTTTTTCTAGCCATTTCTTTCCTACCATCCCTTAGTGATGTACTTCAAATGCCATGTCTTTTAAGAATCTTTCCATGGGCTGGGAAGGTGGCTCAGTGGTAGAGTGCTTGCCTTGCATGCATGAGGCCCTGGGTTCGATTCCTCAGCACCACATAAGCAGAAAAAAACAGAAGTGGCACTGTGGCTCAAGTGGTAGGGCACTATCCTTGAACTGAAGAGCTGAGGGACAGTGCCCAGACTGAGAGTTCAGGCCCCACGACAGACAAAAAAAAAAGAATCTTTCCACATCTGTCACAGATTTGATTAGTTGCCTTTCAGTATGGTTCCCTGAACATACCAATATAACAATATAAACTAATGTCTACAGATTGACTCGTTATAACTGGTATCCTCAAGTAAGCTGAACTTTTACCAAGTGTGTCTTCACTTTATGTTTCTATATAGCCACACACATAGCATAATAAATACACAAAGATGGCAATGAATACTGCTAATTGCTGGACAGAGCCATTGTGATTTTTCAGAACACAAAACTTGTAAGTTTTTTTAAAGATAGTGGAGGAACCTAAAGTCACTCAAGTTCATAACTAATGCATATGTGTAGTTTTAAGAAAACCACTGAGAAATAACTGATATAATGTGATTTATCCAGAAATAGAAATTCCAGACACTTTCTTTTTCTTGGGCAGAGCCCTAAGAGGATTAGAAATAAATTGAGAACACACAGTAATCATGGACAAAAGGACCAATTTGCCAATAAACTATTCAACTACTCTTCAGAAGTACTGGTTAAAAACAAACTCTCTGCTGTTTATTTATTTTTGTGTTTGTTGCATTCAGTTCTGGTGGCCTTTAGAAAAGGAAATTATCTGCGTTTACTTTAAAATTGGCTGATTTAATCTCTGTAATTAAAACGCTATATGTATGCTTTCTATAATAATTATGCAGACACGAGCAGAAGTTTAACTGATTTAATAAATGTCAGAAATTTATTCAAGCCAGGTGCTGGTGGCTCTCCCCTGTAATCCCAGCTTCTTAGGAGGAGGCTGAGATCTAAGGATCAAGTCAGTGAGACTCTTTATTTCCAATTGGTAGCAAAGGAAAAAAAAAAAAAAAGGAAGTGGAGCTGTGGCTCAAGTGATAGAGTACTAGCTATGAGCAAAAGAAAAACTCAGGGACAGTGCTGAGGCCTTGAGTTCAACCCCAACACATGCACCCGCGCGCGCACACACACACACACACACACACACACACGAAAAAAAGAAAAAAGAAATGTATTAAAATGTAAACAAAATAACTTTTGTGGCATATTTAGCAATTTTCAAGTAAAAATAAACTAAAAGTTGCTGCACCAACTCCAGGGAAGACAGATGGAGATGTTTTACACAAGGAAAATTAGAGTAACGCATTTATTTAATAGAAGATGATTTTGCCAGATACTCATTACGTCATATTACAGAGGAGAAAATTTTTATCTGTTTATCCTTCTTCAGATGCAAATTATACATCTGAATGATGTTTTGTTTTGTTGGTGCTGGTCTGGGGCTTAACCTCAGGGTCTGGGTGCTGACCCTGAGCTTTTGTGCTCTTCAGCTCAAGGCTAGTGCTCTATTACTTTGAGCCACAGCTTCACTTCTGGCTTTTTGGTGATTAATTGGAGATGTTACTTAAAAATGCCTTACTTTTTCTCCTCTAAAATGTCATAATGGTTTGTCTTATAAGTAAACTGGGAAGTATTTTTGGTTTTTTTTGGGGGGGGGGTCCGATCATGGGGCCTGAACTCTGGGCCTGGGCACTGTCCCTCAGCTCTTCAGCTCAAGTCTAGCGCTCTACCACTTGGGCCACAGCACCACTTCCAGCTTTTTTCTTTTTGCTTATGTGGTGCTGAGGAATCGAACCCAGGGCCTCAGGCATGCAAGGCAAGCGCTCTACCACTGAGCTACCTTCCCAGCCAAATTTTTTTTTTTTTTGGGTCCGGTCGTGGGGCCTGAACTCTGGGCCTGGGCGCTGTCCCTCAGCTTTCAGCTCAAGTCTAGCACTCTACCACTTGGGCCACAGCGCCACTTCCGGCTTTTTTCTTTTTGCTTATGTGGTGCTGAGGAATCGAACCCAGGGCCTCATGCATGCAAGGCAAGTGCTCTACCACTGAGCCACCTTCCAAGCCCGTGCCTGGCTTTTTGAAGCACCAATATTTCTTAATTAAAATGAGCAACACTGAGATAGGAGACAAAACTATGGATAATTTTAAAACTAAAAATTGTATACCAGTAAATTTAATTAAGCTGATTATCTTCCTGAGAGCTTTTTTCCTTGTGTTAATGGAGCAGTGTAGTTGCAAACTTGTAGCAGGAAGTATTTGGAGAAGTAGTTATAATGAAATAAAATACTGTGTACCAGGGCTAGGAGGGTGGTAGAGCGCTTGCCTTGCATGCATGAAGCCCTGGGTTCGATTCCTCAGCACCACATAAACAAAAAGAAAAAAGCCGGAAGTGGCACGTTGGCTCAAGTGGTAGAGCGCTAGCCTTGAGCTAAAGAGCTGAGGGACAGCGCCCAGGCCCAGAGTTCAGGCCCCACGACCATACCCCCCAAAAAAAAAAAAGTTATTGGTAACAAAATTTATTTCTACAGTGTGGTAACATTACTGTGAATACCTGATGAACTAAAAATAATACTTTAAAACACTTTAAAGTACAGTTTAACAACCATGTTATAGATTTATGTTCATTTTCTTTGAGATATATTATCATTCAATATCTGATAAACTCTTAAGCAAGTGAAAGAATATTTGAAGACCAAATTTGGTCAAAATATTTGGAGCCCAAAGCACATCTTTGTGTCTGTTAAACATTCAACATTATTTCATGACACATTATTTATAGAAGAAGGAAGATGAACCTAATTTCTTAGAAACAGAGACACCTCAATATTCCTTATCTAAGTAAGGAAACACCCCACCCTCCTTGCCAGCTTCATAAATTAGATGCACAGCTGCTTGATTGCTGATTGTTGTGATTACATAGTTGAGTAAGGTTAGATAGAACACCTATAGCATACTAAGAGTATGACTTATCCTTTTTTTTTTTTTTGGCTTATCTTAATACAGCAGATAACCTCCATGATTCTGTCCTTAAATGCTAAACATATATGCTTGAAAACTATTACTTTTCTTGTGTTTTGGGAATTATTATGGAAAAAAAATCCTCTGTAGTGATAATGTAACTTTTATAGTGATTGTATACAGTTGACTTTAACAGGTCAGTTATGATCAAATATTTTTAAAGAGAAAAACCATGAAGTTTTTTTTTTTTTTTTTTGGGGGTCCAGTTGTGGGCCTGAACTCTGGGCCTGGGCGCTGTCCCTCAGCTCTTCAGCTCAAGGCTAGCGCTCTACCACTTGAGCCACAGCGCCACTTCCGGCTTTTTTTTCTTTTTGCTTATGTGGTGCTGAGGAATCGAACCCAGGGCCTCGAGCATGCAAGGCAAGTGCTCTACCACCGAGCCACCTTCCCAGCCCAAACCATGAAGTTTTTCAGGGAGGAAAAAAGCAGTCTATGTCGATCCAATTAGTTGAACTTGAATTAATCACATGAAACTTTTGCAAGCTATTATTCATTTATCAATAGTCACTGTTACCTTCACCACATCAAGGATTGGTAGGGACAAAATCCTCAATGTGTATTTCTTAGAGAAATAGCCTTCAATTGGAGGGAGTTACATTTTTAATCCATATATCAATTACACAGTGTGAAAACTGATTAAAAACAAAAGTTTTCCTAATTTTTGAAATACAGAAAAAGTAAGGATTACCTTGGTAAACTCAACATTGATATTTGGAAATGTGTTCAATCACTTTCCATTTCCCAACCTCATACCTTCATAACAAGCTTTTATAAAAAGTAGTTCCTTAGCCGGGCGCTGGTGGCTCACGCCTGTAATCCTAGCTACTCAGGAGGCTGAGATCTGAGGATCGCGGTTCAAAGCCAGCCCGGGCAGGAAAGACCGTGAGACTCCTATCTCCAATAAACCACCAGAAAACCGGAAGTGGCACTGTAGCTCAAGTGGTAGAGTGCTCGCCTTGAGCTGAAGAGCTGAGGGACAGCGCCCAGGCCCAGAGTTCAAGCCCCACGACCGACAAAAAAAAAATAAAAAGTAGTTCCTTCAGGATAGTGTATCTGTCTTTTATCTTTCATGTCCTCTAAACTTGGCCCCTAACTTATAATTATCCCCTACCCTTCAACTAAACAGTTAACCCTCTGAAAAGTATGAGCTGTGAACCTGTATAACCTTAGTATAGCAAAGAGAAGTATCCTGCTGTTCATTGAATTTAACAAAAGAACGCAGGTTGAGGGGAGGTAAAGCACCATCATTCTTTCAAAGTTTTATGTGATGTGTTCATTATTCATATGCAAACAAAAGAAGACACTGTCTACTGTCTTCAGGTGACTTCCGTATAACACCTGCCCCAGTAAGCAAACCAACCAGACCTATGACCAGAAGTACAACTAGAGAAACTGTAGGACACCAAAAGCCTCCTAAGACTATCAGGCCACTGGTACTAAAGAAAGAATGGACAGCCAGGCCAATGGTGGCTCACCCCTATAATCTTAGCTACTTAGGAAGTTCAGATCCTCAGATCTCAGTTCAAAGCCAGCCTGGGCAGGAAAGTCCATGAGACTCTTCAATAAACCACAAGAAAACCAGAAGTGACACTGTGGCTCAAAGTAGTAGGGTGCTAGCCTTGAGTGCAAAAGCTGAGGGCTGGCTCCCAGGCCCAGAGTTCTAGTCTCACAGTGAACAACAACAAGAAAACAGATTCACCAACTTTCAGCTTTCCATTTCCAATCCCCTCTTCCCCTCTCCATTTCTACCCTCTTTTTTTTCTCTCTCCCTTTCCTCTCTTCTCTCCCTCTGTGTGTGTGTGTGTGTGTGTGTGTGTGTGTGTGTGTGTGTGTGTGTGTGTTGTATACATAAGCCCTTCAACCCTCAAAGCAAGTCCAGAATCAGTCTGATTAGCAGACAGATTCCCTATCTAAAAATATACAGACCCCCGAATATTTCCTTTTCATATAATACATTTACTTCTCAAAACCTTTTTTCTCTCTCTTCTTTCAATACAGATATTTCTTAAGTCACTATCAACTGTGAATTGTTTTTCCTGGGTATGATTTTTGCTCTCCTGACATTAGTTGGCATCAAGGTGAGGCGATGCTGGTGAGGAGAGGCCCAGCTCTCCAGGCTCACCTTGACTTCACTTCTCCAGTGTATCTCCAGGGCACCTAGCTTCCTTTGTATTGTCCACTCCTCCCATAAGACACCTATTTGGCCGGGCACTGGTGGCTCACGCCTGTGATCTTATTCTCTAAGATGTGTTTTTCTTCTATTTCAGCAAAGCTTTTAGTTTTGTTGTTGTTGTTGTTGTTTTTATTTCGGTCCTGTCATGGGGCCTGAACTCTGGGCCTGGGGGCTGTCCCTCAGCTCTTCAGCTCAAGGCTAGCGCTCTACCACTTGAGCCACAGCGCCACTTCTGGCTTTTTTTCTCTTTTTGCTTCTGTGGTGCTGAGGAATCGAACCCAGGGCCTCAGGCATGCAAGGCAAGCGCTCTACCACTGAGCCACCTCCCCATCCCCAGCTTTTAGTTTTTATCCACACTAAATTCCCATCAAAATTGAGCAGTACATTTCTTACATTTTCCTCCTTCACTGATTTTAGATATGTAACAAATTAAAGGGGAAGTATATTTAGTGGTTATAAACCTTTGTGCCTTCTTTCAGCTCTTACATTGGGCACAGCTGTACCACTGGGAGAAGGAGAGTAAGATACGGTGCTCATCTTCAAAACTGGCATTCCAGTGGCAGTACCCAATGCACACAGAAAGAATGTACACAGCAAAGCTGGGTGCCGGTGGCTCACACCTGTAATCCTAACTACTTAGGAGGCTGAGATCTGAAGATCACACTTCAAAGCCAGCCTGGGCAGAAAGGTCCGTGAGAGTCTTATCTCTAATAAACCACTAAAAAACCGGAAGTGGCACTGTAGCTAAAGCCATAGAGCACTCTCCTTGAGCTGAAGAGCACAGGGACACCTCCCAAACCCAGAGTTCAAGCCCCATGACTGACCCCCCCCTAAAAAAAAAAGAATGTAGATAGCAGAGGTACTCTGTGCAGATGGTGCACTATCTGGAGCACAGGAGAGAACATTACTTGCCATCTCTTATGAAAATCCCAAATACAGAATTTTCTTTCAGAAAATTGAGCTGTGGCTCAAGTGGTAGAGCTCTCGCCCTGAGCTGAAAAGCTGAGGGACAGCACCCAGGCCCAGAGTTCAAGCCCCATGACCAACAAAAATAATAATAATAATAATAAGGAAAAAATAGTTTACTGTTCGGGGTACATGGTAAGAATTTTTTAGTCATCTTGGACTCCCGAAACCTTTTTAGATTACCATATGGGAAGTGCTCTTGGAGTTTTTAGGTTACCCAAGGTTAGTAGTTGAGTACCATTTCATATAAGGAGAGTGGTCCCATAAAGCTGCTCAAAACTCAGAACTTTAAATTAGGCTGAAATCCCACTGCACATCTCTGGATTCCAGCCCAGCATCCTTGCCCAGAATTCCACATTGCTATCTGAGCTCATAACTTCAATAGAACTGCTCTTGGTTTAGGGTCAACTGTATAGCCTCCAGTGATTGAACAACTAAGTGGTCGCTTGCTTTGGTTCTTGACTGTACCAAAGACAGTTTCCAAGACAATCACTGCGAGGTTGCAGTTTAACAAAATTCCAAGAATGGGGCTTTACAGAGAGCCAGGGGTGGGTTCTATTGTCGTGTAAGCTTGGCTACCCATATAGTTACAATTCACACTTGTGCCCCATGGATCCATAGAAATTCTGCTGTAAAAGATTGGCTCAACCTTACTTAACCTAATATTTTCCAGTCAGCTAGCCACAGAAACTGTGCTTCAGGAAACACCATTAATATCTCAAGGGACACCAGTGTTCTACAAAACAGTTTGGAAATACTGCCCTAAGAAAAATATGCAGGCCGAGTTGATTCTGAATTTGGTCTCAAGTAAACTTTTCAGCATTATCTACAATTACATCTGAAATCCAAATAGAAAAAAAGATAAAATGGGAAAAACTACAATAGAACATGAAAACAGTGTTTAAGGATGTTGAAATGTGCCCCATTTCTCTTGTACATTCATCATAAAAAATAAACTGAGTTTCAGAATAATTCTGATAAATAAGCTCACTTTCAATTAATTTTCTTTCTCCATATTATGTATGTATAAATAGTTCCTGCCCTTTCTTCTATGCGCCATATGTGAAATTTAAGATAGAGAAAAATACTATAGTCCAATAACAATATTAGGGAGCTGGTGCCACCAACAAAAATTATGTGATACAAAAGAAAATAAAGCTGCACCTTTATGCTGTGCATCAACCCAATCTTACAATCTCTTCTCCTCACTGGGTTTTGTTAGGTTCAATACCATCTCTTTAAATCTTTGCTTTTGAACTGGGTGGAAGGGCTTTGAGAGGTAAGAGCCTAATTTGGAGGTATCTAAGTTCATAGTCAGAAGTCGCATGCTTAGTGCCAAATAAACTGGCACTAAAAAGCTGTCTGTACCCCAGGTCCCCTCCTTCAGCACTACTTGAAATTCAAGTCTGAATAATCTGCCTGTGGCACAGGATCTGTTCTCTCCTGCAGCTCTGTTACTCACTAAAGCAGACTCCTTAGCTTGTTTTATTTAAAGCAGGATACAAAGTTGTCATTACATGCCATTCTAGGCCAGTTGACCAAATGTGGAAAGCCACTGAGATTTGTCCAGGGAGGTCAAATGGAACTCCTTTAATATATAACTTACAGGTTGATGTCTGATCAAGTCTATTTCTCACCCAGGAGATGTAGGCTGAATTACAATTTTTGTTCCCCTTAAGCAGTGCCCTGCAACCTTATCTGCACATTAGAATCACTGGAGAAGTTTACCAAATACGGAATCCTGGGTCCTCCCTATCTTCATGAGATTGTGATGTAATTGAGCTACAGTTTCCTTCACAGTCTAATGCAATCCCCTCACCCCAATGGTTCTCAGCCTTGGCAGTGTATCACAATTATCCAGGGAGCTTTTAAAAGTCTCCATGCCGAGACTGCACCCCAGACCAATTTAATGATCTTTGTAGATGGGACTTGGCACCAATACTTTTTTAAAGGTCCCTAGCTGATTGCAGTGTTTAGACAAGGTTAAGAAATAGAAAAGCCTAGAAAAGATGGCTCCTTTTATATATCTCAAGCTGGCTTCTTTTCCTTGTGTCTTAGAATACCCTGATTCTATAAAGAGTTATCATACAGCTGTGGCAAAGGGAAAGTAAATCACCAGATGTTCTAGATTGATATAGAAATGGTCTTTTCATATGCACATTTACAAAGTGGTGACAAGAGATGCACTTATGGCAATAAATGGAGCTATTTACATTGAACAAGTGTGAGGTACTTGTCATAGCCAAAAAAGAAAAATAATATAAAATGAAAATAGTCCTTAATATTAGAGTTCTTGGGTGGGGAAGGTGGCTCAGTGGTAGTGCTTGCCTTGCATGCATGAGGCCCTGAGTTCAATTCCTCAGCATCCTATAAACAGAAAAAGCCAGAAGTGGCTCTGTGGCTCAAGTGGTAGAGAGCTAACCTTAAGCAAAAGCAGCTCAGGGACAATGCTAGGCCAAGTTCAAACCCCAGAACCGGCATTTTTTTTTTTTTTTGGTCGTGGGGGCTGAACTCTGAGCCTGGGTGCTGTCCCTCAGCTCTTCAGCTCAGGCTAGCACCCTATACCACTTGAGCCACAGTGCCACTTCCAGCTTTTCTCTGCTTATGTGGTGCTGAGGAATCGAACCCAGGGCCTGCCTCATGCATGTAAGGCAAACACTCTACCACTGAGCCACCTTCCCAGCCCCCCAGCAAAAAAATTTCTTAAATAAAAAAATGTTAAGAGTTCTCAAAGAAGAGCTGTTTCTAAATCTGCTTCCTCGAAATTTAACCATCCTTTATCTTTCATGTAAGGCTTTGAAAAGTTATTAAGGTAATTGATGTAATTGATGTAATCCTATAGGATTCCACTTTGTCAATGATTTCTAGGATTTGGTTTTATATATGTGTTCCATAGAACTCCATTAGGTATATTTCTTTTTTAAAGGCAGGAGTTACGTTTATATTGTTTTTGTTCTGACAATATGAGTTATTATTCTTTTAGGCAACTTGTGAAGAACTGTTTAGAAGTAAATTTACCTTCTCTGTATTCCAAGATGATATGCACATTTTATGGCGAGTAGAAGAGAGTACTGTTGAGCAGGAGCCAATCCCAAGAATTGTTGACAGTTGAGTCTCTGAAGGTTTCATGGCCATAGTCAGATCCAACACCACTGTGTTTATTTGCTTTTTGCCAATTGTTAGGCCATATCCCATCTCAGTCTTACAGTCCAAAAGAGAGTATTGCCAAATCATTGGCCAATTTTCAGAATGGCTAACCCTTTTCTTGCTTTGGAACTAACAACACAGTCACATCCATGGCTTGTAACAATATAGAATTTCCTCTCAACAGGAATAAATAATACTATTGTTGGGGACAACACAACTTTTTAGTAATTGAATACCAAAAGCAAGATCTTGAAGAACTGGGTTCACAGAGACGGTTGTTGGGTACCTAGCACACTGCTGCCATCCCTCACTCAGCACTTCAATTCCAAGCTTAGACAGCAGTGTTATTTTTGTCAGGTGTGGAGTGATTGCCCCTGTCTGCTGATGGTCTGCTTGGGCCAGGAACCATCTAAATTCACCCTCTGGCCTTGTCTCCAAGGGGAGAGTTCTGACAACAGAAGTCAGAGTATTTATTGACCATTCATTTCCAGTCCCTTTATGATGTTATCTGTGTTCTCCTACAGACAACATGAGTATTTATTCCTGATTTTATTCTCCTTGTTGTTAGGTGAGATCAGATTCCAACTTCATCACTTAGAAATGCACCATAAGGCCCGGCACTGATGGCTCACACCTATAATCCTAGCTACTCAGGAGGCTGAGATCTGAGGATCACCGTTCAAAGCCAGCCTGGGCAGGAAAGTCCATGAGACTCTTATCTCCAATTAACCATCAGGAAACCAGAAGTGGCACTGTGACTCAAGAGGTAGAACCCTAGCCTTGAGCTGAAAAGCTCAGAGACAGGCCCCAGGCCCAGAGTTCAAGCCCCATGACTAACAAAAAAGAAAAAGAAAAAAAGAAATATACAGTCCAGTCTTTTGGCCTCTCCCTTTTCCAGTCTTTGGCTTCTCCTGGAATCCCCCTCATCTACATCATTAGTTCTTGTTCCATGTCTACAGATAAAAATCATTGCCGGGGGGCTGGGAAGGTGGCTCAGTGGTAGAGCGCTTGCCTTGCATGCATGAGGCCCTGGGTTCGAGTCCTCATCACCACATAAGCAGAAAAAGCTGCAAGTGGTGCTGTGGCTCAAGTGGTAGGGTGTTAGCCTTGAGCTGAAGAGCTGAAGGACAGAGTGCAGCCCTAGAGTTCAGGCCCCACGACTGGCAAACAAACAAACAAAAAAAATCATTGCCAGGCGCCAGTGGCTTACACCTGTAAT
Source organism: Dipodomys spectabilis (assembly GCF_019054845.1). Lineage (NCBI taxonomy): Eukaryota > Metazoa > Chordata > Mammalia > Rodentia > Heteromyidae > Dipodomys > Dipodomys spectabilis. Next base: position 9,605,796 of record NW_024870785.1, on the reverse strand, counting down.
CCTATCTACTCAGGAGGCTGAGGCCTGAGGATTGCAGTTCAAAGCCAGCCTGGACAAGGGAAGTCCATGGAGACTTATCTCCAATTAACCACCAGAAAACCAAAAGTGGCACTTTGGCTCAAGTTGTAAAGCACTTAAGCTGAAGAGCTGAGGGACAGCGCCCAAGCCCAGAGTTCAAGCCCCACAACCAAAAAAAAAAAAAAAAAAATTATTTAATTTCTTAGTGTAATTTATTCATTCCAATCATTCAGATAAACCTGAAATGAATGTGATACCCTGAATCTTCATAGTCCAGCGTGACTTAAACAGTTTTTCAGTTTGCCTAAAGACATGAGGAGTGACTGACTACATCCACCCACCACCCCACTCCTTCCCTCTCTTCCTCGATGTCCTCTACCCCATCCCATCTTCTGGAAGCAGGGTTATACACACCCAGATATTTCAACTCTCCTTGCCAATGCCAATCAAGTTTTATCAGTATCTTATCAACCACATTCCTAGGGGATAGGTATTTGGCTCAGTAGTAATGTGGTAGAGTACTAGATTAGCATGCCCAAGACTCTGGGGAGCGGGGCTGCTCCTAGCATCCAAATCCATTAACACCCATAAGTCATTTTCCCTGTCATTCAGAGAAAATATGTGAGAATGGACAGCAAGTTTTCTGTGGCAGTCCGGACAATTATTTTTACCTAGCTGACATTTCACTTTTCAGAGAAAACTGTGACATCTAAGACATCAAAATCCATACCAACCTTACAAGATCTCCAAAGAACAACCTGTTTAAAATTCTAAGGCATCACAACATTGAAAACAATGAGTTCCCCAAGTATGAGACCCTATGACTTTCTAAATTCTGCCGCATTTGATTCCAGTAGGCGATCTAACTACCTTGACTTCCATTTTAATGATACTGGGGGGGGAGGGAACAATTTTTTATTCATTTCATTCATTCATCTACTGACACTGGTAAAACAATCATCAATATTTAAAATTTAAGGGGAGCAAGAGAGAAGAAGGGGAAATTTATAGAGCAGGTAAACTTGTTCAAAGTAATATTGATGTATGTATGGAATTATCACAATGGAATTACCTAATTAAATTCAAAAAAGCGAATTGCAATTTCAAGTTTCTCATCTTCTTTGATTATTTTAACAAATTCTGCTAGCTACTTTATTTGTGCCTGATTTTCCTAATACAATAGCTTCAACATCACATGGATCAGTTTGCTTGTTTACCTGTGGCATTTATTCTTAAAATGAGTAAGGCTGCTTCTTAGGTGAGAAGAAATAATTATCAAAATTTTCTCCTCCTGATTATTCTCCAAATATTCTTCACTGAAGTATTTTTTATGCAACTTAGGCTTTCCTGTAGAACAAAGGTGCCTTAGCCCCCTCTTTTTTTTTAACTTTGGAGAAACCTTGCTCACTCCTTTTACTGTAAGATAGCAGTTCAACTTGGCAACAGTTTTAGCATTTATTTGAAGTATTCTTGGGAAGGCCTCCCCTTCTATGAGAATTGACATAGCAAGAAAAAATACCCATCTACAGAGACTTTAATAAAGCTTGATAGTGGTGATTATTTATATACTGTCATATTTTAGTACATTAGTATTGTGACATCCTAGTGTATAATGTATAGGATCCCTTTCTCTTTCCTTTCTTACTAGAGGAGAAATGTTTACCAGATGGGCTTTATGGATACACATATTGTGTTTCAACCTACAGAACAATTCTAGCACTTTGTGTATGTTTATAAATACCTTAGTCTCATAGTTTTAAGCAATTTTAGCAAAAAAATAAACCTTGTATATTCCTGTGCATTCTAATTGCAAATGCTTTTATCTCAAATCACAGATTTTTACTAAATTTTACATCTTTTAGTGGCTTATTATTTTGCAAAACCACCTCCAAAATTAGTCAAAATATAGATTTCTACAGTTTAGGTGTAACAACCTTACTACCACAATTTGAAATGTTGACAGAACATTTTACTGAGCTCGTATTCACTTTCATTCATTATAAGCAGCATTTATCTAATAGGTTCTAAGATTTCTTCATACTTATATTCTGTGGTCTATAGTGCAATAGACTGTAACAATTAGAAGGCATGTTGGAAAAAAATCCTATATTTTATAGATTGAAGATTAAGAAAACTGAGAAATTGTCCTCCATCATTCACAGAGATTGGACATGTATGTCATAAATTCCACCAGGGTACTAGCCTTTCTACCAGATTTCATCATCCATGATAAATCTCATTGACTTTTTTTTTTTTAATAAACTGACGCCACACCAAACTGTTGATCACATAGAAATGGCTATCAACTAAAACTTCTCTCTATATAGCCATTTCCTTAGTTAAACTAGTCTAATCAGAGCAATCTTCTAGAATTAACATGATACCTCTATAAATAGCAATAATGATAAGGCAGTACAATCTATCAAATGGGCCTAGCATTGTGTATTTGATTATGGTTAAATTGTCTCCATTTCATATTAGAAACCTAACCTCCCCCCTCCCTAAATTCTTATACATTGATTAATTAGTCTACAAGCCAAAAAGCATGAGCAGGCAACCAAAGTTTCAAGTAATTACCGTAGGTCTGGTGCTGTACCGGGCAAGGGTTGCACCACCAGCCCAACACTAACACATTTTACAAAATGTGCAACAATTAACATTGTCTAAATACTACTGATGGAAACCAAGTTTGTTTTCACACAGGGATTTTAAACCCTTAAAGTAAATGCTGAAGTATATACTTTACACCATTAACTTTAACACTGTGGACATAGGTTATTAATCATAACCATTAAGTGAAAAACCAAGTCCTGGTATTTTAATGTGATAAAAACAGCTGGTGCTTGGGGAAAGGCATAAAGTTTTCGATTATGAATCAAATCTTCCAAGTGATTTTTGTTTCCTCATACTTACGCGTCTCAAATCAACTTAAAAAACTTAGATGGCATAGAAGATTTAAAGAAAATGTTAGAAACATGTTTTTCTGCCTCGCTAGGTACTTAAGCAATCTTCTACAGGCACATTATGCTATGGATGGGTAGTGGCCACAGACCCCTCCTCCCCCACTCTTTTATAACTGCCCATGACTGAAGACATATATTTTAATGCAGATAAAATATTAGGCATCCTGGAATTATTCTTTCAAAGGACACATTAAAAAAATAATAAATTCTTATTTCTCAAACTAGTGATTACTCATAGTTTGGATGAGAATTGACTGAGAACTGTATGAGAACCCCTAAGTAATTTTTGCTGGGGAGAAAAAAAGTATACATTTTTGTGTGAATATCACTTACATTTGGCTTAAGTGTATTTTGAGCTTAGGACATGGAGCATATATTGCAGTTGGTCTGGGTGATCAGTTCCAACTATAATATTAGCAGGTTTGTCCTGTTCCAAGAGATATTTTTAGGAGCATAGTCTGACAGTCCCAGTACAGCAAAATTAGAAGGTGATAGTTGTATTTAGTACTTTTGATGAAAAAGGAAACTTCAAAAGCCTGCCACCTGGATCCCTTCACAGATTTCTCAGCATTCAAGCAGTGCCTTAAATAAAACACATTACTTACTGTAATTGTTCTTCATCTCTTGGGTCCCTTTCACTTTGCCCCGTTTATCAATCCTCAGATACCACTGTGTTCGACAGAAAAGTCTTCTCACTCTTATATCCCCTCCTTCCATGTAATCATAACTTCTTGTATGTCGCTCGGGGCTGGAACAGTTCACGTTTGTAGCCATTTGCTCTGGAGTCATGTCATTGCAAGCTAAAGCTATAGTGCCCACTAGACAGATAATGTGGAAGCATGATCTGTAGAGCAAAGTTGGCAGGATCCATGTCAGTACCCATTTGTGCATTATAGTGTAGTGCTCCGGGTGTTCATGAATAACATAATGAAAATTAAATCTTGAGTTGATGCTTACTCCTAGGTCATTGACCTTTTCCACTCTGCAAGCCGTCTAGATTGATTTAAAAGAGTAGTTGCTCTTCTCAGACTATTAACCCTTATCCTTTTAGTTTCTGATGGCAATGTCGAATTCCTCCTCAAGTAATTCTCTGTTCATATATCCTTATAAAAACATGTTGTAGTAAGGCCAGTTGCTGCAATGCTGATCTCTATTTGACTTCTGTTTGCACTGAGAGGGTAAGAATGGGGAAAGGGAAGAAAAAGGAAGATTTAAAAAAATGTATGTTTAAATTTTGTGGACACACAGCATTATGACATAGAGTGCAGTTTGTACTCTGAAGGTACAGCTTTTGCAGAGAATGTCAGCATCTTTCCACTCTAGATGTAAGTTTATGCAAGATATACATCAGTAGACAAACCAGATTCTGATGGAACCATTTATTCTATTTGCAGTTTTGTAAGAAACATTCTGCATGTAGAGCTATTGATTTTAATCAGATCTACAACCTTCATTCACGAAGTATAAATGCTTTCCCTACATTACTTTCTTTTCCACTTTTACCTTTTTGGTTAATCAGTTGCCCTCTCCTGAGCTGCTCACGTTTTGTTGTTGTTGTTTTTCAAGTTAAATGTCAACATTGCTCTGGAGAATATCAACTTTATCTTTACATAAGTTCTTAACAGAACTACTCTAGACATTTACATGGCTCAGAACTCTAGTAACTTTACTTCCCCCCCCCTCCTTCCCCATTACTAAAACCAGAGAAAGAGAGAAAACTTTTTTTAAAAAAAAATTCAGCATTGTTTTAAAGACAAATAACAGTAACTTACTTGTTCTGTTTATAACAGCTGGATACTCAAGAATTCCATGTCTGCTGTCTGCCCTGTGCAACTGGAGCCTCTCTGCTGTAGCTACAAACTATTTCTCAGCTGAGAAATACTCCAGCAGAATCATAATTGTTTCCATAAATCAAGAGGCAAGAGGATTTTCTCTGTGTGTGAGAGCGCGTGTATGCCTGTGTGTGTGTGTGCGTGTGTGTGTGTGCATATGTGTGTGTGTGTGTGCGCGCGTGTGTGTGTGTGTGTGGAGCCCTTTTATTCAGGGCTTTTCAATAAATACCTTTGCTGACCTCATTGGAAGCAATTAAAACTTAACCAGTGAGCTGTTAGTCGAGTACAACAGGGAGAATAAAAAGACGCCTGTAGAATATTCACTGGTCATGAGAGGGAGCTATGGTCATGGTTTATGTTGAAATCTACAAGTGGGTATCTGCTTTGTAAAAACAGATCTCTGATTCTGAAGCAGTTAAAGAAGAAAGGGAATTGTTCGATCTTCACAGCATAGCAGCTGCATGGACAGTGAAAACATTTCCTTGAACATATATATAAAACTGGGGGTTTCACAGTTAGAAACTCTTTTCCAGCTCTGTGATACATGTTTCTTCACTTAACTCCTTTGTGCTCAGAATGTTAGAACAAAACTACCAATAAGTATTAACTCACATCTCAGTATCTTAAAGAAGTACATGACAGAGTTGAGAATATACCTTTTCACAGAGACAGCTGACCGTTAATGTATGGGGAAGATTTTTTTTTTTTTGCCTTCTTAGTGTCAAAGTGAAAAAGCCCTTTTTCTGTTCTTTTTTTATTATTATTATTTTTAACTAGAATTGGGCTGCTCATAACCAGAATGACCTTGAGCAAGTCACTTTACATTCTGAGTTTCAGTGCTGCTAGATTCATAAAATTAATACTTCTTTGTAACCTCCAAATCCTGTGTCCTATAACTTTATACTACAGCTCGTACAGTATAGGGTTTTTAGTTTGTAATCCTAGCTATTTAGGAGGCTGAGATTTGAGGATCCTGGTTTGAAGCCAGCCTGGACAGGAAACTGTGAGACTCTTATCTCCAGTTAGCCACCAAAAAGCCAAAAGTAGAGCTATTACTCAAGTGGCGGGGGGGGGGGGGGGGGGGGGGGGGAGTTCTGGAACAGCAACAAGGCCCTGAGTTCAAGCCCTGGGACCACATCCTTCCTCCCCCACCCCACCCCCCAAAAAAACTACCACTATTAAAAACTAAACATAAGCCAGGGACCAGTGGCTCACACCTATAATCCTAGTTACTCAGGAGGCTAAGATCCGAGGATCACTGTTCAAAGCCAGCCCAGGCAAGAAAGTCTGTGAGACTCTTATCTCCAATTAACCACCAGACACTGTAGCTCAAGTAGCAGAGTGCTCACCTGGAGCTGAAGAGCTCAGGGACGATACCCAGGCCCAGAGTTCAAGCCCCACGATCAACAAAAAATCAATAAATAAAATGAAAATTAAATACCTTGGTTGTTTGCCTCAATCAGGACATTGTTTCAATATTAAATATTAATTTAGGGCTAGAATCATCAGACTCATAGCTTATGTAAGTAAGAGAAAGCTCTTTTCCTTTTCAAATGAATTTTTCACATTTGCTTCCTATGCGGGCATATAAATGATGTTTGAGAGCTTTATTAGATATTTAGATCTAATTCAATATTTAAGAATATGTATATAAAGTTATGTTTCCATGTTATATCACACATTCTTTCTCCCTCTTCTCTCTCCTCTCCTCCCCTTCTCCCCCGCTCCCCCCACCCCCGCCCCGCATTTAAAATACACTGTTTTACCACTAGGTGGTGCATGCAGACCAAATAGACAAAAGAAATCCATTCAACTGAACTTCAACTATGTTCTGAGCTTTTAGGGACAGACTCAAGATCATAGAATATTTAAACATACTGAGTTACCTTGCATTCAAACACCAATATCTTTATTTTATTTTTTGGGGGTCCAGTCATGGGGCCTGAACTCTGGGCCTGGGCACTGTCCCTCAGCTCTTCAGCTCAAGGTTAGCGCTCTACCACTTGAGCCACAGCACCACTTCCGGCTTTTTTCTTTTTGCTTATGTGGTGCTGAGGAATCGAACCCAGGGCCTAATGCATGCAAGGCAAGCGCTCTACCACTGAGCCACCTTCCCAGCCCCAACACCAATATCTTTAAACTGCTAAGGTTTTTAAGCTGAGAAGGTTTTTAAGCTGCTAAGGTTTTTAAGCTGCATCTGTGAAATCAAGATAGATCAAAGCATACTAAAATTCCTCCTACAAGGAGGAATAGTTATATCCCACTAATTTTGGAGACAATAAAAATGAACAGAGTCCAACTTTCTAGGACTCAAATATTTCTTCTAAAGAAATGAAAGTAAGCCAGGCACAAGTGGCTCATGCCTGTAATCCCACCTTCTCAAGAGGCTGAGATTTTAGGATCATGGTTCAAAGCCAGGTCAGGTAGGAAAGTCCCTGAGACTCTGGTCTCCAATTGAGTACCAAAAATTCAGAAATGGAGCTCAAGTGGTAGAGCTCTAGCCTTGAGCACAAAAGCTTAAGGACAGCACTCAGGCCCTGAGTTCCAGCCCCAGGACCAAAATAAAAAATAAAAATAAAAAAGAAGTAAAAGTAATTAAATCCATTCATAATGTAAATCTATTTAAGCACTATTAAACCCATCTCTTTCACACTAATATGGCACTAATATGCTGTACAGAAGGGTTACAGTTACACAAGTAAGGTAATGAGTCATTTCTTGTCGAGCTAATATGACAGATTTTAAACCAAGAACTAAACATATTAGGAGTCAGTATTTGACGATCCAATACTTTAAGGTTTAAATTTGACTAGCAAGTTTTTAGTGACTCCTTAGTTAATTCAACACGGGCACACACTGGCTCACTGATATCACGGAGGTAATGGAGACTTTGGTCACACCTCACCTTATCACACTTACACTTCAGGGAGGATTCTCTAAGAACCAGTAGCTGTAGTTGTCTCTACTTAGTTGTAGAGATAAACAGAGATGAATTCTCAGAGGAATTTTTCTTGCACTTTGACAATCCTTTACTGTTTTTATATAATGTGCATACAGTAATTGACTAAGCATAGAACTGTTTTGAACAATTGTCTTTTGTTGCTTCTAGATTGAGGTAACTTCATTGTTAATTAGAAACAATATTTTGTGAGCTTTAAGTTTGGAAAACAAAACATTTCCATCGTATTTCTTTTAAAAATGGCTCTTTAAAATGTCCTTTGAAAGTAAAAGGTAGAACTAAAACTTTTTCAAAAAGCAAAACTTAATATTGGGCCAGTTTACTTTATGGATAAAGTATATGAAAAGAATATAGAGAATTTCTTACAGTGAATATCATGAAGTACAATTTATAACCTAAATTTTATACAATTAATAGCTTAACTTTGCTCATGCAAACACTATATTTTTTCCACGAAGCAATAAAGGATAGGCAATAAGTTGTGCTTAATGAATTTTAGGTTTCAGTCATTAATTTTGAAACTGTTTCATTCATAATTATGTATAATATAATCAGTAGACAGGAGCATTAAATGTTTTGATTTCTTTGTATTCTTTTTTTTTTTTTTTTTTTTTTTGTCGGTCGTGGGGCTTGAACTCTGGGCCTGGGCGCTGTCCCTCAGCTCTTCAGCTCAAGGCGAGCGCTCTACCACTTGAGCCACAGTGCCACTTCCGGTTTTCTGGTGGTTTATTGGAGATAGGAGTCTCACGGTCTCTCCTGCCCGGGCTGGCTTTGAACCGCGATCCTCAGATCTCAGCCTCCTGAGTAGCTAGGATGACAGGCGTGAGCCACCAGCGCCCGGCTTTTCTTTGTATTCTTACATGCTCTGTCTTGTTCCCCATCCTTCCTGTTTCTATCCTTCCCCAAATACAATTACTAGTTATTAGTTTCTTACAACTTTTTGGTTTTTACATTTTTTGGGGTGGGGTCCAGTCATGGGGCCTGAACTCTGGGCCTGGGTGCTATCCCTCAGCTCTTCAGCTCAACACAGCGCCACTTCTGGATTTTTTCATTTTGCTTATGTGGTGCTGAGGAATCGAACCCAGGGCCTCAGGCATGCAAGGCAAGCGCTCTACCACTGAGCCACCTCCCCAGCTCTCTTACAACTTTTTGGAGTGCATGCTGCCGCATAAACTATATACTTACGTATATGTGTTTACTTTTCCCCTTCCTTTTTTTTTTATAAAACACATTATTCTGGGCATTACTTTTTTTCACTTAGCAACAACAGACTCTTTTCTTATTTTACTAATTATCAAACTTTCTCCCTTTTTACAAATGCATAGCATTCCAATGAATGGGTATATCCCAATGTATTCTAAAAAGCCTCCATTTGTGATCACTTATTTTCTGCCCATATTTCCTATTCTAAAATGATATATTTAGGGCTGGGAAGGTGGCTCAGTGGTAGAGCGCTTGCCTTGCATGCATGAGGCCCTGGGTTCGATTCCCCAGCACCACGTAAGCAAAAAGAAAAAAGCCGGAAGTGGTGCTGTGGCTCAAGTGGTAGTGCTAGCCTTGAGCTGAAGAGCTGAGGGACAGCACCCAGGCCCAGAGTTCAGGCCCACGACCGGACCCAAAAATAAATAAATAAATAAATAAATAAAATAAAATGATATATTTATTAGGGTATAAACTCAGGGCCTCATGGGTGTTTGACTTAGCCCACTTAAGCCTACACTCTACTACTTGAGTCACATCTCTGTCCCAGTTTTTTGCTTGTTATTTTGGAGATAGAACCTAGACTTTCCTGCCTGGCTGGTTTCAAGCCATGATCCTTCATATCCAAATTCCTGAATACCTGGGATGTATAGGTGTGAGCCACTGATTTCCTAGAAAAAAAGTATCATTTTATAGTATGCAGATGTAGAATTATTTTTCATAAAAGGAAGGAAGGAACGAGGGAGGGAAGGAAGGAGGGAGAGAAGGAAGGAAGAGGAAAGGAATGAAGGAAGGTGGTACACAAGTTTTTTCATCTGAACAGTACATAAAAACACCCATTTATTCAGCAAAGTTACCAAGCTAATGTGAAAAGTAAAAATGGCATTTCATTTTAGTTACCCCTGTGCTCCCCTTCTCGTGAGACAAGGTGACTGATCGTGCCCAGATTCTAGAAGGAAAAGCCATCTGGTGCTGTCTACAACAGGTGGCAGGTTTCCCTGCAAAATTTCCAGCAGACTGTAATTTGAAGCATGAAGTGGAGTGAAAACTGATGAAAAAGGCCCCATGAATGCACAAAAATCCTAAGATGGTCAAGGGCACCTACTTTTGAACAACAAAATTCCAGCATAGCCTTAGTAGAACAGACTGGAAGTCACATAGGACCCTGATTGGCCATGTTGAGTTTGACCTTTATTCTAAGAGCAGAAGAGTAACATGATCAGAATTGTACTCTTTGCCCCTGATCCAAACTTAATTTCCATTGGCAGAATAAGTTTATGAAATACTAATTCACATTCACTCAGCCTATACTCTCTGCCCTTCACACTGTCCAAAGTATAGGCAAGCTATAATTAGAATGGCAGGGTTGGAACATAGCTGGGGAATCAGGTGTCATCTATGCTTCCTGACTTGGGTATATCACCTGAATGTATTTTAAAATGCCATGCCGAAGGCCTTCAAAATAAGTGAAACCTAGGAGAGTTCTTGCTAATCAGCACAATAAAAGTAGAGTCCATGAGCTAGGAGCCACATAGCTGAGGGGGGGTGAGATCCCACCTCCTAAATTTCAGCTAGCACCACAACAGATAGCAGAGAAATATAACACTGCAGAAAATAAGAACTGTCTTCTATGTCTCCACATATAAGCCTATAAGCAACCTTCAGGAAGACGTCTTGTGTTTTAAAAGAAATCTAAAAGTCTGATGAAAACCCAGACCTAAAGGAGCTATGTGAATAGACTCAGTGAGCACCCCACAAGTAACCAGGGTAGACAATTCAAGGGTCATCCGTTGCTTTGCCCTGCAGAAAGCCACCGAGCCCTATTCTATCTTCAAAGCAACTTGAAGGAAACCCAAGAACAAAAGAGGTCAAGTAGTTCACCAACCTAGGAGAATGGAATTCCCAAAACTGGAACCGACTTAGTTTATTTTTGTAAAATGCAAGTGTATGTTTTTCCATGCATTTTAAATTGTGGGCCAACGTTTATTTCCACCACATTCCTACATCTATCCTCACACAAGAATTTGTCTTCATCCTTTCTTCTGTCCGTTCCATTCCCAAAATTCAGCCCTGACTCTGGATCATACCAAGATTACTGGTCTCCTAGATGCAGCTATATGACAAATATTTATCAAATAGCCAGATGTCGTGTTAGTCTTCCGGGGATACAATGGTGACTATTTTGGAAGTGATCAGCGCTCTTACAGAGTCTGCATTCCAGTGGCTGAACAACATAAACAAGTAGAGGGGGGCTGGAGGTGAGAATCTTGGGGCTGGTTGAACAACATAAACAAGTAGACCAGGGAGTAGGGGTGGGGTGGGAAAGGTGAGAATCTTGGGGTAGGTATCTGGTGAAGAGGGTGAGGATCTTGTGTTCTGTGGACTGAAAGGCCAGTATGAATGAAGTACATGTAGTGAAATGAATGAAGCTGAATGCAGGCAGGCACTTCAGTCATTAAGAACTTTGTAGGCCATAATAGCAACCTGGATGGATCTGGTCAGACAGTAGTTTCAACTCAGGGGCAAAATCCCAAAAGTCATTGAGCAAACCTAAAGTCCCTATAAAGCCTCAGTTATGTAAACTTCTTGTTGACACTGGGACTAATGCCCTAACATTTAGAAACTAACTGTATATAAGATGTGAAGTCTGAATCATGTACTCAAAATTGTGGTGTGGACACCAGTGACCCAACTATGTAAATATCTGCCTACAAATGCTATCTGATTCATCGTGACTCTGAGTCTCTAAAAATTTGCTTTATTTCATTTCATATTTATGAATTGATATCTAAATTTAAAAGTCTTAAAATTATGAATCTAAACGATGACCCAAGTTTAGACCCTAAGCTAGATCTCTAGCAGGAACTACTAGGTTGTTGTGTGATTGATTGAAACTCCTGATTCAATGCAATACACAAGTGCTTGCTGCCATTCTAGAAGCTGAAAAGTGTTCTCCTGCACCTAGACAGACTTCATAAAGCACAGAAAGATCCTGTACAGTTAAGCTTATTGCATTGTTTGAATCATCTCTGTGCCACATAACAAGACAGCAGAATGAGGGATAAAATCAGCAGAACCAATTTTTAAATATTTCATGGATGTCAATGTGTTTGTGGCAAAACTGGTTTGATTTTTATTTTATTTGCTTGAAAATTACAACTTTATAAACGTTCTAAAAGTGGGAGGACAAAGGTTAAATAAAAGTAATAGAGGGGACAAGAAACAAGAAATAGAGGAGGCCAGTCTGAAGTAAAACCCAATTGTACAATTTAGTGTACAATATACACTAAAAATTTTATGAAAAATGTCAGGAAAAGAAAACAAGCTGTACTGAGAGACAGGTATGGGGTGGGGGGGGGGGAGGCGGGCAATGGAGAAGGCAAATGGGATAAATAAGGGTAAATGTAGCCAAAGTACTTCATAAAAAGTACGGCTAAAATTGTTTTAATGGCAGAAATGGAATGAGGGACAGTGACAAAGGAGGTGAGTTCGTTTGATCAGGGTGCTTTGAATGCATTTATAGAAACATCACACAATGAAACTTCCCCCCCCCCCCTACAACTAATAGGTTCTAATTTTTTTAAATCCTCAAAAAAAAATTATGATGATCTTCAAGAAGCCTTGGTGCTAGTGACTCAAGCCTGTAATCCTAGCTCCTTAGGAGACTAAGAGCTGAGAATTGTGGTTCAAAGCCATCCCTTTGACCAGCAAAAAGCTGGAAGAGGAGCTGTGGCTCGAGTGTACAGTGCTAGACCTGCGTGGAAAAAGCTAAAGCCAGTGTCCAAGTCCTTCGTTCAAGCCCCAGACTGACACAAAGAAAAGAAAAAGAAGGAAAAGAAAGTTATGGAGACCCAAAGGTATTTGCCAGCGGAGATTTTCCCTGAGACACAGATGTAAAAGTAGCCATGAATCCCACCCAAGATATCTAATCCACCAGAGTAGAGCTGGGACGATAGCTCCATACCCAGACAGACTATCCCTGCCCAGAGCGTGGCTTCAGGACAGCTTTTCACTACCTGAGAGGCTTTTTACCCTTCACACGAGGTAACCATTATTCACCACACATTTCCTCTCCTCTGCCTCCATATCTCATATCTACCACAACCCCAGGGACGTCCCAGGTCTCTAGTCCTTTCTGTAACTCAGAAAGGAACGTGTCAGCCGACTTTTCTTTGAGAATCATATTTTGTGTGACTCTTGAGCATCTGTCTATGCTTAATTGGTTTTCCTATTGTTAATCTGCCTTATGTCAATTTAATTCAGTTCTTACCCATGGTATCTAGAAAGATGGAAGCCATCTTACCTCCCCTATAAGATTCAGCAACAAATTGCTAGGCACTTGGTAAACTGCACGTTCATGTAAAACTGGGACCAAACACAGAAACCTACGCATAGGAGAAAAGCAGTTTGTACTTACCCTTGGGCCCGCTGGGGCTATAACGGCAAGTCAGCTGAAGGAACCCACGGAGCCAGACTCCCAAATAAGAACTGGGAAGTAAGCCGAAAACCTAAAGCAGCGATTTCCCCCCAACACCTCCTTTTTACATGTTAAATGACAAGCACAGGGTCCACCATCACCTGCCTTCTCCTTTAAGATGTTAAAAAGCTACAGACTCTTCTCCATGGGGGAGACCTAGAGAAAACACGTGGGCCAGTCTGGCAAAAGGAAATCCTGAAACTCACCTATTGTTCCTATGTTTGTGTAGGCTCAGGTCATATCTCCACATTTCAGAATTAAAAAACAACAGCACCTTAGCCTGAGTGTCGCCAATGGTTACGGCCTGCTAGTAGACCTAACCACAAGCCAACTCAGCAACTATAACGCCCACCAAAAGGCTATCTTTTTAAATCTATCTATCTATCTACCTATCTATCTCTAGCTGGGCCTGGAGAGGAGTTTGAACACAGGCCTTCAGGCTCTCCCTTGGCTTTATCTACCCATGGCTGGAGCTCTACCACTTGAGCACACCACACCTTTCCTTCCAGCTTTTTGCTTACCCTGCTCTTTAAAAATTATTATTAGCCTTTAAGGGTTATACAAAAGGGGTTCATTTTGACATATCCATATTTGCTTAAAACTGGCTCCTCATCAGACTGTCCCCTTTTTATCGCTCTCCCTCCTTTGGCTTCCTGGTTCTTAAAACAACCTCAGGTTTTCTGCCCTCCTTCACCTCTCCATTTGCTTCCCCTACAATCCCCCCCTACCACCACCACCACTAACAGGATCTATTTTATTTCCTGTCATTCATTGTTAAGCACATATTAATTGTTCCTAGAAGTTGATTCACCACTTAGTTATTCTCTTTCCTCTTCCCTACTAACCTGGTCTTCATTCAAATTTCCTTATGTCATCTTTTTTGTTGTTGCTGTCGGTCATGGGGCTTGAACTCTGGGCCTGGGCACTGTCCCTCAGCTCTTCAGCTCAAGGCAAGTGGTCTACCACTTGAGCCACAGCGCTACTTCCAGTTTTCTGGTGGTTAATTGGAGATAAGAGTCTCACAGACTTTCCTGCCGGGGCTGGCTTTGAACCACGATCCTTAGATCTCAGCCTCCTGAGTAGCTAGGATTACAGGCGTGAGCCATCAGCACCCAACCGCCTTATGCCATCTTGAAGCCAGATACAATGTACCTCAGGGTCCTCCATCTCCTCTCCTGACAGTCTCTTCCATTTTCCTCCCCCTTAGTCCTCTCAAATAGTTGCACAACTGTCAAGATGTTGTCTCTCTCTCTCTGACATACACATGTTTATCTTTTATGTCTAGCTTCCACATATGAGAGAAAATGTATGACTTTTGTCCTTCTGAACCAACATATTTCACTTATCACGCTGTTCTCTAGTTCCACCATTTCCCTGTAAATGACAATTTCATTTTTCTTTATGGCTCAGCAATATTCCATTGTGTATATGTGGCATATATCTGATTTCTTTTTTTTTTTTTTGGTCATGGGGCTTGAACTCTGAGCCTAGGCACTGTCCCTGAGCTCTTCACCTCAAAGTGAGTGCTCCGCCCCTTGAGCCACAATGCCACTTCCGGTTTTCCAGTGGTTAATTAGAGATAAGAGTCTTGCAGAGGGCTGGGAAGGTGGCTCAGTGGTAGAGTGCTTGCCTCCCATGCATGAGTCCCTGGGTTCGATTCCTCAGCACCATATAAACAGAAAAAGCTGGAAGTGACGCTGTGCCTCAAGTGGTAGAGCGCTAGCCTTGAGCAAAAGCAACTCAGGGACAATGCCCAGGCCCTGAGTTCAACTCCAGGACTGGCAAAAAAAAAGTCTCATGGACTTTCCTGCCCGAGCTGGCTTTGAACCACGATCCTCAGATCTCAGCCTCCTGAGTAGCTAGGATTACAGGTGTGAGCTACCGGCGCCCAGCTACAGCACATGTTCTTGATCTGTTTCCATGGCTTGTCCAGTGGGAATGGTGCAGCAGTGTGTACAGATGCCTCTTGTATCCTCACTTACATGCCTCAACAAGTGGCATGGCTGGATTGAATGTGAGTTCTAGTTTTTAGTTTTCTGAAGAAGCTCCATTTTTATTTTCACAGTGCTTGGGATAGGCAGCACTGATGGGGATATGCAACAAAAATCTAAAATGGAAAAGTTTTCCAGGCCTCTAGTCCTTAAGGAGGAAAAAAAATCAGTGACCAAGGAGGAAGAGACATCAAGCTTCTGTAAATGACCTCAGCCCTGCAGGCTGCTCCTAGGATAGGAATGTCTCAAACTCAGTAAATACCCAAATCCCAAAGGCTAATACTGTCTACTGAAAGGGTATTTGTAACAGTATATTTAAGCTATTGCTGCCATTAACTAAAAGCAGGAGAAAAGTGTGGCATCTCTGCCGCCATTGTGTATCTGCCTTTGCACTAAGCCTCTCTTTCCACAGTCACTTGACAGTCACATTGAGTTTGGGGAAGCAAGACTTACCATCAATGTCTTTATAGCCAGGAACTAAAACTACCCCTAAGGAGCAGCAGAGCCCCCCTGAGAGGATAATGACCTCTGATGACCAAGCTGCACCCGGAGCAGGAGAGATCATCTCATAGGAAACAGGTGTGATAACCACCACAACCACCACAACTGGAAGCTGGGGTAATCAGAACAGAGATAAAGATCCACTAGACCATACCTGTTAGGGGACACTCTGCATACCTTTTGTTCTCTGCCCCTGATTCTGAAACCAGGTTCTAAGACCCCAGGCCCAAGAAGTCCAGGACTCACACATTAGGTCAAGCCATTGGCCACCATACTGCCAAATGAAGAGACATGGTGAAGGGCAGAGAAAGAAGATGTATTACATAGCAGCCATGGGAGAATTGTTACCACTTTACTATTGGTATAAGAACAGGTGAGCTTTTTCCTTTAAGATATAAAGAAGAGCCGGGTGCCTGTAATCCTAGCTACTCAGGAAGCTGAGATCTGAGGATCTTGGTTCAAAGCCAGCCTGGGCAGGAAAGTCCCTGAGACTCTTATCTCCAATAAACCACCAGAAAACCGGAAGTGGCACTGTAGAGCGCTGGCCTTGAGCTGAAGAGTGCAGGGATAGCACCCAAGCCCAGAGTTCAAGCCCCACAACCGACAAAAAAAAAAAAAAAAAATTATATAAAGAAAATATAAGAAGCCTGACACTGGTTGCTGAAGCTTATAAACCTAGCTATTCAGGAAGGTAAGATCTGAGGATCACTTTTCAAAGACCGCCACAACAGGAAAGTCTGAGTTTTCAGTTATGCAATTCTTGGTTCTATTTATTAATTCAGTTAATTCCTTCAAATGAATACTTCCTATGTATTCAGAGAGGGACATTGTGATCGAGATAGTCTGTCCAATTTAATATCAAAGACCCTAGCTTCATCGGGCTGCAATCGTGGAAGAGGAGGAAAATGATAAACATAAAATTCCATATTTCAAGAATAAGAAGGTCACTGTGGAAGCAAATAACAGAAAGGGGTGAGGTGGTTAGAATCCGGTCATAGAAAGTCTTTATAAGGAGGCAACGTTCAGGCTGAGATTTGAAAGCTAGACAAGAAGACATGAAAATAAACTTTTCTAGATAAAAGTAAGAAGGGATTGGGCTGGTGAGGTGGCTCAGTGGTAGAGCGCTTGCCTTGCATGCACGAGGTTCGTTTCCTCAGCACCACATAAGCAAAAAGAAAAAAAGCCGGAAGTGGCGCTGTGGCTCAAGTGGTAGAGTGCTAGCCTTGAGCTGAAGAGCTGAGGGACAGTGCCCAGGCCCAGAGTTCAGGCCCCACAACCAGACCCAAAAAAAAAAAAAAAAAAGTAAGAAGGGATAAAAGTAAAGTAAAAAGATAAAAGTAAAATTCTCAAGTGAAATAAGCTTATTGCGTTCTAGAAACCAAATGACACATGCTGCGCATAATCAATTAGGACAGAGTTTAGTGATTATGCAAGGCTTTGAGCTCAGTGGGCAGTTCAGGATTTGATTAGGCTGTGTTATAATCAGTGAGAAATGCAGTCATCCTGAACATTTTTTGTGAAGAATGATCTCAGAGATGGCAGAAGTTACAGGGGCTGTTTTTAAAATCCAACTCAGAGGTGATTGTTTTTGGGCTGCTACTATGGTGGGAGAGGTGGGGATACACGTTAGAGACAAAGCTTGATGATAGACATAAAGTAGGAGACAAAGAGGAGTCACAGTCACATTCTGGGGGTCTGACATCTGTAATAGTGGATCAGGACTGGTGTCATTTGCAGAATTGAGCCTAGGGAGGACCCTGTGGGAGGGGAAATCTGAGAGTTGGAAAGTTTGGGCATCAGGAATGTGAATTCCCAAAGCTGCACTCTAAATCAGAGAATCAGGATGTCTTATTCCCTTGAAATCAAAACCAGGCCACATCTTGAAAATCAATTACTACAGAAGTGTGAAAGTAAGAACACAATCTCTTTATAAGGATATCTGGTGCAAAAGGTGATTTTGTTGTTGTTGTTGTTGTTTTGCATTAGAGTGCAATTGTTTTTTTTTTTTTTTTTATTAGAGTGCTAGCCTGAGCAGAAAAGCTTAGGCACTGAGTTCAAGCCCAAAGACCAGCACAAGAAAAAAAAAATCACAAAGTGCAGGTGGCTCACACCTGTAATCCTAGCTTCTCAGGGTTGAGATCTGAGGATCATAGTTTGAAGCCAGCCTGAGCAGGAAAGTCTGTGAGACTCTTATCCTTAATTAACTGCCCCCCCCCAAAAAAAATCCAGAAATGGAGCTGTGGCTCAAGTGGTAGAGCTTTATCCTTTAGCAAAAAAACTCAGGGACAGTGCCCTAGCCCTGAGTTCAAGTCCCAGCACCAGCACATACATAAAAAAAAAGTCAAACTATGTTCCAGTATCTTACTGTGAAAACCTAAAACAATTTTTTTTTTTTCCTGGTTGTGGGCTTATAAACTCTGGGCCTGGGCACTATCCCTCAGTTCTTCAGCTCAAGGCAAGCACTCTACCACTTGAGCCACAGTGCCACTTCCAATTTTCTGGTAGTTTATTGGAGATAAGAGTCTCACAGACTTTCCTGCCCAGGCTGGCTTTGAACCGTGATCCTCAGATCTCAGCCTCCTGAGTAGCTAGGATTACAGTCATGAGCCACCGGTGCCTGGCACCTAAAACAATTTTATTCTTTGATTTCAGCTTGAGAATTCTCAAGTGTAAGTTAGTGTACAATATTAAAGTCAGTTGTTAGCCAGGTGCTGGTTGCTCACACCTGTAATCCTAGCCACTCTAGAGGCTGAGATCTGGGGCTGGAAATATGGCTTAGTGGTAGAGTGCTTGCCTCACATGCATAAAACCCTGGGTTTGATTCCTCAATACCACATACACAGAAAAAGCTAGAAGCAGTACTGTAGCGCAAGTGGTAGAGTGCTTGCCTTGAGACAAAGAAGCTTAGAGACAGAGCCCAGGCCCTGAGTTCAAGCCCCAGGACTGGAAAAAAATTTTTTTTAAAAAGGAGCCTTGAGATCTGAAGATTGTGATTCAAAGCCAGCCCAGGCAGGAAAGTCTGTGAGACTCTTATCTCCAATTAGCCACCAGAAAACTGGAAGTGGCACTGTGGCTCAAGTAGTAGAGTGCTTGCCTTGAGCTGAAGATCTCAGGGACATTGCCCAGGCCCAGAGTTCAAGCCCCACAACTGACCAAAAAAGAAAAGAAAAAAAAAGTCAATTGTTATGACACTAAGAAGGAACTTTCTGTAAAACATTGCCCAGGTGCCAGTGGTTAACGTCTGTAATCCTACTTAAGAGGCTGAGATATAGAGGATACAGGCTGAAAGCTAGCCTTGGAAATGTCCAAGAGACTGTATTTCTAATTAGCCAGCAAAAAAGTCAAACTGGAGATGTGGTTCAAGCGGTAGAAAACTATCCGAGAGCAAGTAAGGTAAGGGAGAGAGAGAGGCCCTGAGTTCCAGACAAGGAACCAGCACAAAATTGATTAATTATCTTTCCGTTGATTACCCTCTACCACTTTTTCCATTCCATTGTACTTTACTCAGCATGCTCACATATTATGGTAATAAATATACTTTTATTTCCAAAAGGATCAAATATAAAACCAGGAAGCAAACTCAAAAGTTCAAAAATTTCTCTTTCCCTCAAAAAGTAAACACTAAGGGGTGAAACTATTTAAAAAATTGGCTCACATCATCATATCTGGAATATTTCAAATTTTCAATGTAATAAATTTTTATTTCCTTTCAAGATTCCTCATGCCATTATACTTAATTTATCTCTTGTAGACTAAGAGGCTATTCTTTTCTCTGCTCTCTAGTTCCTTGATTTACTAGATAAAAATTAAATTATGCTATTTCCTTGTTGATTCTAAATATTTACAATGATTAGCATTGTTTTTGCTATTGTTCAGTTTTGTTGATTTCATCTTTCCCTTTCTTCATTTTTAAACTTTTTAAATTCTGATCCTTTTTTAACTTTCTCTCTTTTTCTCTTTCTCTCTCTCACACACATCCTTTTCCTATCATACCCATCATGCTTCAGGTTTTTAGAAACTTGTAAATTATTCTTTTACTGATTTTTTTTTTAATCTAGCCTAAAAAACACATCTGGTTTCTATTCTGATCAGTATTCCTCTGAGAATAATTTCATATTATAGAAGACAAACAATTCTCAAATAATAAGCCATAATGATGCAACTCCTGGTAATTTAAACTTTTATCCAATAATTTTAAAAGCTATTCATGCTGTCTAATTTAGCAGGCTTTCTTGCTTTCCTTCTCTTTCTTTCCTTTTTGTTCTTTCCTTTCTTTCTCTTTCTTTTTTTTTCTGTTTTTCCCTCCCTCCCTCCTTCCCTCCCTCCCTCTCTCCCTTCCTTTGATAAAAATTTGTGAATCCCTGGCACTGCTCGCTCAGGCCTGTAATCCTAGCTACTCCGGGCTGAGATCTGAGGACCATGTTTCACAGCCAGCCCAGGCAGGAAAATCCATGAGACTAGAGACTCATCTGCAATTAACCACCAGAAAACTAGAAGTGGTGTTGCGGTTCCAAGTAGTAAAACACTAACCTTGAGCAAAAAGAGCTCAGGGACAGTGCCCGTGCCCTGAGTTCAAGCCCCACCACATACAAAAAAAAAAGTTTGTGAAGGTAAGATTTGATCAGTCATTATTTAAAGCAAGATAATATTTGAAAACCTTTTTTTTTTTTTTTTCAGAATGAGAGCTTTTGGAAACTAAACATGGAAAATAACTTACTCTTCTCATTAGCAGTTCATTTCTGAGAGTTCACAAGTTAAATGACACATTGTAATGGGAATGAAGAGATAGCAAATCCTGTGTACTGAAAAAGGGAAGACAAAAATTTGAACCAGTTAAGAAAAAGCAAGCCAGGTGCTAGTTCACGCCTGTAATCCTAACTACTCAGGAGGCTGAGATCTGAGGATCATGGTTCAAAGCCAGCCCAGGCAGGAAAGTCTCCCAAGCCTCTTTTCTCCAATTAATCACTGAAAACCAGCAGTGGCGCTGTTGACCCAAGTGGTAAAGTCCTAGCCTTGAGCACGAAGAGGCTCAGGGACAGTGCCCAGGCCCTCTTGAGTTCAAGCCCCACACCAAAAAAAAGAAAAAAGAAAAAAAGCAAATAATCATTAAGACAGACAGTATGGAAAATGACTCCTAAAATATAAAGTTTTATAAGCAGAATCCTGTCATAATGAGAAAATATAGTATCTAGAGGCTGTTTGGATCAAACTGGTCTAATGAGAAAATATAGTATCTAGAAACCGTTTGGATCAAACTAGTCTAAGAGCTTTCGGGATTCAGATAATTTGTTTATCCAAGCATATGCAAATTGAATTACTGCTTGTAATAATTCTGTGGTACAGACAAATTAGATAAATTCTCTAAGTCCACTATGTATAAGAAAGCCTGTGGCTCATGCCTATAATCCTAGCTACTCCGGAGGCTGAGGACTGAAAGTTGAAAGCCAGCCAAGGCAGAAAGTCTGTGATAATCTTTTTTTTTGTCAGTCGTAGGGCTTGAACTTTGGGCCTAGACGCTGTCCCTGGCCTCTTCAGCTCAAGGCAAGCACTCTACAACTTGAGCCATAGTGCCATTTCTGGTTTCTGGGGGTTAAATTTCCTGTCTGGAATGGTTTTGAACCATGATCCTCAGATCTCAGCCTCCTGAATAGCTAGGATTACAGGTGTGAGCCACCGACACCCAGCTGTGATATTCTTATCTCCAATTAACCACCAAAAAACCAGAAGTGGAGGCATGACTCAAGTTGGTAGAGCACCAGTCTTGAGTGAAAAAGCTCATAACACCCAGGCCCTGAGTTCAAGCCCCAGTACAAGAAAAAAAAAATAGCTACCAGTTTCCCTTTGAAGAAACCTGAAAGTCAGGGGACTGAATGCTAATGTATGGATGCAGGAAGGGAAGGAAGGGAGGGAGGGAGGGAGGAAGGAAGGAAGGAAGGAAGGGAGGGAGGGAGGGAGGGAGGGAAACAATACAGTCCCAGTGCAGTATAAGATCTGAAGTGGGAGTCTGGTTAAAGGAGGCTGTTTGGGCAATTCTAGAAGGAGCGTTCCAATGTTTCCATGTTCCTTACTGTATTTTGTAAGTTGCCCTCAGTCATCTTGGAAAAGCATTGGTGCTCCCTGCAGAGCAGCCTTGCCTGCCTCCCTGAGACAGCAGTGGTGTCTCAGAAAAACTTGCAGAACTCATTTTGCCCACAGTTGAGGGGACAGAATTAATAGCCCCTGGGGCAAATTCCGTAACCAGTGACTGATGAGAGAGAGTTAATGAATGCCACCCCTTCCCCCCAATCCCCTGTCCCTAGCCGGGCTAATTCTGAGCCACAAGCACGTTCTCTCCCAGGCTCCTGAGGGAAGGTCATAACCTTCACTGTGGTATCTGCCTTCTTGCTGGTCTTTCATTGGCCGCCCTGATTTTCCTACATCACTCCCCACTCCTTCCAAAAGCTGCCTTGCTCTTGAATCCTTGGCACAGAGTTTGCTACTGGGGAACATGAATTATGTGTAGGCATAAACAATAATAATCAGAGATATTTAAATACTTTTTGTTTGCTTCATTTTTAAAGTAACAGCAACTCATTTTCAGAATGATTAAACTAAAGAAATAAAAAAAAGAAACCAATGTGACAAAATGATTTACATCAGTGGATCTAAGGATAAGGCAAGGGGTATTTACTGTAATAGTTTTACAGCTTCAAGTGTTTTCAAGATAATAAACCGAAGAACATGCTGGATGACTTCTGGCTTGAACACAAAGCATAAAGTTTGTGTACCCCCATCTCCTTATGGAAGGCATCCAGAAGCAACAAAGAACAGAAAAAATAGCACTGATGCTACTTACAGTAAAACTAGAAGATAGATAAAAATCAAAGCAGAAAAAGATACAACAGAAAGAGAACTGGAGTGGGTGGGGGAGTGGATAAAGAAAACAAATAAGGCATGAAACATATCAGCCAGAAAAATGATACCGTATGCAGTAGGAGAAAGGTATAACTAAATATTTTACCACACATTTTTAAACTTCTACAGATGGCAAATCAGAAAGCATAGAAGAAAAGTATGGTGAAGGGTCTGATCGAAAAGACATGGGGAAAAAAAAAAGCCTTCCAGAGGCAAAAGTAAAATTGGAAGGAACCCAAGAAAGAATAAGAAAACATTAGTGAGAAGATAGCAGGGAACATAGAGGAAATAAGAAAAAATAGCAAAAGGGGAAAATAAAAGAATTTTATACAGCAGAGAAAATGATAGATAGTAAAGACCGGCACTTATGTAGAATGCAAAAAAAAGTCTATCTCCTAGAAGTTGAGAAGAGATGGTAACCAGAGGCTGGAAGATAAAGGAAGGAGGGATGGGTACTGAGTTATATCTAGGTAGCAACAGCAGGGTGACTACAGGTGACAAGTATTATGTATTACATATTTCAAAAAGCTAGAAGAAAGGATTTAGAATATTTTCCTTAGACTGTGATTGATTTTTGAATATGCAGATGTTTAACCTGATTTAAGCATTACAGAACATACACACAAAAGCATCACATGGCATCCCACAAATAGGAACCATTTTATGTTTTCAATACAAATACAAAGAGAAAAAAATTGGGGTTGGGAAGGTGGCTCAGTGGTAGAGCGCTTGCCTTGCATGCTCAAGGCCCTGGGTTCGATTCCTCAGCATCACATAAGAAAAAAGCCGAAAGTGGCATTGTGGCTCAAGTGGTAGAGCGCTAGCCTTGAGCTGAAGAGCTGAGGGACAGCGCCCAGGCCCAGAGTTCAGGCCCCACGACCGGACCCAAAAAAAAAAAAAAAAGAGAAAAAAATTATGAATGGGCTATAAGCCAGGTTGTCATAATTATAACTATCTATGAAGAGGAGGCTTTAAAAAAAAAGCACTTTCATTATTATCACAGTAGCCTCTTCTAAGATGAACAGAATGCTCAGCCCTGCTCTATAACAGGAGTCTCAAAGAGGTTAAGCAGTTCATCAACTTTTCAAAAGCTGGACCTTGGGATATGGCAACAATAATGCAGAAAAATTCAAGCATAGCAGGGCACCAGTGGCTCATGCCTGTAATCCTAGCTACTCAGGAGGCTGAGATCTGAGGATTTTGGTTCAAAGTCAAAGCCAGTCCAGGCAAGAAAGTCCATGAGACTCTTATCTCCAATAAACCACTCAGAAAACCAGAAGTGGTGCTGTGGCTCAAGTGGTAGAACACTAGCCTTGAGCTGAAGAGTTGAGGGACAGCGCCCAAACCCAGAGTTCAAGCCCCATGTCTGACAAAAAAAAAAAAGCACAAAAATTCAAGCATACTCAATGCTCAATCCTTTAATTTTGTGTCTCCATATGTCTATATTTGACTTTCACTATATAAAGGATATTTTTGTAGAGTTTGTATGTATAAATTAGTGGGCTTTGGTTTGGTTTTGTAGTTTTTCTTTTCTTTCTTTTTTTTTGGTCAGTCATGAGGCTTGATCTCTAGGCCTGGGTCCTGTCCCTGAAGCTCTTTGTGCTCAAGGCTAGCGCTCTACCACTTTGAGCCACAGCTTCACTTCCAGTTTTCGGGTGGTTCATGGAGACAAGAGTCTCTCACAGACTTTCCTGCCTGGGCTGGCTTTGAACCATGGTCCTCAGATCTCGGTCTCCTAAGTAGCTAAGGTTACAGGCATGAGCCACTGGCGCCTCGCTTGCTCACCCCTTTTTCAAGCATCATTTAGTGGGTTTTACTATGCTATGGTGGTCTGTGTGTGCTTTGTATGTGTGTAGGGCGGGTGCCATCTTTTCATCCTCTTTCCCCTTCAGTAGTCCCTCTTCCCCAACCCTCCTGTCTCCCTGACTCCTTTCTAGACAATCCTTCTTTTACGTTCCTGACCCATTACCATCCCCACTGTCATCGCCATCAACATCATTTTAGGTCTATGTTCCACAGATAGCATGAGTTAGTTGGCTTGTTGAGCTTGGCTTGTCTCTTTCAACCTGACGATCCCCCATTCCATCCACTTCCCTGCAAATGATGTGATTTAATCTTTATGATGGGGTCCTAGATCATGGTGTGTAGGTATGTGTGTATATTTATACTTTTTAGTTCAAAAGTGACTTTCAAATTAATAATTGCATAACTCAAATGAACTTAGCGCTCTACCAGACAATCATAATCCTTCTCATTTCTCTCCCCTAGACAACTGTTTCCACCTTTCCCTCCCCGCTTCAGATCTCCAGTTCCTACCCTTCCCCATCCTCAAGTCAGATGATGCTCTCACCTGGCATTTCACTAAGACTACTAAAGCTCTTCCCACAGGGCTGCACCCAGCAATGGCCAGCTTGTAACTACCCCTCATCTCTGCTTTTCCCTCTGTCTTCACAAACAGCATTTCATTTACCCCTCTCGTGATGCTGTGAGGTTGGTACCGACCCAGAGAGGAGCAGATTTGCAGTCACACGGTTGGGGAGGAACTGCGGAGCTCTCCCTCCCCGCACGGCTCCGGGCACACCCGGGCATCACTGGCACCCACGCTTGTGATTATTTTACTAGGAACCATACCTACTCACAGCTTTTCCTTTTAAAAAAGAAAAATTTTAAATACCCTGGTGTTTCTTCTGCCCATCTGATGTTTAAAGCACCCTCTGGCGTGCCATTTTGTTCTGTCTCGTGCACTTTGTACCAGAAAAGAGTGACACTAATTATTTTGAAAATGAAAATGGATTCTTAGATCAAGTAGTCGCCCTCAGTCTTTCTCCCTGGGGAAGTCCTTCCAAGGTACTAACTCAGACCTTCCAGAAATCCCTCTAGTGCCATGTGGTCTGGAAGGCAGCCTCTGGTGGCATCCGGCCCTTGGTGTGATTAATTTGATTAAGGTTGGATTCTGGTGTTGGTCTCAGCAGTCAGAGTAGGAGCTTAGTGGTAGCCAGATCAAAGCAGTTGGATTACCAGCCTTAGAAGAGCCCATTCTTATTCTAATCACTCATTTTAACTGTTAATTTCTCATTCACTGAGAAATAGCTTGAGTTTAATTAAAAGCAGAAGCAAACTTTTGCAAATTTGATCTTGGAATATGGGCTTTAATTTGGAAGACATATTGTTCAGTGGTGAATATTGAAAATCCACCCACGGAAAGAGCTGGAGAGCCTATAATTTATTTTGTAAAATAATGGAATCAGATGCCCCTTTTCTTTGTGGGGTGCTGAAGTCTGACTTACAGTAAGCACAGTGATGGAAAGACTTTGCTGAAAGGGTGAGGACTGACCCTGCGTCACCAGGGCTCTGGCTAGCATTTTTCCCATTAGAGCACAATGGCTGCACACAAAGAGGAAACAGTAGGGGTGAGCCACAGCACCCTCCATTTAACATTTATACCAACAGGAAGGTACCATGAACTGGGCACATTTTCTGCCCACTATGCCTCACCCTTCCACCCATTTTGCAAGGAACATTTGTATTTCCTACACAGCTTACATAATACTGACCTCTGTGTGTGCATGTGAGTGTGTGTGTGTGTGTGTGTGCATGTGCATGTCCCTGAGCTTTTTTTTTTGTTTTTTTTTTTTGCTCAAGGACAGCTCTCTACCACTTTGAGCCACAGCTCCACTTCCGGCTTTCTGGTGGTTACTTGGAGATAAGAGTGTCACAGATTTTCCTGCCCGGCCTTTGAACTGCAATCTTCAGCTCTCAGCCCCTTGAGTAGCTAGGATTACAGGCTTGAGCCATCAGAGCTTGGCAGTAACCTCTTTATCAATTGATTTCATTCATCACAGTTTTGAGTTTTGAAACTGCAAACACTGAGCCTCTTTCTCTACAATAACAGATAATGAAATGCCTTCTGCATCATTTTCTTACTGTGGGGCTCAGGCGGCCCCCTCCGCTGAGAAAAGACTGCAGCACTCAGCTAACACAAAGTACGAAGCCCATGGCAAACATTTTTAAGTCAGATGATGATAAGTAAAAGAGACATAATTGCATTCAACTTCCAATAAACTTATCCTGTTATTCTCCTCCTTGACCAATAATCTGTGGTGAAATGAAGTTTAGGATAATTTGGAATAATGAGGTTCATTAACAACTTTATGACTTAAGGGGTAAAACCGCATCACGCACATAATTTGTGAAGCAACTATAGTATTCAAATGAACTCATAATTATCCATGAATTATTTCAGTCATTCTCAAAGGTTTAAACTCAATGTTTTATTTCCTGACAGACACATTTTTAAAAATCTTCTTATACAAGGATAACCACTCCATCTTAATGTCCTTTGCTCCACATTCTTTAAGGACATTGCCAAAAGAGCCCTTCACTACAACTATGGTGGTCTTATATTCCTGCCCAGATGCCCAGTTACCCAGCCTCACCCGCAATGGCTGAACTCCTGCAAATCGAATCAGGTTTTTAGTAAGATTTCCCTGATTTCTTTATCCCACAGATTAGTCACTGATCCTAAAAGCTTCATTTCTTTTACATTCTATTTGCCCTTTCGTGTCATATTTTTCCACTAAAGAAATTTCCGAAGACTTAGTGAAAACAGTTAAGCCCTACTTCCTGATAGATTTTTGTTTGTTTGTTTTGTCGTGGACTCGAACTGAAGCCCTGGGCACTTGTCTCTGGGCTTTTTTTTTTTTCCTTCTTTCTCAAGGCCAGCTCTTTACTGCTTTGATCTACAGCTCCACTTCTGGTTTTCTGGTGGATAATTGGAGATAAGAGTCTCTAGGACTTTACTGCCCAGACTGGCTTTGAACCGTGGTCTTCAGATCTCAGCCTCCTCCTGAGTAGCTAGGATTACAGGCTGAGCCACTGGTGCCTGGCTGTTTGCTTTTTGTTTGTTTGTTTTGTTTTGAAGAATGACTTAAAACTGAGCAACTTTTTTTTCCCCAAAAAATTAGGGATTGAACTCAAGGCCTTGCATTGGCCTATATACCCTTGTACCACATGAGCTTCTTTGCTTCTTTTATCGTTGCTTATTTGCTTCTTTTCCAAATATGGCCTCCCTTTCTGCCTGAGCTGCAGTTCTTACCAAAGATGACAGCTGCTTACCGCTGCACTTCCCCCTTAGCTGAAACAGCACATGCGCAGTACTTTGCCAACGTCAGTTTGATGGAGATGGAGTTTGGACAATTTTTTCCCCCAGACTAGGCTCCAATTGTGATCCCCACCCCATGTCTGCCTCCCATGTAACTGGAAGTACAGTTGAGCTATTGGGTCCAGCTTAACAAAGAGAAATTTTAAAAGATTATACTCTTTTTTTTTTTTTTTTCCTTCCGGTCGTGGGGCCTGAACTCTGGGCCTGGGCGCTGTCCCTCAGCTCTTCAGCTCAAGGCTACTACTTGAGCCACAGCACTACTTCCCATTTTCTCCTGGTTAATTGGAGATAGGAGTCTCATGGACTTTCCTGATTGAGGTGACTATGAGCCGTGATCCTCAGATCTCAGCCACTAGTGGCATGAGCCACCAGTGCCCAGCTAAAAAAAATCATATTCTTTGCCATTCTTGCTCATTCCGACTCCAACTTGGCTTGATTTTATTCCAAATTCAAAGCGTAGATTGTTTACTACCCAAACTTTTCAACTTTTGTGGTGTTAAACGCTTATCTATCTCTCGTATTCCAGGAGGCTAATGTCTAATGTTTCCTGATGTATGTCAGAAGTCAGTTCAGGTGGCTCTCTTCAACTCTTACAAGAAATTTGTCATCAACATTATATCCCCCTAGACTGAATGAGTCTCCCTGGTAACTGTCAGTGCCAGAATCTAAACCAACCCTAACAAATAATCTTTTCTCTTTGTTCTGGGCTAAGATATATTAGAGACCTAGTTTGTGTTTTTTAAGTTGGTTGACATAGGTGTTTAAATGTTACAGTTTTCTCTTTTAAGATGTGAAAGATACCTTCAGTACCTTTATGCATACTCATTCTGGTGGAAAAGAAAGATTATCATCGGGCTGGGAAGGTGGCTCAGTGGTAGAGTGCTTGCCTTGCATGCATGAGGCCCTGGGTTGGATTCCTCAGCACCACATAAGCAAAAAGAAAAAAGCCAGAAGTGGCGCTGTGGCTCAAAGTGGTAGAGTGCTAGCCTTGAGCTGAAGAGCTGAGGGACAGCGCCCAGGCCCAGAATTCAGGCCCCATGACCAACAAAAAAAAAAAAAGAAAGAAAAAAGAGGATCCTATCTTTCCTTTTCTGGATATGTTATTGGAAGAGTGGACTGTGACAGCAGAGCTCCCAGCCACATATTGCTCTTAGCTAGAGGGTCACGGAAGGAACCCTGGACACTTAATTCTCCTCCACTGCTTCATAAACAATGGCTTGAACGAGTCATGACATTTCCTGCACTTTAGTTTTCTGTAAATTGTGGACAGTGTTACTCAGCTCACTGAATAGTTTTGTGAAAATGATAGCTATAATCTAAATGAATGAACTTTATAGACTCTAAATCCTACTTAGTAGTTTTTGTTGTTGTTTTTGGTTGTGGGGCTTGAACTTTGGGCCTGGGCACTGTCCCTGAGCTTTACAGCTCAAGGCTAGCACTCTTGAGCCACAGCACCACTTAGTAAAAATATGGGATGAAATATTTATTTCCTCTGACTGGGCATGATATAATAATACCTTAACTCTTTCTTATCCATACTTATATCTTTCCATTTAAAGTTTACTGCTAATAGCAAAAAAGGTAGCAAGCTTTTTGTGAAAGGAAAATAAAGCCGAATTTTAAGAAGTATTTTCTTCTCTGTTTTAGCTATACATTCCAATATGGCACAAATTATGGAGAACCTAAGAGGATATAAAAGACCCGAAATCAAGGAAGTACGAACTTCACGGCCAACAAAAAAGGTTTGAAGAGTAGTGATTATTTTTAGAGTTTTTGTTTAATTTGCAATATACTGTCATTGGAATTAGCCAGATTCAGATGAATATACACATATATATAGGTTATTGCATCTTCAATATATATTTTACAAAAATTAGGAATTCTGACACATATATTATTTATTAAAAAAGACACAGAAAAGTGTCCATAAAGCAAAAGAAATCTGAGACTTCTATGTTTCAGTAAAGCAAACAAAAATGTAATTTTGTTTCCCCACAGAAAGTAGAACCCAAAATGACATCTTTTTTTTTTTTTTTTGTCAGTCATGGGGCCTGAACTCTGGGCATAAGCACTGTCCCTCAGCTCTTCAGCTCAAGGCTAGCGCTCTACCACTTGAGCTATGGCACCACTTCTGGCTTTTTCTGCTTATGTAGTACTGAGGAATTGAACCCAGGGCCTCATGCATGCAAGGCAAGCACTCTACCACTGAGCCCCCCAAAATAACATCTTTGCACAACAAAGAGGAAGGAAAGACTTAAAGTATAGTTGCTCTATTGAAGAGCTCCTGTAAGAATAGAATATAAGAATAGAATCTCAAACTGGGTGCTAGTAGCTGAGGCTGTAATCCTAGCTACTCAGGAGACTGAGACCTGAGGATCTCAGATCAAAGCCAACTTGGGTAGGAAAATCCCTTAGACTCTTTATCTCCAGTCAACCACCAGAGAACTGGAATTGGAGCCGTGGCTTGAAGTGGTAGAGCACTAGTCTTGAGCAAAAAAAAAGCTCAGGGGCGGCACCCAGGCCCTGAGTTCAAGCCCCACTACCAAAAAAAAAAAAAAGAATCTCAGAACAAATACATTTGTTTTCTTCACATGGAGTCCTTGCTCCACAGAAATTTTGTCCCCAAGGCACTTTGATTGTGCAATCTACTGCCTCCTGGCTTTCTTGGTGTAACAGTGTCACTGGTTGTTGTTAGGAAGATTCTTGGATAGGTGATGGGTTGTTTTTCTCCTGTTGCTTTTAAAGATTTTCTCTGTCTTTAGACATTTTGTCTATGGTGTGTCTAGACATGAATTTATCCGACTCAGAATTTGTCAAACCTCTGGGACTTGTTTTCCAGGAGATTGGAAAAGTTTATGCCATTATTTTTTTCATTAGTCTTTCCTAACCTGGCTTGTTCATTTTCTTCATTTATTTATTTTTTCCATTGTTCAGACTAAGTAATCTCTGTTGACCTACGTTTGGACTTGATGACCAATCACAAAGATAGGAGAAGATAGGTAGTGATGGTTCATGACTGTAATTCTAGCTATTCAGGAAGCTGAGATCCAGAAGATCACAGCTCAAGCAAGCCCAAGCAGAAAGGTTTGCTAAACTCCCATCTCCAAAATAAGCAGCAGAAAGCAGGGCTGGAAGCATGGCTCAAGTGGTAGCTGGGTGAGCGAGCTGAGTGAGCAAGGTCACAAGTTCAATTCTCAGTAATGCAACAAAAAGCCTTGCTGCACCTATTCAGAGATTCATACGTCAGTAAATTCCGCTTAAGATGTTCTGCCAGATGTGGTGGCCTATGCCTGCAATTACAGCACTCCAGAGGTTGAGGCAGAGGATAGAAGAGGACAGTGGCCTTATCCACAAAGCAAATTCCAGAACTGATTCCATCTCAAATAAAAAAAAAAAAAAAAAAGATGCTTTGTAGAATTTCCTTTCCAATAATTTGATTCATACGTATAACACAGTTAATTTATTTACAGTTCTTTAAGAACACACAGGCGGTATCTGGCTCACTTTGTTTTTTCCTCTTCCAGTCCCATTATAGTAGCTTTGGGCCCGAGTTTTGCCGCGTTCTCTTCAATTTTGGAGGTCAGAGTCCGCTGATTTTATATTACCTGAAGATGCATGAACCAGGTGGTAATTTCAGAACTACTAAACCAAACAAGTTTAGACTCACTCAGATATCCAAAGAACCATATCCTTTTTTATACTTTGCTTTCAAATGATCAGTTTCTGAACTATTGAAAATTCAGCGTTTCAGTTTAAATGTCTTAATTTAAAAAGAAATTCAACGCATTTTTGACCACTGCACAAAACTTTTGTAGCACATTTGGCTAACTTGTTTTCTGTTTCAGCGCTGATGCTGTCATTTTGCATGTAAGCAAAATGAAACAAACATAAATCTCAGAAATCTGAAAATGTGTATACTAGTTGGGTGCTGGAGGCTCACACCTGTAATCCTAGCTATTTAGGAGGCTGAGATCTGAGGATTGCATTCTAAAGTCAGCCTAGGCTGACTTGTAACTTCCACTAAATCATCAAAACAACTAGAAGTGAACATACATGTGGCTCAAGTGGTAGAGCACCACCCTTGAACAAAAAAGCTGAGCATGAGTCTCTGAGTTCAAAGGGGAAAAAAAAAAAAAACGGTAAACTTAGATACTTAGCTCTTGGCTAAAAGGCTATCTTTGAGAGTGTAATGTTCATTGTTCCATTTTAAGCATTTATCAGAATTGTTAGTCATGGGTTTCTAGGCTTCTCCAAAGAGTTTCAGACATGTTTTATCTGTGGCTCCTTCATTCAAATAAAAATGTACCAGAAAGCTCAGTGTATAAAATAAAAATTAAATGAATAGAGCCCTTTGGTTGCAGCCCAGGTGAGGACTCAGATATATCTCCTTCCACTCTAACCTTCCTTCTCTCCCACCGGCTTCTCCCCGGAGACTTTGATGAACACCAAAGGCATGGAGTATAGAGGTTTCCAAATTGGTGCACGTACAGCTGGAAGAATGAGAAAGACATCAGGATTCTTATTCCTAACCTGTCCTAAAAAGCAAAAGGAAGCTGCCTGCTCAGGAGGCCCTTCCTCGTCTTCATTTTGCCCTCTTTCCTGACAGAGGCAGCCTGTTGTCTCCCCAAATGAATCACAGCTCACTGTTGCCATCAGCTAAGTGAGCAAACTCAGGATCACTCACTCACTGGACAGAATTACATGCATGCAAATCACTTTGGTCCTTTTCCTTCTACAAGTTTATCACCACATGACCACACACTCTCAAGTGCGGAGTCCCTTGGTGGATTGAATAAGAGATTCTTCCTATTTACGTGAGCTCCAACACAGAACCATCTCCTATTTGATCGCTACACAATCTTTAAAGCAAACACTTGTGGAGTCGATTCATTTAACAATAAATGAATCAATATAGGCATTCTTTTTTTTACTTTAGTTTTAACAGGAAAACTTCATTTTCAAGTAGCTAAATGATCTTTGAATGTCAGGGAATCTGTGTGTGTGTGTGTGTGTGTAGATGTGTGTGTGTGTGTAGATGTGTACATGCACGCATGCATATGTGTTGGTTCTGGAGCTTGAACTCAAGGCCTGGACTCTTTCCCTTAGCTTTTCCTCTGAAGCTTAGCTTTCTCTCTCCCTTAGGCTTTTTCTCTGCCGCTTCATCCACAGCTCTACTTCCAGTTTTTTTGTTTTGTTTTTTTTTGTTGGTCGTGGGCCTTAAACTCTGGGCCTGGGCACTGTCCCTCAGCTCTTCAGCTCAAAGATAGCGTTCTACCACTTGAGCCACAGTGCCACTTCCAGTTTTCTGGTGGTTTATTGGGACATTCCTGCCCAGGCTGGCTTTGAACCATGATCCTCAGATCTCAGAAGTAGCAAGGATTATAGGCGTGAGTCACCAGTGCCTGGCTACTTCCAGCTTTTGTGGTGTGGGTAAATTGGACTTTTTTTCCCAGGCTGGTTTTAGAACATAATCTTCAGATCTCAGCCTCCTGAGCAGCTGGGATTAACAGGTGTGAGCTACCAACTGGACCCATGATTTCGAAGATCCTTTGTTTCTCCATATTCTGTGATTCTAAAAGGAGACCAAAGGAGCTGGGAAGGTGGCTCAGTGGTAGAGTTCTTACCTTGCATGCATGAGGCCCTGGGTTCCATTCCTCGGCACCACATAAGCAGAAAAATCCAGAAGTGGCACTGTGGCTCAAGTGGTAGAGCGCTAGCCTTGAGCTGAAGAGCTGAGGGACAGTGCCCAGGCCCAGAGTTCAGGCCCCACGACCAACAAAACAAAACAAACAAAAAAGAGTCCAAAGACTCTAGAAACTTAATTCAGGCCTTTAGGATATCTCAGTCTTTGTTGCCTCCAAATCATAGCAGTGGTAAAGACCTAGAAGAGGACCATTTTATCTGTCCCTAAATGACTCCTCCTCCACGTAGTAGTGCCTGGGAAAATGAAGTGTGGGGCCAATTCAGGCAGTCATCCCCGAGGAATCCAGTAGAGCCGCTACTTACAATTTATAAGTTTTTGTACCCTTATTTTTCTATGGTTGGGGAAAAAATAATGATGGCTTTAAATATCTGAAGGGAATAAAAATTAGGACAATCATTAACACACATGAACAGAAGTCTACTGAAAACCATCACCGTTCAGTAGGACAAGAAAATGTTGAAGTCCTAGTCAACACCCACATAATACAGCCCAGAACCTCACCACACAGTGCAAATGTACAACCATGACCAAACGGTGTAAATAATCGCAATGACTTTATAAAGCCCATATACCCAGTTTACTTGAATGAAGCCATCTGTTCAAAATTAATAACTTATAAGAAATAAAACATAACTCTTTATTTCAGTACCATTAGTATTTTCTTAGAAACCCCAATTAATTCAATGTGGAAAACTTATCATCTCCCTCACTACTTAATCATGGAGCTATACTTGTGAGTGCAGTGTAACTTCATAGAATAATAAAATCTTTGAAACTTTTTTTTTTGGTCATGGGGCTTGAATTCGGGGCCTGGCCACTGTCCCTAAGCTCTTTTGCTCAAGGCTAGTGCTCTACCACTTTGTGCCACAGCACCACTTCAGTTTTTTGAGTGGTTAATTGAAAATAAGAGTCTCCCGGAGACTTTTCTGAATTGTAAACCTCAGATCTCAGCCTCCTGAGTAGCTAGGTTAATAGGTTTGAGCCACCGGCACCCAGCTTCTTTGAAGCTGTTAACAGGCTCTCTCTCTGAGGAATACATAGTAGGAAAAAGTTCATTCCCGTGAAGCTGAAGCAGCTGGAGAGGCATCTACACTAGGGAAAGTACATCACTAATTATACTATAAGAATGATAGTCATTTTTCTGCAGCTTTTACTCAGAGAAGTTGTAGACTCTCAGCCACTTGACGTAGCAAAAAAAAAAAGTAAAACAGACATGGCTTGATTCAGGAAGATTGCTGAACCTTTTCTTCCAATGCTGCCAGACACCAGCCTCCACAAGGCTAAGGTGGGGGGGGGGGGGAATTAAAGATGGAAATTTGACACGTGGGATGGCAGCCCCTTGCGTATGGGAGGGATAGGAATACGCCTCTTTTGTCTCCCATGTGCCTTCCTCCAGCTCCAGAACACACACATGCGCACACTTAAAATACAAGTCCTGTGAGGGTGGAAATCTAGAATGTCTTGTCACTCTTAAATCTCCAGAGCCTAGAACGGTGCCTAGCACTCAGCCTGTGCTCAGTACTTGCTTGGGTCTTGTCCCTGAGCTTTTTTTATCCAAGGCTAGCTCTCTACCAGTTGAGCCACAGCTCCACTTCTGGCTTTTTTTTTTTTTTTTTTTTTTGGTGGTTTATTGAGTCTCGCAGACTTTCCTGCCCAGGTTTGGCTTCAAACCTGATTCTCAGATCTCAGCCTCCAGAGTAAGTAGGATTACAGGTGTGAGCCATGAGTGCCATGCAAATCTTTTCTTAACTAGTTCTTCTCTGCCACTGTGCCATTATCCAGTACCAGTTCCAGTACCTTCCAGCCACTGTCTCAGCACATGCTTCCCTCCTCCTCCCTCTCCCCCTTACAGTGTGGTCTTCTTCCAGGAACTCTGGTCTCCCTTTCTTTTTGCACTCTCCCTCAGATTTTCATCTTTTCGCATTGTTTCCACTACCTCCTCTAGAAGTTTTCAAATTCCTATCTGCTTCCATGGCTAGCTGCAGTTATTGCGGGTTTCTTATTGAAAATGCTTATTATTAAAATATTTCTTGTCCATTATAATATACCCTTCAAGCTGACAGACTTTTGCAACCTTGTATCATGGTGCTATCATTATCTTAGCCATGTTTGGTTATCTCTTCATTTCCCTGTCTCTCATCCAGTTTCCATATCCAGTAATAAATTTTCTACCTTTGAAAATCCTTGAATTCCAGCCAGGGGCCAGTGGCTCATGCCTGTCATCCTAGGTACTCAGGAGGCTGAGATCTGAGGATCACGGTTCAAAGCCAGCCAGAGCAGGAAAGGCCATGAGACTCAACTCCAATAAACCACCAGAAAACCGGAAGTGGCACTGTAGCTCAAGCGGTAGAGCGCTCACTGTGAGCTGAAGAGCTCAGGGACAGTGTCCAAGCCCAGAGTTCAAGCCCCATAACTGACAAAAAGAAAAAAAGAAAGAAAGAGAGAAAGAAATAGAGAAAAAAAGAAAAACCTTGAATTGCATCCCATACTGTCCACATTTTGCCCATCCCACCTTGATGACAGGCTCAAACTTAGTCTATCCTTCTTTATAGAAGATCCTAACTGCAGGGGAAGGGGCTGTGGGTAAACGTGCCTGAACCCTCAGAGTTCACAGATGAAGGGATAAGGACAGGCCTGGTCAACTCTGTTGCTCCCTTGCCTTAAACGGTTAAGCGCTCAGTGTAGACACAGATCTGGACCCCAGTCTCCAGGATGGACCTCTTTCTAGAATCCATTTCCATGGAAGGATAGAGGAAAGCCAAAAAGATAAGAAGACCTAGAGAGCAGAAGAGTGGGGAGGAAACGCTTACACCTTGTCTGTTTGCTTTCCTGTGTTGATTGAGTCCTCACAGCCTGCAGGGGGCGGGGGGCGGTTCTCACTGATACCAGGGGCGGTGCTGGCCACCTCCTAGGGGTGCCAGGCCCTGTCCCCACCCTGGCTTGTCACTGTAAGCTCTGTAAGCAACTGTAAGCTCAGGATTGTGTACCAAGACTGTGACATTAAATGAGGTCCATCTCTTTCTTTAAAGAAAAATGACATTCTGCAGTCTAGTCCTACATAGAAACCTGAGATGAGTGTGTATCCGAGAATGCTGGTGCTGCTCCAGTCGCAAGGTCATCCCTCCTGCTCACAGTGGAGGTCGGGTCTGTGTCCTGGGTCCCCCTGCAGCCAGCCAGACGGCTGCTGCTGAAGACTGCTGTGGACAGCGCTTATGGCTGCCAGGAGGAAGCTCTCCATCACTCCTGGTGGGGCAGGGCAAATGGTTGCCAGGGAAGCGGAAAGGTGCTCCTTAGCTCCCTTGGCTTTAAGAACTTCACGTTCAAATTTTAAATAACTGCAATTATTTTCTCAATCGTTTATATAAGACGTACATTTTCATCATTTTTTTATTAGCTTTTAATAGTTGTTCAAGAGGGGTTTCAGTTGATGTGTACAAGAAGAGTCATGGAGCCGGGCACCAGTGGCTCACGCCTGTAATCCTAGCTACTCAGGAGGCTGAGATCTGAGGATGGTGGCTTCAAGCCAGTCTGGGCAGAAAAGTCCCCGGGAGATTGATCTCCAAGTAGCCACTCAAAAACCGCAAGTGTCACTGTAGCTTAAAGTGGTAGAATGCTAGCCATGAGCAAAATAGCTCAGGGACAGCTCTTAGGCCCTGAGATCAAGCCCCACAACCAATGAGAGAGAGAGAGAGAGAGAGAGAGGGAGAGAGTGAGGGAGAGGGAAAGGGAGAGGGAGAGGGGGGAGGGAGAGAGAGAAGGAGGGAGAGAGAAGGAGGGAGAGAGAGAAGGAGGGAGAGGGAGAGAGATGAATTTAACTCAAGCTTATCATGATGTTACTTATATTTCTCAGTCACTTCAATGGAGATAAGGACATTGTTGAGGTCTTTAAAAAATGTATATACATATATATGTAGAGAGAGAGAGAGAGAGAGTCAGTCGTGGGGCCTGAACTCTGGGCCTGGGCGCTGTCCCTCAGCTCTTCAGCTCCAGGCTAGCGCTCTACCACTTGAGCCACAGCGCCACTTCTGGCTTTTTTCTTTTTGCTTATGTGGTGCTGAAGAATCGAACCCAGGACCTCCAGCCTGCAAGGCAAGCCCTCTACCACTGAGCCACCTTCCCAGCCCGTCTGTGAGACTCTTACCTCTAATAAACCACCAGAAAACCAGAAGTGGCACTGTGGCTCAAGTGGTTGGTAGAGCGCTCGCCTTGAGCTGAAGAGCTCAGGGTCGGCGCCCAGGCCCAGAGTTCAAGCCCCACGACCGACAAAACAAAACAAAAAAACACATTTTAACACAAAACGAATTACGGGGCTTAGCACAGTGTTAAATGACAGTAGCCCGTGGTGGTTGTGGTCCCAGGGATGGGACACGGGGGCTAGCTAGATCTGAAGGTGGATGGCAGCCATGGAACTGAACACTCGACGTTCATGTTGCCACCGGGGACCTCTCCTGACACAGAGGCACAGGCCAGATGAGCCCCGTGGATTGTTCCCTGTGAAGGACTCTGTCCCCTCTCCCAAATGTTCCTGAGTGAAACTCCTTCCTTAACCCTCAGCCTCGCACATTACCTGCTCCGACATACCGTGATGTTATAAAGGAGGCAAAAAAACAATTTGCAAAGAACAAAAAGGATTTTAGGATGTAAGTTCATGCCATGCCATTATTCAATATAAAATGTTCTTTCCCCCCCCCCCCCTAATAACTGGAGGCAATCCTAGAAATCATCTAGGCTTAGCCCTTTCTTTTACTGATGAGGAGCATTGTTTCTGAACATCTCTGGCTTGAAGGAGATTCTTTTCAGGTAAGAATTAAAGATGTGAGTTGGAACCAAGGAACTGTGGCAAGTGCTAGGAGCTACAGAAGGAAGGAAGCCTTCCTGTGGGGTGGGTGAGGGTATTGTACACCCCAACAGAGACAGGCCTCGTGCAACACAGACAGGGCATCATCCCTGTACAAGGCTGAGCTGGAAAACAAGCAGAGACCCTTCTGTGGTAGTTCTGGGGTGTGTGTGGTCCCTTGGGGAACACTGCAAGCTTCCTGTCTTCATGAGAATGACTGCTGATGGCCAGTCGTGGCATATTTCTGCACAAGGAAGTGAGTGTTTACAAGACAAAAAATTGGTAGGGTCCAGTTCTGCCCGGGGTATCACCGTGACTGCCTAAAGCTTTCTGTTGCCTTAAGCAGGGAGAAAGGACAGACACCCTTAGCTTTGGGGACAGGGAGGAGCAACCAGCCCCCCTCTATCTAACTTCTTCCTCTCCCCCCCCAACACCCCACACCCACATGAGCAGAGGCACACACTGACAGGCCACGCTCAGCAGCCAGGGCAGGAAAGTCAGAATGCACACTTCACCAAGGGAAAGCACGCGGCGTCCACTGACTACGCCGTCCCAGAGGAAGGGCAGGTCTGGAAAGAACTCTTACCAACATGCAGAGAGCAAGTCCTGGACTTATTCTTTCTCAGTTACAATCGCCTGCTTTAACATTTCACTCCAAACTTTGATTTTTATAGTGGAAAGCACACAATTGCTGAAGAAATAAAAGCCCTGAGAGAGCAACAGGAAAGAATCGACCAGGAAATTGGCAGGTTTGTTTCTCATTCAGCTTTGTAGTGCTTAGGATCATTTGTAGCTGAACCACAACATATATCAACACGTATCAAAATATATCAACTAGAAAACCAGTGTTTTCTACTTTGCCCTTCATCTGTATTTGTGCCATTACTGGGATTTGTACTTAGAATCTGGGCACTGTCCCTGAGCCTTTCTGCTCTACCACTTGAACCAATACCTCCACTTGCAGCTTTTTTTTTGTAGGTCGTGGGGCTTGAACTCTGGGCCTGGGCGCTGTCCCTCAGCTCTTCAGCTCAAGGCGAGCACTCTACCACTTGAGCCACAGCGCCACTTCCAGTTTTCTGGTGGTTAATTGCAGATAAGAGTCTCAGACTTTCCTGCGCAGGCTGGCTTTGAACCATGATCCTCAGATCTCAGCCTCCTGAGTAGCTAGGATTACAGACATGAGCCACCAGTGTCTGGACAGCATTTTCCCCTGCTTTGGTAGTTAACTGGAGCTAAGTCTTGCAGACTTTCCTGCATGGGCAGGATTACAGGTGTTGAACCGTCAGTGCTCAGCTTTGAGTTCTGAGGAGGGTGGTGGCAGAGATGGAGAATGCGTGGGTACTTGGATTAACCACTGAGGCAGGGTCACAAACCCAAATGCCCTGCAAGGGGTTCTACTGTCCAGAAAGTTCTACTTCCTACCAGAGGTCCTTGGAAAAATAATTGTTTCAACTGGAATTTGCTGTGAGATTTTAATTATAAACCATATATGGCCAGAGAGACCTTTTTTTTGCTATTTTTACCTCAACTATCTCTCTCCCTTCCCCCCAGGACCACGATTACAGGCGTGAGCCACCAGCGCCTGGCTCTCATCTGTTTCTTTGTGCAATGTTTCACACGTCTCCCAAGTTGGTTCAACCATCTTGGGAAACTTTCTGTGTAAACTGCCTAGCAAATGCAGAGCAGATTTAATGCTTTGCAAATGTTGGATATCAGATGGTAAAAAGATAATCAGTTTGGTTACCATTTTTCTTTATTTCATGATTAGGCTCCAAGAAAAGTCTACCCAGAAACCTTTCGAAGCTAAAGCTGACTGTGAGAATTTCCTACATCAACTGGTATGCTTTCTTCCTGCAAATGGAGAATTCTTTCTTACTTTGCAAATAGACACCCGACAGTATTTTTTTTTTTTTTTTTTTTGTCGGCCGTGGGGCTTGAACTCTGGGCCTGGGCACTGTCCCTCAGCTCTTCAGCTCAAGGCTAGTGCTCTACCACCTGAACCACAGCAACACTTCCAGTTTCTAGTGGTTAATTGGAGGGAGATAAGAGCCTCAAGGACTTTCCTGCCCAGACTGGCTTTGAACTGTGACCTTCAGATCTCAGCCTCCTGAGTAGCTAGGAATACAGGCGTGAGCCACCGGTGCCCCGCCCGACAGTATTTCATAAACAATGAATGGTCACAACCATGTTCCAGCACCAGAACACCTTCATGTTGCTTTTGTTATTATTATTTGGCAGTTCAATTTGAACTCAGGGCCTTTTGATTGCCGAACTCAGGGCCTTTTGATTGCCACATACAGGGGCTCTGACCACATGAGCCAGACCCGCAACAACTTTTTGCTTTGATTCTTGCATTAGATAAGGTCTCAAGTGTTTCCCTAAGCTGGCGTCAGACCACAGTCCTCCTCCCATGCTTTCTTTGTAGCAGGGATCACAGACACACATCACGCTCAGCTTGTTGGTTGAGATCGGGGTCCTGTTAATTTTTTGTCCAGGTGGGCCTCCATCTCTTAAGTGGCTGGGATTATAGGTGTGAGACACCATTCTGCCTTTCTCTGCAAAAGAATTCACTCTTGCTATGTAAACATCCATATGCAAATTTAAGATAATCTCAGTTTTACGTACTTAGTAACAATCCCATTCACCCCATTCCTTGCTTCTTTTTTTTTTTTTTTGTCGGTTGTGGGGCTTGAACTCTGGGCCTGGGCGCTGTCCCTCAGCTCTTCAGCTCAAGGCGAGCGCTCTACCACTTGAGCTACAGTGCCACTTCCGGTTTTCTGGTGGTTTATTGGAGATAGGAGTCTCACGGTCTCTCCTGCCCGGGCTGGCTTTGAACCTCGATCCTCAGATCTCAGCCTCCTGAGTAGCTAGGATTACAGGCGTGAGCCACCAGCGCCCGGCTCCATTCCTTGCTTCTGACCAGCGACAAGTTTTTTCTTTTTGGTTGGTCCTTGGGCTTAAACTCAGGGCCTGAGCACTGGCCCCTGAGCTGTTTTGCTCAAATAAAGATTTAGTGCTTGACCACTTGAGCCACAGTGCTACTTCTGGCTGTTTTGGTGGTTAATTTCTTTTTTCTTTTTTTTTGTCAGTCATGGGGCTTGAACTCTGAGCCTGAGCACTGTCCCTCAGCTCTTCAGCTCAAGGTGAGCACTCTACCACTTGAGTTACAGCGCCACTTCCGGTTTTCTGGTGGTTTATTGTAGATAGGAGTCTCACAGTCTTTCCTGCCTGGGCTGCCTTTGAACTTCCATCCCCAGATCTCAGCCTCCTGAGTAGCTAGGATTACAGGCGTGGCATGAGCCACCAGCGCCCAACATTGATGGTTAATTTCTTGCCTGGGAAGTGGAGCTGTGGATCAAGTGGTAGAGCGCTTGGTGAAGAGCTGAGCGACAGCGCCTGGGCCTAGTTCAGGCCCCACCACTGACAAAAAAAAAAAAAAAGTATAATTTCTTGCCTGGACTAGATTTGAACCTCAATCCTCAACTCTCAGACTCCTAAGTAGCTAGGATTACAGGCATGAGCCAATATTTTTAAGATTTAGATGAACCTTGGATTTTCTTCTTAAATCTGTCCTTTTTGCAAAAAGAAAAAAAATAGGTGACCCTTACTGAATTTATAGTTGGGGAAATTTCACATTCAGGTATACAATGTCTAAGAAAATCTGTGAATCTTTATTTTCATAGTATATTGAGGCAGAACGTGAGAGACGCCGTATGGAATCACCATCATCATCTTCAGGATCCTCCTCCCCAATATCAGAGGGCAACTCCAAGGAAGAAAGTGGAAGGAGACCAAGAATGACTCTGTTTTAATGTGTATCAATTTGAATGTAGCAGTATGTTTACTGCAAGTCCAGTTCAGTGCGTTTACCAGTAAATCATCCTTTTCAAAGGTCTATCCAAGCATAATCTTGGCTCTTATTGATTGAAAAAAAAAAAAAAAACCCACATATTTTAAGATGGAAAAATAATGATTATAAAGTATAGAAAGCTTTCAGCCATTTCTTTGGAAGTACAGCTTGATCATAGCAACCATTCATCATAATATAAAACAGACAGAGGATTAATTTCCTGTGGCATAGCAAGTCTTGCCAGTTTCTAAATGCCCTAAATAGTTTCGCTGAGATTTTTTACATTGTTTAGGCCTCCAGGAAAACCAGTGCCCCGCCTCCAGGTTTGGTAGCAAACAAATTCTGCTTCTCGGGTGCTTCGCTGTGATGGCGTCTCTTGTAGTAAGCGTCCTGCACGTTTGCTAGGAAATCCGGCAGCTTGTCAGCAGGTACTATGGACACGGTGCAGCCTCCCCATCCTGCTCCAGTGAGTCGCGACCCTTGAGCCCCGAACTTCCTAAAACAATGAGCGAGAAAAAACATCAGCACCTACAAATGGAAAGAAGAGTGATTTGCTTGGGGCTTACCGCGGCACGCAGCATGCCAGGTTCTGAGATGAGAGCGTGTGGGATAGCTGGGCATGCTGTCAGACATTTTAGGACATAAAGAAATTTGTACTGGTTTAGAATGGGATTCAGATTGTTCTTTTTTTTCTTTTGGCAATACTGGGGTTTGAACTCAGGACAAGTGCTCTACGACTTGAGCTACACTGAAGCGCTTTTAGTTGTATCTAAAGCTAATGCCTCGTTTTGACTGCCAGTAGTAATTGTTAGCAATGTTTTCATCTCATGGACTTTGGCACTAGCCACACTGTGGCCTTAATTCCATAAAGCAGCCACGTGAAGACTTGTAAGCAAGCTGACAGGTGAATCAGGAAGACAGGCAGCAATTAAAAGGAGTTTATGTTAAAGGCACACATTATACAAGAGGGGGGGCTTCCTACAGTATTGTTTCAGATGCATTTTTAAGGCATAGATAGTTCAACTAAAAGAATCAGACTCCTAGTACTAGGACTGTGGCTCAATGGTGGAATGCTTGCCTGGCATGCATGAGGCCCTGGGTTCAATCCTCAGCACCTCAACAATAAAAATAAAGAGACCATGCCCATAGAACTGACTGCCTAGCTTTGTTCTGAGTCAGTTTATTAACATTCATGCATTGTTATACTCTAGGTTTGCTGGTGACATTACTAACTGAAAATGGTGCAGAACTTTCCCCAAGGAGGATGTGCTGTCCTACCTCTTCCTTGCACGTGCCACAGCTGTTGTGACCACTGGATTTGGGATTTCCATCAGGCGGGAGGTGTCTGATTGAGATGGAGTCAGCTATACAAGCTGCCACCCAGCAACACAAGGTTTCAAAGAGGCAGGCACAGTTTCAGAGGTGAGATCTGATCCGTAGTGAAAAGGCTTATATCGAGGGCAAGGGTTGCTCATCTTTGAAAGACATAACTTACTCTGACAAGTCTACTTATCCTCCCAATGTATCTTCCTAACGAAATTTACTCCAAATTAGTCGCAGATTAAAAACACTCTAATTAGTTTACCACAGTTTTGTCCTTCTCTTCCATCTAAATGAGCTATTTTACTTCCTGGAAAATTATCAATACAGGGTTATCCCTAGAATTATCCATCAGAATTATTACACCCTACTAAATCATTTCCCCCTGAATCCTCTCAACTGATTTCTTTTCATCTTTGTCTTACTGTGTTTTTCAGGCCAAGCACTGGTGGCTCATGCCTGTAATCCTCACTAGTCAATAGGCTGAGATCTGAGGATCACAGTTCAAAGCCAGCCCAGACATGAAAGTCCATGAGACTCCTATCTCCAAGAAACCATCAGAAAATGGAAGTGGAGATATGGCTCAAAGTGGCAGAGCACTCACCTTGAATGAAAGAGCTTTGGGACAGTGCCCAGGCCCTGAGTTCAAGGGCCACAACTGACACAAATTATATATATGTATGTATGTTTTTCAAGCAAGAATAGATTTTTTACAAAATACTTACAGGCAATAAGATTACTAATCACTGCATATCTCTCACACATGCAGCTGTAGTCCAGTAGCTGCATTGTGCCCAAATTCCTTTCTC
This sequence comes from Dipodomys spectabilis, assembly GCF_019054845.1. NCBI lineage: Eukaryota > Metazoa > Chordata > Mammalia > Rodentia > Heteromyidae > Dipodomys > Dipodomys spectabilis. The sequence continues at coordinate 9,561,280 of NW_024870785.1, read as the reverse complement.
TTAATATAGGCTACAAAATTTCTCTGACCTTATGATTCTGGGATTACTCTAAATGCCTAAGCTGGCAGTTGGTTGATTAATTTTTTTTTTTTTTACTTTTTGGGTCCAGTCGTGGGGCCTGAACTCTGGGCCTAGGCGCTGTCCCTCAGCTTTCAGCTCAAGGCTAGCGCTCTACCACTTGAGCCATAGCGTCACTTCCGGCTTTTTTCTTTTTCTGCTTATGTGGTGCTGAGGAATCGAGCCCAGGGCCTCATGCATGCAAGGCAAGCGCTCTACCACTGAGCCACCTTCCCAGCCCCTTGATTAATTTTTTTATTGTCATATATAACTCACATCAATAACTACCTGTCACTATGGGAGAAACTATGGTGTCCTTGAAACATCTCAAGAAGGCCCTAAAGGGGCGGGAAGATGGCTCAGTGGTAGAGCGCTTGCCTTGCATGCCTGAGGCCCTGGGTTCGATTCCTCAGCACCACATAAGCAAAAAGAATAAAGCCGGAAGTGGCGCTGTGGCTCAAGTGGTAGAGCGCTAGCCTTGAGCTGAAGAGCTGAGGGACAGTGCCCAGGCCCAGAGTTCAGGCCCCACGACCGGACCCAAAAAAAAAAAAAAAAGATCTTACTAAGTTCTAAGGCACAGGGCAATGGAAAACCATGATGAGGAAATCCAGAAAGAGCCAACTGTGCTACAACCTAGAAAAAGGGAAAATAAGGAGTGATGCCTTGCAGTTCAGCTCAACCTCATTTAGTCCAAAGTGAGCAAATATTTTTTTTTTTTTTTTGTCGGTCGTGGGGCTTGAACTCTGGGCCTGGGCGCTGTCCCTCAGCTCCTCAGCTCAAGGCGAGCACTCTACCACTTGAGCTACAGCGCCATTTCCGGTTTTCTGGTGGTTTACTGGAGATAGGAGTCTCACGGTCTCTCCTGCCCGGGCTGGCTTTGAACCGCGATCCTCAGATCTCAGCCTCCTGAGTAGCTAGGATTACAGGCGTGAGCCACCAGCGCCCGGCAAAGTGAGCAAATATTATGTATTATACGAGTGAATGCTAATTATAATCTCAGGAAATGTTGAATTAAGAGAAAGGTCATATCCATCTAACACCCGTCAAGTACAATTCCAGGTTTTGGCAGGTCCTACTGAAATATATTTGTTCTATTATCTAAAATATATTGTATAAATATGTAGTCATTAGCATTTTCTCTAGTTAGAAGGACTTGGAGCTTTTGTTCCCTGGGAACTGCCAAGAAACTAAGAAAAATAGAGCTTCTAGAACAATTTTGATAATTTTTAGTCAAGTTAGAAACATTTTCAGATTGCTTTAGATTCAAGAAACCACAGCCTTCAAATCCTGTTCAGATAAAGAATTATGAAATGTTGCCTATGTTTAATTTAGAAATGGAGGCCATAAGCCGGGTGCCAGTGACTCACGCCTGTAATCCTAGCTACTCAGGAGGCTGAGATCTGAGGATTGAGGTTCAAAGCCAGCCAGGGCAGGAAAGTCTGTGAGACTCTTATCACCGATAAACCACTCGAAAACCGCAAGTGGCGCTGTGGCTCAAGTGGTAGAGTGCTTGCCTTAAGCTGAAGAGCACAAGGACAGTGCCCAAGCCCAGAGTTCAAGCCCCAAGACTAACCAATAAAAAAGAAATGGAGGCCATAAGATCGCTGAAGAGCAGTTGCTTTGGTTTGAGCAAATGCTATATGCGGACTAGGTCTAGATCAGCACCTGCAGGATAGAGGCCTAGAGCAGTGAGCCTGCAGGGTGGGGGCAGGGTCTCTGGGTCTCCTGGAGCGATGCAGAAGAGACCCAAAGCGAGCTGGGAAGGTGGCTCAGTGGTAGAGCGCTTGCCTTGCATGCATGAGGCCCTGGGTTCGATTCCTCAGCACCACATAAGCAGAAAAAGCCGGAAGTGGCGCTGTGGCTCAAGTGGTAGAGCGCTCGCCTTGAGCTGAAGAGCTGAGGGACAGCGCCCAGGCCCAGAGTTCAGGCCCCACGACCGGACCCCCCCCCCCCCAAAAAAAAAAAAGAAGAGACCCAATGCCTCAGATGAAAAGTCTTCATCACAGTGCTTGCACGAAGATCAGCAGGATGGGCCAAGGACTGAGCAGCCCAGCACACAGTCACACCAGGAAAGACTTCTGAGGACAAGAAAGCCAGTTCATTTCAGTAGTCAGTCCATTCCATTTTGAAATCTGTCTCCCTTAGGAGCTTGGGCAATTACAGCAGCAACACATACAGCCATGCACCGCCTGTACTTTCAGCAAGTGTCCAAACAGAAACAAAAGGCATCAACGATGTTTTCCTTAAGTAAAATCAGGGAACCCATAACATGCTACTAACTTCCTTTCAAAACTGCTCCATGCTCCTCAGGAAATTCTACTTAAGAATTTAGCTGTTTGTTTAAATTCACATTTTGTTCATTTGTGAGTGATCTTTAAAAACTGGACAAACATCATATTCCTCCATTATTTCATTTCACAAAATTACAGTTCCAACATTAATTAAAAAATAGCCTGTATTAAGTTATAGTTTCCTTCCTTCTACTCTTGGTCCTTTCTTAGGACTCTAAAGTGATTTTCTCTTGAAAGGCAGTAAATAACGAAAGAAAAAGCCAGCAAACACTAGCGATGGAATCCTCCTGTTTTTTCCTTTTTCTCTCCAGTAGGCCCTCATGTTGTCCTGAGTGTGTCCCAGGCATTTCCCTCTTGGGAGCCTTCCAAAGGCGGCTAACCAACAGGAAAAAAAGTAATTAAGTCAAATGTAAAAATAAGACAATAGGGCTGGGAAGGTGGCTCAGTGTTAGAGCGCTTGCCTTGCATGCCATGAGGCCCTGGGTTCGATTCCTCAGCACCACATAAGCAAAAAGAAAAAAGCCAGAAGTGGTGCTGTGCCTCAAGGGGTAGAGCGCTAACCTTGAGCTGAAGAGCTGAGGGACAGCGCCCAGGCCCAGAGTTCAGGCCCCACAACCGGACGCCCCCCCCAAAAAAAAAGTTCACATGGCATATAAATATTTACATGACAGAAATGAATGTCCTCAACAACCAACCCTCTTTGAGCCTGCCCTGTCCTGTAAAACCCCAGTACCACCACCAGCCAGCTGTGGTTGAATGACAGCACAAGAGCAATTCACATCAGGAGCCTAAGGATGAGTAGTTTATTGGAGATAAGAGTCTCACGGACTTTCCTGCCCAGGCTGGCTTTGAACCCTGATCTTCAGATCTCAGCCTCCTGAGTAGCTAGGATTACAGGTGTGAGCCACTGGCACCCAGATTAACTTTTCTATATGGGAAACTCAGACCTATATGGTTATGGAATAAGTAGACATTCACTTTGGAACTTAGCAAACAACTAAAGAAAGGAGTAAGGTTCCTTCTATTGGATGCAACTCATTTCCCCCACTTAGGAAACAACAGATGAAAAGTCTAGTCACAAACACTTTTAGGTGCCCTTAAGGAAAGGATTTTCCCAAAACAACAGTTAAAAATTTAAAAAATGTTCTTCCAACCCCACTTACAATAGCCATAAAAATCATGCACATAGCCAGGCACTGGTGGCTCACGCCTGTAATCCCAACTACTCAGGAGGATCGAGGTTCAAAGCCAGCCCGGGCAGGAAAGTCCGTGAGACTCTTATCTCCCATAAAAACCACTAGAAAACCAGAAGTGGCGCTGTGGCTTAAGTGGTAGAGCGCCCACCTTGAGCTGAAGAGTGCAGGGACAGCGCCCAAGCCCAGAATTCAAGCCCCACGACCGACAAAAAAAAAAAAAAATAAAAATTAAATAAATAAATAATTAAAAAAAATCGTGCACACTTTTTTAAGACTTAAAAAAATTTTCTTCGGTCCCAGTCCTGGGGCTTGAACTTGGAGCCTGGGTGCTGTTCCTGAACTGCTTTGCGCTCTACCACTTGAGCCACAGCTCCACTTCCAGTTTTTTGCTGCTTAATTAGAGATGAGAGTCTTACAAACATTCTTGCCCAGGCTGGCTTCAAACTGTGATCCTCAGATCTCAGCTGAGTAGCTGGAATTATGAACATGAGGCACAAATACCCAGCTTTAAAAGACTTTTTTTTTTTTTTTTTGAGTGTATGCCAGTTGTGGGGTTTGAAGTCAGAGCCTGGGCGCTGTCCCTGGGCTTTTTTGCTCAGGGCTAGTACTCTACCACTTTGAGCCACAGCTCCACTTCTGGTTTTCTGGTGGCTTATTGGAGATAAGAGTCTCACAGACATTCCTGCCTGGGCTGACTTTGAACCATGATCCTCAGATCTCAGCCTCCCGAGTAGCTGGGATTACAGGTGTGAGCCACTGGTGCCCAGTCCTGAGCTTCTTTTAAACCACAGCTCCACTTCCAGCTTTTTGGAGAGAAGAATCTCTCAGACTTCTCTGCCAGGCTGGCTTGAAACCAAGATCTTCAGATTTCAGCCTCCTGAGTAGCTAGGATGACAGGCTCGAGCCACTGGTGTTGGCTTAAAAGATTTTTTTTTTTTTTTTTGTCGGTCGTGGGGCTTGAACTCTGGGCCTGGGCGCTGTCCCTCAGCTCTTCAGCTCAAGGCGAGCGCTCTACCACTTGAGCCACAGTGCCACTTCCGGTTTTCTGGTGGTTTATTGGAGATAGGAGTCTCACGGTCTTTCCTGCCCGGGCTGGCTTTGAACCGCGATCCTCAGATCTCAGCCTCCTGAGTAGCTAGGATTACAGGCGTGAGCCACCAGCGCCTGGCTAAAAGATTTTTTTTTAAACCACATTTAAAAAAGTTCTTCTAGAGATGGACATTTTAAGACCATGAAAAGAAGCTGAGGTAGAACTCAAATCTGTCTCCCCTCCACACTGCCTCGCTGCTAGGCATGGCGTTGCTCCGTACTCAAATGCTGAAAACCAGGACTCTGCATCAGAAAGCCTGGAAGGGCAGAAGAGAAGATGGCACACCGCTGGCCGCAATCACAGCTCGGGGGCGAGAGGCAAGCTTGCTGCCAGTCCACTGAGTCAACCTGTTCAAGTCACTTTACCTGCAGTACCTTCTTTGGTCTTTCTCTTCACTTTCCTGCTTAATCTCATGATGCTGTGACTTTGTGGAGATGGCTATGAGAGATATGGCTTTTAGAGAAACTAGGAGAGGGTCTCAGGCCAGAAACCAGGGATCCTCTTGGTGCCCCTTTCTTCCACTCAGTATTGCCTAGCATCTCTCTCCCTTGAGGCCTCTGGCATGGATCACTCAGCACTCCCATCGCCCCCTTTCTCTTTTCCGAGCCAGAGTTTTCCCACAGTCCCCAAGGCACAGCTCCCTCTCCCCGCGGCACGGCTGCCCTCTCCTTCCTGCACAGTCCCCACTGGACTTCTTGCTCTGACTCCTGAGTGACAGCCACGCTCTCCCCACATTGTTCTCCTCGTTCATGCCCGCCCAGCCCCTCAGGCTCTGTATTTTCTGCTGCTCATAGACTTACCGCACTTGGCCCAGTGGATTAAGCAAGTGCCAGCTGACTAGCCCAGGGAGAGAGCACACTGAAGAATCCCAGGAGGCTCACGCTCCCTTCCCAGCTTCTCAGGTAAGATTAACCATTCTATTTCTTCCCCAGGCAAAGATGCCTCATTTCTGCCCAAACCAGCCCACTTTTTCTTACTTCCAGAGCTGAACAATAGTGGTCTCTTCCATTTACTGGGCCCTGGGTATTTCAGCAAAGAGCTCTTACAATGCAGGCTCTGAAGGCTTTTGGGCAGTGACCAAGCCACCACTGTAACGCGGTGTTCAAGTCTCTGAACAAGTTGGTTACACATGCCATTCGTGATCACTCGATCTACTTGGCGTAAATTATTCAGCTGGGAGTGTGGTGCGAGTGCGGCAAGCCACAGGCGCCACGTAGTTAATTATATTTCCATTACTAATTGCACGCAGCCCTACATTATCTTCTCACAGTGGAACGGCATGTAGCCTTGGGGAGGTCTCCGGATTTCCCTTTCACAAGGTCAGTGAGTGCTCCTGCGCCAGGGGCCCACGCTGCTGTCCCTCTCCTCCTCAGTTATACTCAGGGTTTCTGGACGTCTCTCTCCTTCCACTTCCATCTCCACCCACTGGACACTTGCTGTCTTCAGGCCTCTTTCCCCTCAAATGCCTGGACTAGCCCTGGAAGGCAGGGAACGCTAACCTTCTAGTGATTCCCTCAGAATCCCCCCGCATGCCAGCAAGTTCAAGCCCCCCAATCAGCTGCCCATTCTGGACGGAACAACTGGGACACCGGCAGGGTCTAGCCCAGCCATGGTATAGTAAGAAAAACAGCATGAGCAAGTAAGGGCCATGTGCGAGGAGAGATGCCAATCTGGAAGGTTCACTCCTCACAGGCCTTCAAGCCCAGCTTACAATGTCGTAACGCCCGGACTCCACGCCCGGGCCTCATACATAACTGTGCACCGTGAGAGGCCCTCGTCTACGACGGGTCTTTAACCTAAGCAGTGTTCTGTGGCGAGAGCCCTCGGGCCCCTCCCTGCTGTGCTCTCTGCCTTACCGACAGATGTCCACCAGCTGGTCCAGCTCTGAGCAGCTGCACTCGTACAAGTCCCGGCAGCTCCCGTGGCTCTGGTTCATCAGCTCTCCCAGCAGCTGGACCGTGTTGTCAGGTGCTTCTTCACAGATTGCCTTAAATCGCAGCACTCGGGCGGCCTCGCTGTACACGTGCTTTGCCCGCTGGTAGAGTTTGAAGACAAGCACTGGGGAAGGAAGGAAGGAAGGACAAAAGTTCCTCCATTATCAATAACTTAAGACTCGCAGTGGGTTTCTTTTTCACTGAAAGAATTCTTCATCGTTGAAATCTGTCTATTTGGAAGCCCATTTTAATTCTTCCTTGATACTGAATAAAAGCCAGACAAGCGCATGCGCATGCAGGCCATCTGCACATCTCGTTGGAAGGCACACGAGCATGCGCCAGCACATGCTTTCCATGTGCAAGGTACACGTGTGGTACTGTCCTGCTTCACAGACAAGGGCAGTGTGACACGTGTTACACCAGAGAGTTGCAGAAACAGACCAGACTAGGGACGTCTAGTCTTCAAGCCCCATCCTGTCTGCCTCCCCCCGTCAGAAAGGACCACAGACAGTGCTTGTCTGGCAATTACGTTCATGAAAGAAGCATCCTGGTTAGACAGGGAAGCCTGTTAGGTGCCTGGGCCTCTGTATAGTGCCGTGTTATTGACCATGACAGACAAAACTGAACCAAATGTCTAACGACAATATAAATTTGAAAATTTACGTACCGCTGCTATTAAAACCCCAACTCTAAGACAATTTGTGTGGGAAATGGTTCATTAGTAAGTGGAAAGACAATATATAAAACTATATGCACTGGCCGTAAAAGAAATGCAAGTTAAAAACAACGTTGAGATTCCATCTCACCCCGGTAAGATTGGCCAGTATCAAAAACATGAGCAATGACAGAGACTGGCAGGGCTGGGGGGGAAAGGAGCCCTATTGTGCTGTCGGTAGGAATATAAACTACTGTAGCCACTATGGAAGGCAGTTGGGAGGGTCCTCAAAAAACTAAACGGAGAATCTCCTTACGATCCAGCATCTGCCCCTAACATCACAAGTCAGGATGCAATAAAGACGTGCGCTCCATGTTCACTGCAGCACGGTTCACCACAGCCAAGAGCATGGCCAGAGCAGAGAGACAGCCCAAATGTCCTACAGCAGAGAAGTGGATCAAGAAAATGTGATGTGTATACACAACGAATGTTACTCATCTGTGTCACTGGCAAGCAAATGGATGGGCCAAGAAAAAAATTACATTAAATAAGGCTCACAGACAAATGACACGTTTTCTCCCATGTGGAAGCTAGATCTAAAATACAAACATAGACAATAACATATACAGGGTTCCATGCATACACTCATAAACAGACTAAAGGATTGTATACTTTGGGGAAGAGTCCAATGGTGTGACTCCTCTGAACAACTAATGAACTGTTTAACAAAATGAATACCAGAAAACAAACATATTGGGGGAGAGGGGACCAAGGGGAAGGGCACACAAATGGAGGAAGGATGAGCAAATTCAATCCTGACATTCCACAGACGTTATGGAGAAAGTGAACTAAGTAATGAAGGAAGGAAAGGAAGGGAGAGAAGGGGGGAGAAGGATGGAAGCAGCGACACTGATCAAGATGCGCTGTACTCATAACCTGACTCAAGGAACTGTAACCTCTTTGTTCAACCACTTAATAAAAAACTACGTACAAAATGATCACGGTTGTGCAGAGACAGACACACACTTGTGTACATCTTGAAAGTGACACGATTTTAATAGTCTGTCCCATTGCCTCAATTTCCATGAGGGCTCTGTAGCTGGAGGCACACAAGCGCGTCCTACCATGGGTGCCCTTGAGTAACAGCTAGAGTACTGCCAACTTCACACATGCTCGGCAGAGGCTGCAGAGGTGGGCTGGGAGGGCTGGGAGAATGGATGGAAGCTCCGTGGCCAGGGCTGAGCACCAGAAGGTCTCTGACAACTCACTAAACCCACGCTGCTGCGTCCACAGGGCTTCATTTCTTCCTGTAGAGCAAGGGTGAGACCTTCTCATGAGCCTTGCAGCTCTCACATTTGTTAAGTCTACGAAGAATATTGTCCAAGCACATCCCTCCAACATCCCTCAGGTACCACCCTCTGTCACTTCCGTCTGCACCTGCCTCTCTGCTCTCTGCCCTCCAGGCTGACCTGCAGAGATCACAGATCCAATGGGAGGAAGAAGACCGGAGAGACGGGAGGAAGGAAGTACATGCTGAGGATTTCTGCACAGCCACCTGGAGCTGCCCTGTCCCTCTGCTGAAGGGCACTGACCTTCCTTCAAGGTAGCTTTCCTCCTGTGTCAGCTTCTACTTCTCTCTCCCCCTAAAGTATGACGCCTTTTCAGAAGCACATTTACATTCCATTTATGAAGCAAAAAACCCTATGAAAAACTCAAGTTGAATCTTTTCTCTTGCACAGGATTGTCCTCTTCCCCCCTCCCCCCCTTGGTCAGTCATGGGTCTGAACTGTGGGCCTGGGCGCTGTCCCTCAGCAATTCAGCTCAAGGCTAGTGTTCTACCACTTGAGCCACAGTGCCACTTCCAGCTTTTTCTGCTTATGTGGTGCTGAGGAATCGAACCCAGGGCCTCATGCATGCAAGGCAAGCGCTCTGCCACTGAGCCACCTTTCCAGCCCAGTCCTGCTAACTCTTAAGAGCTGGATGAAAAGATGGGCAAGGATCCAGCCAGAGAAGGGCCACTTGTTATGAACTCCCCTGCCATCAATGAGGAGGTGAAGCCTTTGAGGTGATTCAGCTTAGGTAAGGTCATGTGGATGTAGTTCTGCGATGCAACTTAGTGTCCTTATGCGAAGAGAAAGAGACTAGAGGTACAACAGCCAGGGACTTTATCAGACAGTGAATCTGTTGGCACCTTGATCTTGAACTTCCATCCTCCAGACTGCGAAAAGTAAATTTCTATTGTTTAAGCCACTCAGAGTATGGTGATCTTGGTATAGCAGGCCAAGCTAACAAATACACTGTTCTTAGGGCTTATGTAAAAGCTTTGTCACTACAAGGATGGGGCTAAATATTCTTTTTTTTTTTTTTTTTGGGTCCGGTCGTGGGGCCTGAACTCTGGGCCTGGGCGCTGTCCCTCAGCTCTTCAGCTCAAGGCTAGCACTCTACCACTTGAACCACAGCGCCACTTCCGGCTTTTTTCTTTTTGCTTATGTGGTGCTGAGGAATCGAACCCAGGGCCTCAGGCATGCAAGGCAAGCACTCTACCACTGAGCCACCTTCCCAGCCCCGGATGGGGCTAAATATTCTATAAATTAATGAATAAGTAGAAAGAAGGTTTCCTTCAACAGTGCCCAAGCCATGAAATATTACTTTAACTACTTGTATGAGTGAAACGCAAATTCATGTGACTTTTCCTATGTGTACTCATCAAATCCAATTAGTTGTTCTTTCCCTTCTTCCTCTTCCCACTGTCATATCAAATTTGCACTCGCATTCTCATTCCTTCTGGACTGTTTTGCTGTGACCTGCTAATTGACATCTCTGCCCTAGTTACTCACTCCTCCCTGCCTCCTGGACAACGCTGCCAGACCGAGTTCCTAAAATAGCCTTCCCCATGGTAGTTCCTCCCCAGCCTTCACGTCCCCCAGCCCTGACAGCAGCGCTGCCCATCAGCCACACCGCCACCCAGAGTCACCCACACCCTTCGCCTCTGGACATGCTCTGCCACCCCACACAGGAAGAGCTTCTTTCTCTCGGTGTCAAAATTGTACCCCCTTCTCAAAGTTCAGATTACACTTCCCACCATTGTACCCCCTTCTCAAAGTTCAGATACACTTCCCACCAAGGCCTCAGCTGGAAACCATTTCTCCTCCCTGAACTTGCAGGGCGCTTGTCCCTGGCTTATCATTTAGTGCTCATCATACACTTTCCATTCTAATGTATCTCTGAAACGAGTTCTACGCATTCCCCTCTAACGATGCTCACCCCACAGCACCGTCAACACCACCTTATGTGGAGGAGCTCCATGTAGGGCTTACACTCAGAATGATGCACGTCAGACTTTTTTTTTTTTTTAACTTTAGTTCAAACCCACCATGTCTCCATCTGGGCACTGTTGTTCAAAAAAAATGAGATTCTACTATTCACAGCCTAACAAAGTATGGAGGCTGAAGCAGGAGGACAGTAGCATTCAGCTTACTATTAAATTTGCAACTGCCGGGTGTCACTGGCTCACACCTGTAATCCTAGCCACTCAGAGGGCTGAGATCTGAGGATCCTTGTTCAAAGTTAGCCCAGCCAGGAAAGTCTTGAATTCTTATCTCCAATTAAACACACACACACACACACACACACACACACACACACACACACACACACACACACACACACACACACACACACACACACACACACACACACACACAGAGCCAGAAGTGGAGTTGTGGCTCAATTGGTAGAACACGAGCCTTAAGAAATAAAGGGAATGTGGCTTAGTGGTAAAGTGCTTGCCTAGCATGCATGAGGCCCTATGTTCGATTCCTTGGTACCATATAAGATTAATAAAAGGAAAAATAACCATTAAAATTTTAACAGAAGAAAGAAAGAAAAGCTCAGAGTGTGCTCAGGCCCTGAGTTCAAGCCTCAGAACTGGCACCCCCCCCCCCAAAAAAAATCACAATTGTTGGTACCAAGCTTGAATGAAAGATAAGAGAGATAGAGAGATGGCAATGGGCTGGGAGGAGTAAGCGCGATGATTAAATGTAGCTGGGGAAAAACACAACAACATGTTTTGTTCCATCAGTAGCTAGGCCACATGAATCAGCCCACACTGCAGTAGAAACTTGTGTCCATCGGTGAGTTCCTTGGAAATGGGAATGATTTATTTTAGGGCATGGGTATCAAAATATCCCAAGGGAAAAAAGTCTAACCAACATCCAGTACTGGCACAGACTGTCTACAAAATGCCCTCTGTGGAGAAACAACGGCACGGCAGCTGTGCCAACAACTTCTCCAGTGGCCTCCGGAGAAAGGAAAAGCAGCTGATTGACATGTGTGTGCCCAGGGTGGTGCCAGTCACTTAATACATGCTAATCTAATCCAGGTTGTACACGATACATTTTGAAAGAAAATGATTTTGGTAACTGTAGCTTATCATTATTCTTTTTTAAAACTTGAGGTTGGAAAAAAAAAAAATGTCTAAAATAGCAGCTTTAGGATTCCATATGTTTCAGTTTTATTCTTTCTCCTCCCACAATCACAGAGTTACAAAATCAGAGCAGAGAGGCTGGGGAGGAAAGAGGGGGGAGGAGGAAGGATGGTCTCTTTCGCCTGGAATGCCCGAAGCATAAGGGAATCGCCTCGTTTGCGGGTCCGCTGCCATGCACACTTGCAGCACATAGGCACCGTGGGCTCTCAGTCATAAAGCTGTACACAGATCCCTCCACCATGTTCCATATCGGGAAAAACAAACGAACTAACTGAATTTAAAAAAAAAAGCAATAGGACAGAACAAATACTATAGTAAAAAGCCATAGGTCCATCACCTATGTAAACAATTATTACCTCAAATAAGCTATTGATGATTTGCACATTTCCTTCTTACACATCTAAACGTGACCCTCTGTACAATCAGGACGCTTTCTTTTAATAAATGCCGTGCCATCGTCTCACCTAACTCAATCCCCTGTGGCCTCATAGTGCTATCTCATCCCGTCTGTATTTCAGTTTCCCTCGTTTACATGTCACTTGTTTCACACCAGGCTTTACAGTCATTTTTTTTATATTCTGCAGCCTCAAGGACATGTCCAAGCACATTTCAGGCCATATCCTAAAATAAAACAATGCAGTTTTATTAGGGAGAGTATGCTTTGCTTTTTCCTTAGGATCACCCGCCTTTAGAATTCAGTATTTTCCTTTAGAATGAAATGTTCTATAGTAGAAGCTGTCCAGAGAGATGTTTTCTGTTAAACCTTAAAGGTGCTGTGCTTTGGGAGCTGGCGGCTTGGGTATGTCCACTGTCCCCACACCAGGGCCGCGGAGCAGAGCTATGAGCATGACTGTCTAATGACCAGGTGCCTGGGCCACTGCCCTGCTCACACGCCCTTACGTAGACAAACAGTGGGCAGGGTAGAGAGGGCATCTGTTTTCAATTGTGATCTAAAGTTATCTTGCCAAAGGCTACAGGAGATTTGGAGACCACCCCTTGGAGGGAAAGCTGCACTATGCTGGCTGAATATCACAAACGTTCTCGAAATCCAGGGCTCTGGTTTATTACAAGCTGGCAGTGCATCAGGTCTCTATTATACAGATACCCCAAATCCAAGAAAACCCCCAATTTGGTCCATATCAGCTTTCTTCCCTGTGCTGCAGCTAACTTTATATCCAGATGTTCCAGCTGTCTATAAGCTCTCGTAATCCACGAGAGCACTTATCCTATTAAAGGATGAAGAAAGCCATTTCTGTGTTCATTGCATGCGTGATTACTTTGGAGGCAAATTCAATTTCAGAATCTAACACTAAGCTAGTACTGTTTCCCTGTACTACTCAGGGCCCATCCTATCCAAAGCAAAGGCCAGTGTTCAAAGCCAACACAGCCGCTGGACTCTGGGAGCGTGGTTTATCCAGTGTGAATCTCAGCAAAATCCCGTCTCAAACCCCACAGCCACGACACCCATTCTGAAACTGAAGTCTTCCGAATTCAAATCTGTTTGAATTACAGAATAAACACTTCATTTTCCTTAGATTGTAAGTTGTTGCTAGCTCTCCCCTTCCTCAGCTGCCCGGCTTCCCCCTCATGGCCTTCCCACCCTTCTCCCCGCAGCGCGGCCTCCTCACTCCAGCTCCAGAACACAGGGCTGCCGCCAGAGGCCCAGACAGTGCTTCATCTCCACGTGCCTGGCCTCTGTCATTCAAGTGTCTCATGTCCAAATACAAGGAGGCCTCTCAACTCCTCTCTGGAGCAGCCCCCCCCACCCCCCGCCCCACACTCTCTCCATCTTGTTTTATTCTCCCAATACCCCATCCAGTATTTCCTTGTATGCTTGTTTGTTTCTGGTCTGTACAATTTCCCAGCACTGCAAGGCCTTTTGTAACTGTTCGCCACTGCATCTCCAGCAGCTAGACTAGATCTGCCACACAGTAGGGACTCAATGAATGTTGAATGCATGATTCAGTTCCTTTAACAACAACTCTGCTAACTATAGTTATGGGGCAAATGCGATAAACACAAGAGCTATTATTTTGGCAATTCATACTTCTCAGCATTGAAGTGTTGAAGGCAACTAGTAAATTTCAGTGCCCAAAGAATACCCTAATGTCCACGATCATAGATGACCAATAGTTGTTTATGTTGCATTTGTGCTTAGATGTAATAGAAATTTCTCAAACAAAGGTGTTTCAAAGAAAAAGGAAGAATAAACAATATGTAATCGTAATTAAGATAAACTTTTTCATGTTAGGCAACCTTTGAGGAGAATGGTTACACAGCCATCTACCAGAGCCCACCTCTAATTAAAGAATTTAAACTAGGACACAAAATAATCCATTCTTATTTTGTCATGTTTGGTGGCAAAGAACAAGGGAAAGTCTGTGACAGAAGGGAGACACTGGCCTGGTACTCTTCCTCATAAAAGCCCTGGGGGCAGCAGCCACAGGCTGTGCCGTGAGTGACCTCCTGCAATCTGGGGAGCTCCCCACCCGCTGTGCAGGCGGGGGCTGGGGGCTTCATCTTCAGTCTCCCAACTCCTACCAAGAGCGATTTGAAAAGCTCTGGGTGAGGTGGCCGCCTAACAGCATCAACCCGTAGCTGAGTACTGCGTCTCGGCCGTGTGTGCTGCTGACTGCCTGGGGGACAGCAAAGATGCATGAAGTAGAAAGCATGTCTTGTAGCAACGTGGCTAAGCAGGGAAGGCAAACAGATTCCTGTGCCAACTGTGGCACATCCCTGTGCCCTCGGGATAGAGGGCTCGCTGGGGGAGCACCAGTGCTGGGAGGAGTCGCAGAAGAGTGGCCTTTCCTATGACTTTTCTGATGCAAAGACAGAGAGCCAAAGGTCAGAGCAGGGAACTGTATTCTCAGGCCTGCAGAGAACAAGCCAACGGGAACCTAGGATCCGGGCCCAGCAAGCCCTCCTCACCTGAGCCTCTAACCCGGGGCCGCACCGCTACACAAAGATTGTAGATTAACAGCCCATGGGCCACGGTCAGCCACGGTGATGCTTTCTGGACATACATACTATACCTAAACACAGAAACTGTACGTGACAGTCTGGACTTCTGCTTTCTCCGGGCAAAGCTTGCTGCCCTGGCTGGGCAGGGCCTGCTTCCTGCACAGCAATCCCTGGCTGGGGCTGAGGGGAGACCCTGTGCACCTACCTCATCCCACCGGTTCTGCTGACCCAGAACCTCACGCTCAGCCTGCCTCACTGGTCTCTACGTGCACGGTCCCAGGAGGATCTGTGGGTGGCCTTTGTTCCACAAAGCTCTGTGGAATTCCTGGCAAAGGGGAAAGTGGGCAAACCTCCCTTCAGAATGAGTCATGACACCACTGCAAGTCACTGAAAGTCCCCTACCTTCAGCACATGGCTAAGCTCCATGCTCCATGCTGTCTGTCTTCCTGTGACTTGCGTCTTTGGTTTGAGCTGTGTGCCCAGACGTGGGTCTGCGGATACCTGCAGCCATTTCATGTCTCATCCACACTGTTGAAGACTCACTACGAAAGCAGGGGGACCACCACCAACAAGATACACGGCATCCACGGCCTCAAGAAGCGATGATGGTGCATTAGAGAAATCACAAGTAAGAGCAACAAGAGCAACACAGGCAGCTCGGGTGGATACATGAAGTCTTGAGGCCCCTGATCAGGCTCGCCTGAGAGCAAAGCCCAGAACAAAGAACCGGACACAGTCGGCGAAAGTCTAGGGAGTCGGATCGGGGAGTAAAGGTGGGGAGAAAACAAGAGTCAATAAGGGAGCTTGGCAAGCAGGCTGCCAGCATGAGCCACGCGGCCTGGCCGCCTGGGGGCCTCAGGAGCCACGTGGAAGGCTCCCTACAAGCGGCGCACACAGGACGGGACGCCGCACTGACACACAACACTCTTTTTTTTTTTCCTGTCGGTCATGGGGCCTGAGCTCTGGACCTGGGCGCTGTCCCTCAGCTCTTCAGCTCAAGGCGAGCGCTCTACCACTTGAGCCACAGTGCCACTTCCGTTTTTCTGGTGGTTTATGGGAGATAAGAGTTTCATGGACTTTCCTGCCCAGGCTGGCTCTGAACCGCGATCCTCAGATCTCAGCCTCCTGAGTAGCTAGGATTACAGGTATCAGCCACCGGCGCCCAGCAAGACTCTCATTTTTTGAGTGCCCATGGGTTTAACTTGTCCACAGAAGGCCTGAGCAGGTAGAGCTGCTTTGAGTGACAGAGGCACTCAACCCGCGGCTAGTGGCGATGGCTCCTGGCCATGCGCGATGCTGCCGTCTGGGAGTGAACGATGCTGCCATCGGGGAGTGAGCGGGGACGAGGGGTCTGTGGGGGAGGGAAAGCCTGCAGAGTAAAAAGATGAGCAGGTGTTCAGCAAACCAAAAGGAGAGGTAGAGGAAGGACTGAGAGCGTAAGTCAGGACATCATGGGGGAAATGTGGAGATGGAAACTGTGGCTGTTTCAGAGAACCCACAGGGCTTCGAGCGGTCCGGAACGTGAAATGGCTGAGGGAACAGAGCCAAAGGAAAACTCACAGCAGCAGCCAGGGGACAGAATCGCGCCTGGCACGTGATGCTGGGGTGCTTCAACGGCATACTTCCAATACGCCCTTTTAGCCTTTGGGAAAGACGGCAGAACTTTTCGAGGCCCTCTCCTGTGTGGGTGCACAAATACCCAAAATGGTGTGTGCGGTCCAATGTCCATGCAGACTCCACAAAGCAGTGGCTGGACCTAGAAGAATTCGAGTTAGAGCTGAGAAGCATTACAGGTGGTAGCAAGGACAGGAGTCAGGATTCCTAGCTGGGAACAGAAATCCGCACCACCCAAATGAAGTGTGAAAGGAACTCATTCGGAAGCTGTTAGGAGGCTCACCAAAGCTGTTAGGATTCATTGTATATTCCTATGGTGGTTCGAACATAAGCGCTGCCCCGCGTCACGCGAGAGTGGTATGGTATGGTATGGACAGACAGCAGGCTGGACTGCAGATACTTTATCCGCCCATCCGTGCCGGTCAGGATCAAGGCCGCTGACACAGTGGCCACCAGGGGTGGTGGGAGCTGAGAACCCTCACTTCCATCTCACCAGTCTGATGGCTTAGCTCCACAGAGGTGAGCACAGCAGTGATTCCTCAGAGCCAGGAAAGGGCAATCTGGGCATCGTTAACCTCTCCTCTCGGGACCTCGGCCCAGCTTCCCTCATAGAACTGCATTTCAAGTCTCCTCCTTCTGTTCATTATCTGAATAGACCTCAGCCTGTGTACGCCATTCCACTCCATCCCCAGTACCCCACCGCTGAGCCACACGCGAGCACTCCGCACGCCCTTCTCAGAGGCGGTTTGGGAGCTAATCGCAGTTCGGGGAGGTGGCCGGATGCCCTCCCTGAACCTCACACGGCAGCTCTGCATCAAGCTTTACCGATACAGGAGAATTCAGAACGCTGATTTTCATTTCACAAATGAAAAAGGGGTAACCTATTTTTGGAAATCAGACTTCATCTCGTGATGAGTCTAAACAGAATGAATAAACACACTGGTCCGAGGGAGGCGCAAGGCTTTGCTGCGTGGGAGTCCAATTTGTCTTCCTGAGGCTCTCACTCCCCACCAAACTCTCGCCCTGTCGGGGTGGGGGGTAAAGCCCCTGTGGCTTCTGCTGCCTTTGCATAATCGTGTCGCTGCACGCTACTGACCAATTTCTGTGCAAAATAGAAAGATCCACGGGGCTAAGCCAAGAGCCGGTTTCCAAGAACAGCAATTCAGAGGTGGGTGGGGGAAACCGCTTCACAATCCATGCTGGGCCCTCTGTTTCCCTGGGCAGCAAATTGTAAAAAGTCCCTGATCCGAGGCTCCGGCTCTTCGCAGCACTTAAGCATTATAATGGAAAAACACTATACAGTCCTCATTGAAGTTAGTCTGTGGTTTCTAATTTATTTTCCTAGTAATAGTATTTTTCATACATGCAAAGTTTCTGAAATGGTCAAACCCACAGAAACTTAACTGCTGTTTTCAGCCACATTAGCTTCCCATTCCCAAGCTGCGAAGACTAAATTAAATTAGCATTTTATATTTAAAAGGGGAAAAAAAATCTTTAACTACCTGCTTTTAAAAGCAAAACCACCGATGAGAAAAACATATATGCACTTTGAACACAAACCACATCAGTTCATGGAAAACTGCATTCCAAGAAGCATTTGTGAATACTGTAAAATCCGCAGCATAATGCCATTTGTCCATGGACAGTAACAGTGCCCACACGTTTATAGCTTCCTTTCCCAGAGCTGCAACCAATCAGCCAGCACTGCCCATTTCCCAATACAGTTCACTCCCCTGGTTTCCAACTCTCGCTACAGTCACCCTACCTGCACGTCACACTCTGGCAATGGAAAGCTCCGGTAACTCCAAGACAGAGCCTACGGCCCCCTCCTCCCACCCTGTACTTCACCTTCCGGAAAGCCTGGCCACTGTGTCACCTTCCAACTGCTCTACTTTACCCCAAGACCCATACACAGCCGCCATAGCAAACTCCCCAGATCACCACTGCCGTACTCCGGAATACCTAGCTGTGTGAAAACCTAACATTTCCTTCGTCGTCCAGCAAGTGAAGGCCTTTATTTTTATTTTTTCCTTTTTGTCGGTTGTGGGGCTTGAACCCTGGGCCTGGGCGCTGTCCCTGAGCTCTTCAGCTCAAGGCGAGTGCTTTATCACTTGAGCCGCAGCGCCACTTCTGGTTTTCTGAGTGATTAATTGGAGATCAGAGTCTCATGGACTTTCCTGCCCGGGCTGGCTTTGAACAGCGATCCTCAGATCTCAGCCTCCTGAGTAGCTAGGATTACAGGCGTGAGCCCCCCCCCCCCCCCCCCCCCCGTGACACACTCAGTGCTTTCCTTTCTGATAGTGTGTGGTGGTGCTACCTCCCCTGACCTCTATTCCTGCTTGGCCCCTGTCAGCATCAGCATCCTACTCAGGCTAATTCTGCAGCTGTTTCTGTCACAAAGCTCTCTGAGAATGACTGAGTTGCAGGTATGCATCCCTCCCACTTGGGCACACAGCTCTTTCACATCCTATCTAGTGACCGCCATTTGCTCTGCTGCAGGAGGGTGGGGACTGGGCCTGTGCCCGAGGACTGCTCCTAGAGCATCACAGAAGGTCTGTAGTGCAGCAAGTTGCCAGTCAATGTCTGCTTGCTCCCATCTCATTAGCAAGGGAAGAATCTGGAACGGCTCCCCAGATGGATCACATTTTTATGTTTCCTTCCCAGCTTTGTTGTTTGGAACAGCTTTGTTCTTGGAAACGTGAAAGGAGGAGATGATCTCAAGACACTCTAACAGGAGCCTGGGGAGTTGGGCAGGAGATTCGGTCCATCAGAGCCGAAGGAGGAACTGTGAGAATGTGTCATGCTGCCCACAGCCAGCCTGGCCTGGGATTCTCACATAAAGGGCATGGGTTCCTGTCTGAGCTTTCTTCTATTAATTGAATTAGAGGAAAAACATGGAAGAGAATGAAAAGGGATGAAAAAGAGGCGAAGGAAAACCACAGTGCTTATCTGACAAGTAGCTGATTCCCCAGTAATGACTTTATTGTAATGCTAAATGAAATGAGAGCAAGAATAATGCTGGCCTCACTCATCACTAAGGCATGGTACCTAACACTCTCTTTAAACTATTGGTCTTCAGTGACGTACCTGTTCAGACAAGGAGTAAAGATTTCTCTCTCTCTCTCTCTTTCTCTCTCTTCTCGTCAGTCATGGGGCTTGAACTCTGGGCCTGGGCACTATCTCTCAGCTCTTCAGCTCCAGCCAAGCGCTCTACCACTTGAGCCACAGTGCCACTTCTGGTTTTCTGGTGGTTTACTGGAGATAAGAGTCTTATGGAGGGGCTGGGAAGGTGGCTCAGTGGTAGAGCACTTGCCTTGCATGCATGAGGCCCTGGGTTCGATTCCCCAGCACCACATAAGCCGGAAGTGGCACTGTGGCTCAAGTGGTAGAGAGCTAGCCTTGAGCATAAAGAGGCTCAGGGACAGTGCCCAGGCCCCCCAGAGTTCAAGCCCCAGTATTAGCAAAAAAAAAAAAGAAAAGAAAATGTCAGGCACTATATTATTAAGGATGAAAAGATCAAATATTGGAGGAGGGCTGGGAAGCTGGGAAGGTGGCTCAGTGGTAGAGCACTTGCCTTGCATGCCTGAGGCCCTGGGTTCGATTCCTCAGCACCACATAAGCAGAAAAAGCTGGAAGTGGTGCTGTGGCTCAAGTGGTAGAGCGCTAGCCTTGAGCTGAAGAGCTGAGGGACAGCGCCCAGGCCCAGAGTTCAGGCCCCACGACCACCCCGCCTCCTCCCAAAAAAATGTAGTGAGGTTAGAAAGATTAAAAAAAAGTTTCATGCTCACAGACAGCTAATGAGGTGCCCGAATCACAACACAACTGGCAAAAACCCGAAAGGGCAAGTGAAGAGCTGCCAGTCCATGGCATCCTACGAGCGTCCCAGGACGTGAATGCGCACACGTGGGTTGGGGTGTGTGTGTAACCTTGTGTGCATGTGTGCACACAAGCTGGCTTAGTGTACACGTCAGCCTGTCTCCCTCTGTTAGATTCTCCATTCCTGACCCTCCTCAGCCTCACTGTTGTCTTTCTCCTAAAGCTAAAGGAGAAGCACATGCCTCAGGGATGTGGGATCCAAATCACATGGTATTGCCAAGAGTGTGATGTAGAAACCATAAAGTAAAGGCTCGGAAGGTGGTTTGTTGTAGAGTGCTTGCCTAGCATGCATGAAGTCCTGGGTTCAATTCCTCAGTACCACATATACAGAAAAAGTCAGAAATGGTGCTGTGGCTCAAGTGGTAGAGAGCTAGCATTGAGCACAGAGAGGCTCAGGGACAGCGCCCAGGGCCCAGAGTTCAAACCCCAGGACTGGAAAGAAGAAGAAAAACAAAGAAAGAAAAGAAACCGTGAAGTAAGTTTTTCTGTCGGCAGAGGGTGGGGTATTGTTTTGTTTCATGTTGCTATTGACTCTAGATGATTCCTGAAAGAGCCATCGGTGCCCGTGACCTGTACACACCAAAAGCCGTCAGTGCCACTCGGGGCTTCAGAATCACAGAACCCGAACAGAGTACCAAGTGGCCAGTACTTCTGCAGCGTATGGTCATGGACGAAGGGGTCATTTTTATAATGAAATTTGTGTCTTTTTTAGGCAGTTCAGGTAAGTAGCCAGGCCAACCCAACTAGAACAGATGCTTCCTATCTTCTCCCTCTTCTAATCTGGCCAGCCCATTGTTACCTCAGTTGTCAGTCCCTATCTGTATGTGTTTGTCCTCCACTATCACCCGTGCTGGACACACACAGCCATGTCTCCCGGCTCTGACCATGGCTTCAGCTTCCCCCCAAGCCCATCATGCCTTGGGAAATACCCCTCCCTGCCACTAAGTCTGGTGGATGAGCCTCTGGGGCCATGGGGCACTAGACCACACACTTAACTCATTTGTGTAGGCAGTGCCAAGCAAGTAGTCCTTAAAAATATTCCTAGCCAGTTCCTGGGGATGGTTTGTAGTTTTTCTAAACATCTAAAGGAGCTAAGGATGTTGCTTTCAGGGTGTGTTTAATTTCAATTGTCTCTGGGTTTTCTAAGCCTAATTGTTAGAAATCTGCACAGAGCAAACACCGGTTGCAGCGCAGGGGCCTGTGGGAGTATGGCTGCCTCACAGCAGCTGCACGCCACTGCTGGCAGACACACCTCTCCCCGCCACCTCCAAGTCAGCACGGCACAGACACACTCAATCCAGGTGAAGCAGCCATGCCGGCGAAAGGAGCACACCGGCGGTAGAGCCCCCAGCCCTTCTCTTGCATGGCGTTCCATGGTGAGGACAGACGTTCAAGTCAAAGCCAGGGTTCACAGCTCAGTTCCCAGAGGCGTCCCTGCGCGCCGGCCAGTGCCACCTCCGCCTCCCTCCACACCGGCTCAGCACAGTGTCATCAGCAGGAGTCACATGCTCTAGACAGTTAAGAAAGCCTTTAAGTCTTAGGCCAGAGAGAGCAAACGCCGCAAGGATAACCCAAAGGGTAAAAGATCTGATCCCTACACCTCAACTGGAAATCTGGCTGGCTTAGACGGCTGGATTTAGAAAGTAAACCTAATGATATTGACCTAGGCAACTCCAGAACCACCGACTAATTTATGATCACAGGGAAACCCTTTGAGGATGGCAGAGTTACAAAACAGATCCATTCCTTGATGATCTCTTTTTCCCTTCTTTTCTTCCTGAGGAAGGCAGTCGGTCACCGACTCCCCGTGGATCCCAGCTCAGCCTGCACCCGCGCCTCTCGGCGTGTGCGCTCCAAGACCCTGCTCCCTGAGGAAGCCCACGACTGCCGTTGAGAAGGCAGCTCGGACCTGAGCCTCCTCCGCGCTCCCGGGGCCGGAGAGCCCGCAGAACCTATGGGATCCCCGCCCCCTCTCCCCGCCCCGCATCCTCCCGTTAGACACTGAGTCCCAAGAAGGTAGGGACCGTGTTCCACCTATCTGTCACAACACCCACGTGGAGAAGCACGCCTGCGTCGCCCACTCACCCGCCCTCCACAAGCGCTGATCTCAGCGCACGGCTCGACCATCCTCAAGGGGGATTCCTGTGCTTCTCATGGCAAAACTAAGGCCCTCTCTGATCAACGGCTTTCATGGGGCGGGAATCAGCAAACTCTTCTGCAAAGGGCAGTATTTAGTTCTGTGAGTTCTCGGGCCCTGTCACAGGTCCTCTGCGGGTGTAGTGCAAAGGCAAGCACGGCAAACACTAGTGAGAGGTGGTTTTACCAAAACAGGTGGTGGGTGGGGGGGGTTTCACCACACACTTACTGTGTTTGCTCATCTCAGTTCTAGAGGCTCAGTCGATGTTCATCAAATTAAACATGGATCAAACAGTGTCAGGAACCAAAACCCCATCCCTGCCCGCAAATTATGGGATGGAAATGGGATCCCAAGGCTCATCTGTGTGCCAAAAATCCCACCTTCCCTGGCGGCCCCCACAGGGAAATGCAATCTTAACTAGACATCTGTGTCCCTAGTACTGACCTCCCACAAGCAGACAGCCGTTCACCTCTAAAAGAAATAGTGCGCTCTGTCTTCATACGGTGGCTCCAATGTACACCTGGTTTCCAGCAGTTTCTGACGTTATCAGTATAAAAACAGCATTACATGAAAGCAGCAAACAGAAATAAGCTTCCGCGCTGAAGTGCACTGCAAGTTTCAACATAAGCTTTGGATTTTCTGGAGCTCCAGGGTGATATCTACAGCAGCGATGAGCAGCGTTCTTACCTGGACCACCTTCTATCAATACGGTTAACCATCAGGAAAAGGGATAGGAAAAATGTGAAATAAAGAGCAGCTAACACAGTTGTAAACCTCGGGAGCGTAGGAATGATGCCTGCCTCATCCTTCTCTCCTGGAGAGAATGCGTGGCATACTCCAAGAAATGTTGGGGAATGAATGAGTGAATGAAGCTAAAGACCTAGAACATTAGATCTGCCAAAGCACACATGTTCTGACTTCCCTAACATGTCCTTTAAGGTCCACAGGGTTTGGAAACGCTGGGGGTGGCGGGGAGAGGAGGCCTTGTGCTGGCCGTCCTCCAGCAGACTCACCATCTTGGGTGTTTGGAGTTAGGATCTGGGTTCGGAGGTCCTCCAGGCTGATTCCCAGACACATGCAGATCTCCTCGCGGCTATAGGGTTCAGGGTGAAGAGCCTCCTTGGTGAGCAACAGCATTGCTTCCAGACTAACCCCCAGCTTGGCCTGCACTTCTTCCAGCCTCATGACCTCGTCCCATTGTAAGCCTTTGTGCTTCGCCAGGAGCTGCAAGTTCACACCGAGACAATGGTCAGTTTTTCTTTTTTAATCTGATTGCACTGTGTTAACTAGCCAGCTGTTCAGATTTTTTTCCAGTCAACCTATCCAAATTTCCCACCATGGCTTGGAAGTGCATGCTGGATTCAGATGTTTAGAATTAAACATGCCTACGTGACACTCGCAGGCTGGCTAAATACTTGTACTAACACACACACACGCGCGCACACACACACACACACACACACAACTAATCTACGTTGAGTTTTTTTAAACTATCATTTCCTAATCCCCATGTAATTCATCCATAGTATCCCTCTGAGCCAAGTCCAGAGAACACTGTGCCAATCTCATCTGACTTGGTCCTGAGATGGACAGTTGGCCTGATTTCATTAGAGCACTTCCTGTTTACTACACGCCTCTTTGAAAATGGCTAATGAGTTTAAGTATCTGGGCGTTTGGAGTCAAGTCCCAGATTTTAAATGAAAACCTCATTGGTGACCTTATGAAAAATCACTTTGCTAGGTCACTGGCATGGTAGAGCTGTATGTTTCTCCACTGTCAAGGACGGAGCGTGGCTTCCAATTGTATCCACAGGCAGCCCCACCATCTGACCAGGCCTACCTACTTGCGGGAGCCCTAGTCCAGAGTAGATTCCTCTCATTCTTCCCCAACCACTAACATGCATCCCTTCCAGGCAGGTGACAACAAAACAGTGGTGTTCTTTCCCAACTGAGGTCTAAACAGCTCACTGCCTGGATGTGAGGAAGCAGGTGCAAAAAGAAGCTGTCAAGAAAGGAGGAAATTAGGCTTTCAGGAAGTGTGCATCTGATTCACTTGCCTATTCTGTTGATGATTTAATTTTCTCTTTTTGACAGGAAGCAGGACTTACCAAAAGACAATTGCAGTCTGGCAAGGGTCACTCATTTCTGAAGAATGTTAATAATTACCTTTTTTTAATAAAAAGCCCTGGCTCATATATTGGAAAGCAATTGTTTTTAAGGCACAGCTGGGAAAACAGACAACAAGATTATGTTTCTCTGTTCAATTATTTCATAGGACATGGTTTTACCTCTTTTAAAGGAAAGATATGAACTAAGACCTTTCTCCTGGCCTTGTCTGCTTCATTTATTAGTGTTGCATGTACAGATAACCCATTCATTCATTCGTAACCTGTATTTCATAAATAGAGACAACTAAGAGACATATAATGTGAAGGAATAAACACAGAACATAATTAGTTTATATGGAAAGAGCTGATACAAGTGATCTCCTATAGCAATACTCCCTGGCAAAACAAATTTAGAATCTAAGTGAGATAAACAACAAAGCAACAACACAATAATAGAGCTACATGGTTCAAACTGTGCCTTTTATTTTCATAATTATTAACAATCCTCTGTGGTAATTATTATTACTCTATTTAAAAAAGAGTTAGGCGCTGGTTGCTCGTATCTGTAATCCTAGTTACTCAGAAGGCGGAGATCTAAAGATACTGGTTTCAAGCCAGCTAGACAGGAAAGTTCATGAGACTCTTCTCTCAACCACCAAAAAGTCAGAAGTGGCGCTGTGGCTCCAGAGGTAGAGCAGTAGCCTTCAGTGAAAAAGTCAAAGGGAGGGCCCAGGCTCTGAGTTCAAACCCCAGTACTGGTGCCCAGATGCACACCTGCATGCACAGATAAATGCCATGTCTAAAAATCATGTAAAATCAGGATGGAAAAACACTTTTGACAGATGAATTCTGGAGGGACAAGGAGCCAAGAAAAGGAAAAGGCAAAACATCAGAGAGCACCTCTCCCTCTGATCAAGGCGGACACATGCTTACAACTTTTTGGTCAACCACTTCTCACCCCTGTCCACACTTGGACTCATCACACTGGCCCAGGCACATGATCCAAAAAATACCCTGAGCCAGGGATTTGAGGAGGAAGTCTGCAAGGGACGGCCGCAGCCCACAAGGATCAGTTTTCAAAGGGAGCCTCCGTCTGGGTCTGGCTTTCCCTGTAGACAGGTCCTATCATACAGAAGTTCACATGTGTTCCAGCTTTATGCCAGTTCAGCCCAGGGTCCACTTAGCCCTCGGCGAGGGGGTCGACACCGCCACGGTGGGCATGGTTCAGCCGAGGGGGAAAGCCAACACATGCCCGGGCAGCCGCTGCCCAGCCAGGAGCTGGGGGCCGCGTGGAGGGAGTGAAATAGGAAAGCCACTTAAGCTCTTCCAAATTTGGACACAGAAAGATGAGTGGCAGATGAGCCCAGAGGGTGGGTGAGGTTTGATGTTGTTCAAAGACCGCACGTGATGAAGGAGTCTGTCACTCGTGGCCCTGCTGACTGGCGAGCTTGGCATTTGAAAGGCAGGACTCTGAGTCACTGCATCACGAGCCATGGGTCATTTCCTCACAGGTCCCCGGCTCGGCCGCAGGGCGGGGAAATACGGGGCAATAGCTTCTTGTCAACGTTGACCCTTCCCTTTCACTACGGGCCAGCACTAAGTCTTCCTATCACAGACCCCTTCTGGGAGGTTCCTGAGCACAGTGGGCATGAGAGGAACAAGTGCTTTGTCCACCGCCGTGGAAAGAAGCTGTGATGAGCGGTGGCAGAACCCTGTCTTAGAAGCAGGCCTGCGATGCCAAGAATCTAAGGGCAAAGACTGGGAGGGGAAGGTGATCCTGAGAGGCAGCGGTAGGGAAGTAGAGAGGCCGAGAGAGAAGCCAATAGGAGGGGCAGCAATGACAGGCGGGAGGGGGGAGAGTGGGAGGCTGCTGGGCCTTTTGGGACTTGTGGATAGACCTCAGATGTGTTCTACTCAAGGGCAAGAGAGCTGTGTCATCATCCCTCATCCCTGCTAGTCATGGCTGTCAAAGGCACTAACCCCCCTGGCACTGCTGGGTTGTCCCAGATACTAACTAAAACAATAAGCCCTCTCCTACAGCCAGAAACGGCTCTTGTTCTGAGACTGGCCAGGGATTCTGGTAGGGACGGCGCACAGACATGAGGCCTACTAGCAACCAGCCTGAAAGGGTCCACCTCTGACTGCTCGCTGCACTCAGCACTGTTAACCTGCCCGTGGAAAATTATTCAAGTCTCCTTGCCAGGTCAGTGGAGGGGGGAAAAAAAAATTCTGAACGCAGCAATTCATTCGCGAGGCTCTTTCCCATACATTTCCTTATGCATTACCTCCATACACAGTTTGACATAATGGGATCATAGGTGCCTTTAGTTTAATTGTGGACACCATTTTTCTCTCTCCGCACCCCTGGAATGCATAGCATTCAAAACTACCCTGGCTACATTTGCCATGATGGCTAATTCCTATCGTCCCATTGTCATAGTCTCCCTATTAGCTTGTATGCTAAAGAATCAACCTGGTTGCACAAAATGGACCTATCGTAATCCTCTCTGAATCTCCAGCAAATCATGGCTAACCTTTAAGGGTATCGGGGAAAGAGCAGAGGCTGAGACACACCTGGACTCTCCAGTCATTTAAACAAAATACCCCACATTCTGGCCTGAAATTCTCTGGTATGTGGAAAGAGGCATCGAGTGGTTACCTCACAAGCTATCATGAGACTGAGTAAGATAAAAAATAAAACATGAATCACCTTGTCTGGTCCAAAAAAGGCATTCTAGGAGGATCCATTTCCTTTCCCCTAGCCCTCTCTTGCCTCTTTAGTAAATTCTTCCCCATTTGGCTTCCCTTTTATATGCCCTCACACACACAAACGTTCCCTATTCTCAAATTCTTGAATCATCATTTCTCTGTGACTGTCACCGTCCAGCAATGAGAACCAGCGGCCTAGGCCTTCACTAACCATCCCAACCCTATGGCCTCCCAAAAATTCTTCCACAGCTTCAAAAGACACTTGCAAATCCACTCCTCTTTCCTTGGTCCTCTTAACTTTCAGCGAGTCTGGGATGCCAGGCACTCTTCAAAGCCACCTTCGAGCTCTCTGCTGCATGGGCTGCACTGCGTTGGCCCTGCTTCCCTTTCACCTTCGGCTCCATCTACCATTTCCTCCCTCAACTGGCTTTTCCTCTTTTATTTAGTTGAAGTCAATGCCCCAGCTTAACACAGGCCTTCTGATCTTCAGCTGCCATATTCTTTGCTTCAGGAAGCTGAACTTAGATCTTGGGTTCAAATCCTGTCTCAAACCAAATCTGGTGGAGGCTATCATCCTAGTCAAGCTGGAATTCACGGTATGGTAAGATTCCATGAAGAGGTTCCATGACCTACCTTTCCCAGTCACCTTCCACCTTGCTGGCTCCACACCTTTCAGTGACATCTCTATATTTGCACGCATCATTTCAGCGTGAGCCTGTAGTCCTTTCCTTCCTCATGCCTGCAGGCAGGGGAAGGCTTCTGAGGACTGACCACCCACCAGGCCGCAGGCAGACAGCTGGGAATGGCACAACTGGCCCCTCCCCACATGGGGATCACAGTCTATTTGGGGGGGAGGGTACGTTAGATAAAAATCACACGGTGGAGACCATAATCCAGCTGTAATAAATGGATAGAGCTGAAAATTACAGGATAGGGTGAGCGTCTATGTAAAGCATTTAACCTAATAGGGCAAGGGGCAGGGAGGAAAGGGGCCCTGGAAAACTTCTCAAAAGAGTAACATGCAGGACTGGGGTATGGCTCAGTGGGAAAGGGCTTGCCCTGTATGTGTACGGCTCTGGGTTTGATCTCAAACATCACCAAAACAACACCACCACCAACAAGGGGGTGGAAGGGGGGGAGAACAGTATTTGTGCCTAGAGTGAAATGAAATCTAACACCAAAGGCCTTTTATTCAACCCTTTGCTATGGCTTCTCTCATCTCTCTCCCCTTCCAGCCCACCTTCCTGAAATCCTGCGCCCACTTCCCTTCAATCAAGTCAGAAGTTCCTACTGGCAGACTGATGTTCCTAAGATCCCTGGCCTCTCTTCCAAAGCCAAGCCTGGGAGGTCCTTCGTCCGGCTGAGAAGGAAGGCCCTGCCACTCCCTGGCTCCACTGGACACGCATCGCCTTGTCCGCTCTGCTGTGTGCCTGGAGTCCCCGTTCTCCAGAAACGCCACTCTCCTCTTGGCAGACTGTGTCTGACTGAGCCAACAGAGTGAGTGAAATTGACCACATTCCTGGGTATTTGGTTTTTCTCTGCTGAAATACAAGGAAACGGCAAAGCCCGGAGAACATTAGGCCAACTTCGCACATTCATTCTATCAGCAGACAAAGAATGAGTTCCATATGCAGCACTAAGCGACAGGAGCTGAGGAACTGGGTGGGTGATGCCCCTTAACCAGACAGGATCTCTAAAAAGTCGCTGTAAGTCTCCCTTGGAGTGTCAAAGGACCACATGAAACTCCCTCTGTCACTGCATCTCACGTAAGTTACCACAAAGAGCTCAGGATACGCAGGAGGCAACAGTACAATTCCTCTTCCATTCCTGACTTCCCATCATACTTATTATTGGCATCACACATTTTATCCCTCAGTGTAACGAAAGGATACGCTCTTTTATAGACATAAAATATTTCTGGAAAAGCTCACACCATGAAATACATGTAAAATGTGAAGAATTTTGTGCCCATTAAAAATCCTTGGCTACTTTTTTAATTTAAGAACATAAACATGCGCCTCACTTAAAAGTATCACTTACGCAAGTAATAATTATAACTCTCTATTGAGTTTGTTTTGAAATGTTTTTACTTTAGTTCAAATGCTCTACAAGACTGACTTTTAATGAATCTAAGCCAATTAAGTGTGTGTGTGTGTGTGTGTGTGTGTGTGTGTGTGTGTGTGTGTGTATGTGTGTGTGTGTTTTCAGACAAGAATTCTCAAGGTAGCCCAAGCTGGCCTCAAATTCATGATCTTCCTTATATTTGCCTCCCAAATGCTATGATTACAGGTATAGGTCACCCTGTCCAGCTTCAACTAGTTTTGAGAAGATGATGTAGAGAGAGAAAGAGAAAGGAAACGAGCAAAGAAGGAGCTGTCAACATTAAATCGACGTAAATGATCTTTATTGGTTTACTGTACTTTCCTGTACTAACTAAATATGAAAAGTACTCAATTTCAAAAGAGGATTTTGGAAGGATAGGAAGGTATGGGAAAATAAGTGTTATTCATTACCATCTTCTCTTGGGGAATTCTCCTGGATGGCTACTTCCTATGGCTATTTCCTATTCCTATGAATATTCCATTACTATTGTCTGGAAATGAAAAGGCCATCCAGGTTGAGATCATCTTCTTTACCTTTTTACCTGAGAGTTAATTTTCTTATTCAGTAAGAGTGTCTTCCAAGAAAACTAAATTCAAATTGCCAAAAATGGAATCTCAAAACAGAATCTCAGCAGATGCTCCTGAGCAAAAGCTTATTTTCCTAACACCAACCTTCTGGCTACAACCAGTATCAACAGGTTATCTTTAACTCCCTTTTATACCGAACCCTGGATGCTCGTGATTTGCAGAAGCATGATTAGCAAATGCCCTACACCGTGATGCGGTCTTCACTTTCCTTCCTCCACATTGTAAGAGAAAAACTATTCTTTTTTTTTCTTTTTTGTCGGTCATGGGGCCTGAACCTTGGGCCTAGATGCTGTTCCTCAGCTCTTCAGCTCAAGGTTAGTGCTCTACCACTTGAATCACAGCACCACTTCGGGTTTTCTGGTGGTTTATTGGAGACTGGAGTCTTACAGACTTTCCTGCCTGGGCTGGCTTTAAATAGCAATCCTCAGATCTCAGCCTCTTGAGTAGCTAGGATTACAGGCATGAGCCACTAGTACCCGGCGGAGAAAAACAAGTCTTTAAAATAATGTGTTCTATCTACATCAGTTAGAAGGAATGTGTTCTAAAAAAGCTACATACAGATGCCAAAGTACCCCTCAAATGCACTTTTTTACGGTTAAACTCAAAGACATCCTCAAGAATAGGAAGTTCTGAACCAAGCACCAGTGGCTCATGCCTGTAACCCTAGCTACTTAGGAGGCTGAGATCTGAGGATCACAGTTCAAAGCCAGCCTTGGGCAGGAAAGTCCATGGGACTTTTATCTCCAGTTAACCACCAGGAAACCAGAAGCGGTGCTGTGGCCCACGCCGTAGAGCACTAGCCTTGAGCTGAAGAGCTGAGGAACAGCATCTAGGCCCAGGGTTCAGGCCCCACGACCAACAAAAAAACAACAACAACAACAAAAGACTAGCACTCTAGTACTTGAGCCACAGCTCTATTTATAGCTTGTTCTATATACTCTCATTGGAGAGACTTTATTGTCTGGGCTAGCTTTTTTTTTTTAATCTTTTTATTATCTTTAAGTAGTTGTACAAAGAAGTTCCCATTCTACAAAACAGTATATGAATACAAAGTGTCTGGGCTAGTTTTGAACTACAGTCTCAGCCTCCTGAGTAGCTAGGATTGTAGGCATGAACTACAAGCACCTGGCCTTCTTCCTCATTTTGTGTGTGTGTGTGTGTGTGCGTGTGTTTGTGTGTGTGTATGTGTGTGTGTATGCGTGTGTGCGAATGTGTGCGCGTGTGCACACTAGTCCTGAGGCTTAAATTCAGGGCTGGGGCACTGTCCCTGAGCTTCTTGTTTAAGGCTAGCACTCTGCCACTTGAGCCACAGTTTAACTCTTGCCCTTTTTATGTGTTGGAGATAAGTGTCACGAACTTTCCTGCCTGGACTGGCTTCAAACTCTGATCGTCAGATCTCGGCCTTCTGAGTAAGTAGGGTGACAGGAATGAGCACCTGGCTCTTACCTTCCTCTGGCATCGTTGGAAGAGGACTCTCAACACGAACCCATGGAATTGGTTTTAGCTCATCTGTGGCTGTGGTAGAGGATATCTTAATTTCGTGATAAAACCTTGAAAACAATATTGTGTATGTTTTGAAGTCTCCTTAGGAAAACTACACTTACTCATCAACCTCAAGATAAAAAGTCAACAAAAGTAACCCCTCAAACAAATAAGACACTAATTTCTTCCATCTCCTGAAAGAGGAAGTGTGTCCTAAAGGGGGGAAAAAAGTTCATTGAACCCTTGCTATTGAAAAGTTTACTGAGCTACTTTTCTTGAATGTAAACACTGATCAGATGCTATGAAGAGCTTACTGTTAAAAACGTTTTCCTACATAATCTTTAGAAATTAATGAGTAAATTGTGGTTGAAAGCCAGCCAGGGCAGGAAAGTCCATGAAACCCTTATCTCCAATTAACCAGCCAAGAGCCAGAAGGGGAAGTATGGCTCAAGTAGTAAAGCACCGCCTTGAGTGAAAAAGCTAAGGGACAGCACTCAAAAGCCCTGAGCTGGAGTCCCATTGCCCCTGCGCCCTCCCCCTCCTCCAAGACCTTGTGGGACTGGTAAAGGTGACAGCAGCGGAAGAGCCAGTTCTGTACCGAAAAGACTGAAAACAGCACAAGGCAGAGAAGAGTTCCTTGGCTTCCAGCCGGTCTCCTCCAGTCCTGGATTCCCCCCAATAGCATGTCGTTTCTGTGTCCCTTTTCACAGCACCAGGTTACTTAGCACCTGGCTAAATGCTAACCTTGTCTATTTGGTATCCTCCTACTTTAACTGTCCGTGCTGTCTGTCTGTAAATGCTGAACCCTGTCTGCTGCTGGGTGTACCACAGCCGCTTGCTGAGTACTTCTGGGATGGGTCGTGTGAACTGTGGAACAGAGGACCCCAAGACTCCCGTGTGTCCCCACCAGGCTTGTATCTCTACCAGCCACGGAGAAGTCTTCTGGGTGTGGGGAACTACACTAAGCCGCTAGTTTTGAAATGACCGGGTATACCTATATGAAAACAGCACATCTAGGGAGACCAGCAGGGTAAGAACCAGGAGGGAGGGGCTGACAAGATCCCAGTGGAGGAAACAAGACCAGCTGTTGTCACTCACTCCCCAGTGCTAACCCACGGCCTGCTGCTCCACAGACATTCCCCGCCCCTTTCTCCTCCACGGTGGAATCCAGAGGACCTCCCGGCTAGACAGATGTATTGATTTATCTGTTTGGAAGCAAACTGCTCCGCACCCAGTGACCTTCGGCTAGAATGCCTCTGCCCTCAAAATGTTCCCCTAGAACACTGGGAAGGGAAGACGTTAGTACCCCATCATGAAGTGAAAAAGAGCCTATTTGGGGTTTCACTGGTTGGTCGCGTTCGTACCTTCGCAGCCAGTCGACATTCCACCACCCTGACGTTGAAGTGGGAGGTGGCGGCTTTGTTCATCTGCACACAGCTGTTGGCAATCACAAACACCGCCCCGCTCGGGAGCTTCACATCGGTTGCCCTCAGAGGATTGAACTCTATCAGCTTGGCCTATTGGAAGAAAAATGACACGTGAGATGGCATTTATTTGAATTCAGAAAATACCTTAGCAGCACCTGTGCATTTGTTTTCCTGAACAAGTCTTCCCTCGAAAGGCCTTCATTCATTCACATACTATTTATGGACACCCAGGGGCTGGACTGGATGCTCGAGAGGGAGAGACAACTCAGACACGGGCAAGCGGTACCTCTGCCCTCAGAGCCTGCAGTGCAGAGGAAGAGGCAGGCAAGCGCCAGCGCAGCTGTTTCCAGCCTAGGTTACAGAGACACACAGGAGAAGCACCTGGCCAGGTCCTGGTGAGTGCGGTGTCCTCTGGAGAGGGAAATCTAAACTGAATCCTACAGGATGAGCCAAACTAGAGCAGAAATCTTGAAGAAAAGAATGTCAAGAAGAAATTGCTTCTGTGAGTTCAGGGGCAACAAATAATGTGAGGGTGTTAGCAGGGCCTTGAGTTTTAAAATCTGGCTGGGCCTTGGAGTTTGGGGAGCGAGAGGGAAGGCAGAGACAGGAGCAGCGGGGGGGGGGGGGGGGGGGGGGGGTCAGATGGGGAACCGAATGCTTTGTAGGCAAGGCTGTTCAGACTCTACACCTCATCTCCACGAACGGCAAGGCTGGTGCCCCCATGTCCGTTTGGCAGGCTTCGTCCAAACTACCCAAAGTGTTTTCTGAGTATTAAGGCAAATTTCCTCATGCCTTGTGTCTTTGGCTTAGGGGAATCAACAACAAATCTTCTTTATAAGAAGGAATGTAGGTGTTCTTGGACAACTGCCAAGCCTGTAGGAGTCTGATGCAAAATTAAGGCAAGATCTTAAAGAAGTGTCTGTTTCTATTCTGGAAAGGGGCATTTTATGGGCAACAAGCAAACCTTCTGCCCCATTTGGAGGACTTGAGAGCCAAGGGGAAGTGGTACACAGCTGAGGAATTCATTCCTGGCTCACGGTCAACATTTTTGTTCCTACCACTGAAGCCCCAAAAATGCTGACAGAAAAATGATACCAAAGAGTAAATTACAAAAAGAGGGGCTGTGAGGAGAAATGGTAGGAGAACTAACACGTGGCTTGAAAGCCACCATGGGAGTATGAAAAGGCCACAGGATGGAGGGATTCAGGGCAGGGGTCACGCCGGAGGCCCAATAACTAGGGAGCCCAAATACCTTAACGACAAAGGCGAGAGAAAAATTGATTTGGGGTATGATTCCAAATACTGAAGGTAGAACAGCAAATTAACTAGCAGCAGCCCTGAGCTACAAAGCAGTTGGGCAATCTCCTACAGTGGAGCCTAACAGAATGCGCTGCCTATCCCTAGCATGCTAGGGATCTCAAGGCCTTCCTCTCCATAGTCATTTCCTCTCAGTTGGTATTTCCAAATAATCTGTGCCACCTACAGTTCCTTCTTCTGCAAGAAATGATATGGACTGGTCCATGCCTCCTCCTTCAGTGCCAATGTAACGCTCACTCTTGGCACAGATTTCTGCCAGTTCCACCTGGAAAAGCAAAAATGGATTTATTTGAACTGTGAATATAGTTATGATCTATTTCTCACCCACTTTTTAGTCCAGACATGACACGTAGGTTTGAACTCCAGGGCCAACTCTCAAATTCACTGGGACAACCTGTTAACTGAGGCTCTGGACTGCCATTGAACCTGGTAGAACATACGGAGATGAGCTGCCAGCTCTGCTGTGGGTGTGGAATGAGAGGAGGAGACACTGCTTGTGCTCTCTCTATGAGACTCCAGAGACCAGCAACTTCCCCAGTCTTTCTCTTTAGACTCCATCCCTGTCTAGACATATCGCTGAAAATCTCAGGTCGGCACTCATTCATCGCTGCTGCAGCTCCTTTTGTCTTCTGCCACTGGACTATTCCTTAC
The DNA here is from genome assembly GCF_019054845.1 of Dipodomys spectabilis. Lineage (NCBI taxonomy): Eukaryota > Metazoa > Chordata > Mammalia > Rodentia > Heteromyidae > Dipodomys > Dipodomys spectabilis. Next base: position 9,526,600 of record NW_024870785.1, on the reverse strand, counting down.
GCAGCCTTCCTAAAGCCACACTAGGATCACAGTTTCTATACTCGAAAAGTGATGCCGTCTCCCTGACATCACCATTGAACGTAAGGATAGGACCTTTCACTGGGCACTTCTTCCAACCACGATAAAGAGGCCCGATGGATGAACACGGTTCTGATCCAAACTGAAAATTTCAAGAAGACTGCTCAAGAATCTATAGAAATCAAATCCAGTTAGGGCTGGGAAGGTGGCTCCGTGGTAGAGCACTTGCCTTGCATGCCTGAGGCTCTGGGTTCGATTCCTCAGACCACATAAGCAAAAAGAAAAAAGCCGGAAGTGGCGCTGTGGCTCAAGTGGTAGAGTGCTAGCCTTGAGCTGAAGAGCTGAGGGACAGTGCCCAGGCCCAGAGTTCAGGCTCCACGACTGGGCCCCCCCCTCCCCCCAAAAAAAGAAATCAAATCCAGTTAGATCTGTCAGACTATCTCACATATATTAATACAGCCTGGTATTACTTCTCCCCTGCTGACCCTCAATAGCCAACTTGTGGGCCTCATTCACTGGGCTGCTTGCTACGGTAGTCACTGAAACGCTCCTCCACCGTGAGACCTGTTTGTCCCCACGTTGACATCCACTTTCTTTGAATGCGACACATGAACGAACACATGATCATTTCATGTCTTCACTCTCACCGCTATTCAATGAGCCAGCCCCTCAATCTTCTAAGGCTAGATTCAGAACTCTCTGTCTTTGTTTGACTAGAAGATATTTGGAGCATAATCACTCTGAAACCTTCATAGACAGCAGTCCCTTCTTGTCTGCATGGTTCGCCAAGAAGTCTTGAGTGATCTAAGGACTTCTGTGTGCCCTGCGTCCCACCATGCCAAGCACGCGGTAAATTCTCACTAAACACCTGCTGCTTTCATTTTGAGAATAGTGGCCCAAACACCATCAGACGGCGTTTGCAAAGTGTCAAGTTTCTTACTGGTCATGTGCGTCCACTCACATTAACGTTGCCTGTGACATGAGGTAAACTTGGGATGTTGACATCAGGGGCGTTGCGCGTGGCACGCTGACACACCGAGCCACATACCTATCCATAATAGGCACATTAAAAATAAATTGGCAACCAAAAGGTCAAAACACTCAGCACATACATACACAGCACTGTATGCAGCCCACGGTGATTCGTGAGGAGGCCTGGGTGCCCATCCTGCCGTCACAGGATGCCACATTACCTCCTCCTCAACAGAAGGTGACAAGTGCTTTTACCAAGGGCCACGCATGTGCCGAGTACGCCGTGACTCTCCTTCACGCCTCCAACAGTACCACCTCTCCCCTTACACAGAGGAGACCACAGGGCTGAGACGCACATTAACTGCATCCGTCTACCCCTCGCCTGAAGCCTGTGTTCCCTGCATCCTGAGCCTCCGATTACTTTCCCCAAAAGTAGAAAAGACAACCCACTTCTTTACTTCCGAGTGATGTGAAAAGACCAGATTTGCCAGTGTTTAAACAGCAAAGAAACTACAGTATGAAGTCTATGCCTCTTATTTTTGAAATCTCTTGATGTGTGACAGTTGTATACGGGATGAACACAAGATATTAATTTCTCAAAACTATCTAGAGAAATGCAGAGAGCCCCTAAAAGGGCCCCTTATCTTTGTATCGAGAGGACTCCACCTGCAGGACAGCGGACACCCCTGTTCCTTGGTTGCCACCTCTTTTTTTTTTTTTTTGGTCGGCCGTGGGGCTTGAACTCTGGGCCTGGGCGCTGTCCCTTGGCTCTTCAGCTCAAGGCGAGCACTCTACCACTTGAGCTACAGCGCCACTTCCGGTATTCTGGTGGTTTATTGGAGATAGGAGTCTCACCGTCTCTCCTGCCTGGGCTGGCTTTGAACGGCGATCCTCAGATCTCAGCCTCCTGAGTAGCTAGGATTACAGGCGTGAGCCACCAACGCCCGGCAGTTGCCACCTCTTGTAACACTTTCTAACAGGTTAATCAGAGAACAGGATGGACAATACCCAACAGCTCTAAATGGAGAGAATAAATAAAATGTAAATAAAGAAGTTAAAGGATAAAAAAAGCCAAGTGCCAGTGGCTCATGCTAGAAGCCTAGCTACTCAGAAGGCTGGGATCTGAGAATCTCGTTGGGAAGGTGGACCAGGCAGGTTGATCCAAGAGTTAGCTCCAATTAACCAGCAAAAATCCAGAAATGGAGGTGTGGCTCAACTGTTGAGTACCAGTGCAAAAGAGTATGAGGCACTGGTACACACAGGCGCACACACACAGACTCTCCCCGCTCTCTCTCTCTCTCTCTCTCTCTCTCTCTCTCTCATAGATGTCTCTGCATTTTACAAATGAGGGAACTTCCTAGGTTTATGGGCTGAGATTAGGCCAATGATTACTACAGCCACAGTTAAAATTCTCTTAATTGCCATACTATGTACTATGGAGAACCATGACTACCATCTAGCTGCAGGGTTATTGTGATAATCCTAAGAATTAAATAAAAACCCCTCCAATAAGAGCAACTCACAGTGCTCTAAAGCCCTATACATTGTCTGAGTTTGTTAATTTTACCAATGAGTAAATCTGTGCAAGAATTTGAAGCCCAGTGTGAAGTGGAATATAGAAGTGTTCAGGGAAAGACAATTGTAAAGATTCTGGATACCCCCACAAAGGCCAAATTACAATCTACAGTAATAAAGTCTGAGGAAAACGGCAAATTGTATGCCTTGTTTGAAGTATCCCAGACTGACTGGGGAGAGAAGTCCCTACCACTAAACAAAATACGCCTATAGTGAAAACCTCAACTGCAGGCTCAGCAGCTGGCTCCCCAGTGAGCCTAGCCCTTCCCTCTGCTGCCAGCAGCAAAAAGGGCAGGTCCTAAAGGTTAGGGGAAAGCAGAAAATTGTGAAACAAAGTTAAAAAGATGTGAGGGCGATCTGGCGGTGACATCTTGTCACCCCCTGATCACCGGACTGGATTTGGCTGATCGATCTGGCTGGCTAAGCGGTCTCCCCTTCCTCCACGTACGTCCCCTCCAAAGCTGCGCTTCAGTTGAAGAGGCCCAGTCTTCGGTCAAGGGTATATGAGTAGCTGCACTCCCCTGCTAGAACCTCCAAACAAGCCCTCACGGTCCAAGTTCTATTCAAGGAAACAACTACATAATCAGACAGTAGTACAAAATCATAGCCCAACACAGCGATGGCATGACCTGCACTCAGTCATTCGTGGAGGGGCTCAGTTGCACCAGGATGCAAATGGAGGTAGAGAAGGAGCGTCTGTCATGCTGAGTGAGATACGTGAGTGCCCGCGCCTTCTCTGCCCTTGGTGACACTGGATATAGAATCGTGAAAACATCCTCCAAGAATGATAATCTGAGAGACTTGCGAAGGCACTACATCAGTGCTCCGTAGTTACTTATACTCTATAAAGTCTCAACTGACTTCACAGGAATAAGCAGCAGCTGTCAAAAACACATTAACACAAGTGTACAGAAAAGAAGAATGCTGGAAGCTAACCACAGAAAACTCAATAGGAATGCAGGCGTCCAGTTCTGGGACCACATCATCTTTCTACATGATGGCTGAGGAGGCCTAAGCCTTTCCTAGTTCTTTGCACCCCACAGACACAACAAAACCTGAAAACTGTGGAGCAAGATCAGCAAAGCTCTAACAAAGCTGGGGGGGGGGGGGTCCACCGTCCTTCCTTCCAGTCCATTGTCTTCTGCTGTTAACCAGAGCACTGTGGCCACCGCAGCTCTCCATCCCTTCCTTCTGAGCATCATTAGGGAAGACAATTTGCCAGAGAAACTTTGCTAATATTTGTGGCCCGCAATTAAGTATCTATTCTGACTTCTGCCCTCTAAACAATTAGAACTTTGACATTATTCATAGACCATCTTTATAGAGTTACTGGAAGTACTTAATAAGGCTACTTTGCCTTTCAGTGGTTCTCTTGGAACAGCCCAGGGACCAAAAGTCACGTGGGCTCCACAAATTAATCAGCTTGCCCATTCACTGGCCAGTGAGACTCAGGGGAACAGGGTTAGACGTTAGACTTAACAGTCACTTAGAAGCGCTAACGATTCACGGATGTGCTGCCTAACTAAGCCTAGATATTTATACGAACAATAAGAACAAGAAAAGAGGCGATATTAATACAGTGAGGTCTAACTTTGTTTAGCTGTGTTAGTAATGAGATTGTTTTTAACCAATCAGATTGTTAAAAGGTGAATTACACAAAAAGAAATGTTAATCTTTTGCCTCTGAGAAGCTTAACTATTCTGAACATACCTGAATCAAGACAGACTCAAATTGCCATTGATGAGCTACACTAAGTTCAAGTCAGGACAAAGAAGGAAATCAACAGTCCCATTCATTCACTCAACCATTGTTTAAAGGGTGTCCCATGGACAGGTGAACAACCCAGTGGCTGTTCTCAGAGGATATAATAGCAACACCGTCTTCCGGTGTTTTGCTACTACACTACACGCTCCTTTGGAGACACTCTAGACTGTGCCATGGAAAATAAAAACAGTAGTAATCATGAGCCTGCTATAATTTTAATATAAAAGGAGGAGAGAGTTATTTTTGCTTCACATCTCTAGCATAAAGAGATAAACCTCAAATGGTGCTGTGGCTCAAGTGGCAGAGCGCTCGCCTTGAGCTGAAGAGTTCAGGGACAGCGCTCGGGCCCAGAGTTCAAGCCCTACAACTGACCAAAAACAAACAAACAAACAAACAAAAAATCTGTTAAAAAAAAAAAGAAAAGGAGAGAGAGATACCTCAAAGGAATCAGTAACTTTTGTACTCTTTTACTCCAAGAGCAATTGTCTGAGGATACTGAGAATCAGTTTCCACAATGAGCATAGCAGATACAACTAATAACCCTGACGATTAAGACTGACAAGTTCCAGTCAGTACTACAAGAGAAAGAAATTTTTTTTAAAATGGAACTCAGCGATGGGTGACAATGTTGTCAGACACCTTGTATTCAGATACTGTTTTGTAGAATGGGAATTTCTTTGTACAACGACTTAGATTATAGAGGGGGAAAAAAAATTGGAGCTCAGATACTAAAATCAACAGAAACTAGAGGAGCAAGGCTCTGGAAAAGGACACTTGAAAACCTGCTAAAATCCCCAAGCATCAAACGGTCTCACCAGGACAGAAGGAGACTGTCCCACTGCAGAGTGCACGGTGGAAGGAACTCAGAGGGCAGCACTGCGGACACTGGGAATGCCCCGGGGGCAGAGTCCGTCTCTGAGTTGGTGTACATAGTAAGTGGCAGATCCAGGACTTGGATCCAGAACTCGAGACACTTGGCTCGTGCTTTTAAGCATAATATTACATTTTACCCTTAAGAGAAGAATGTGGGGAATGGATCACAAGCTCCAAATTCAGAAACTCCAAATTTTGAGTTTTCTGTCCTTATCTCTCACTAAGGCAGACAAACACAATTCGTTACATCCCTTTCATTGTTTAAGTTCCTTTTAAAAAAAAGGGAAAAAAGTGGGAAGCAGCAGTAAATATACACCAATGTAACTGTGATTGGGAAGATGTGTGAGAGAGCTGCAGAAGAAACACATTCCTGTGGGAAGGTGGCAGGAAGGCGGCCTGCTGAGCCTGATGGACTGGGACAAGCAGATGACCCCCGGCACTGCTACTGAAATGCCAGAGGTCTCCGATGCCTGTGGTGAAGGCTGGTGCTGCTTCCTGGTCTGGCAGATGGTTATTTTGGTTCTGATCTTCCCCAAATGCTAAATAATGATGATAATAAGGCATGGGCTGCCGGTCTACAATCTGTGGCTTGGCAAATGTTATCTTGGAACCGCACATCCCTTTTCCAGGGGCCCCACGTGCTCCATGGCCGGGGGTGAGAGGTCTTCATATTATGTTTTCAGCAATGGAGTCTGGTCTGGCTTGAAACCATAGTCTAGAACTTTTGACTATAAGCCAATATAAACCCTTCAGGAGAAGGTAAAGAGAGGGCACTCAGAAATTATTATTTCCCTTTCCAACATACTAACAAGCATAATAACAACTTAGAATAACACCTAGTAACTCTGATAACACAGACTAAATACAGATATAGACACAAATCAAAAAGAAAAATAGGGGCTGGGAAGGTGGCTCAGCGGTAGAGTGCTCGCCTTGCATGCATGAGGCACTGGGTTCAATTCCTCAGCACCACATAAGCAGAAAAAGCCGGAAGTGAGGCTGACGCTCAAGTAGTAGAGTGCTAGCCTTCAGCTGAAGAGCTGAGGGACAGCGCCCAGGCCCAGCTTCCAAAAAAAAAAAAGAAAAAGAAAAATAATTTCCCTGAACCATCATCTGAATCAACCAAATACATAACTCAACCTATGCATTTGCCTAAGACAAAGGAGTTCATTGGAAATGACTGTCAATCAGGACTACTTAATTGATTTTAAACTTCTGGCTCAACAAGCAAAAAAAAGACTATCATTCTACTATTTTATGACAGATATACAAGGCTTATCTTCTTCCTCCAATGGTATGAAATTAGAAGGCAGAAATATGCACCAACCTTTAATGGAAATAAATTAGGGATAAAAGAGAGGTCTTGGTAGCCACTGCCCCTCCCATTTGGTAGCCATTTACATGACCTAGGAAGGCATCCCATGTCCTTGCCTCCTGCACCTCATTACCACCTCCCTGTGTCATAGCTCCATATGAAAATTTAAGAGGCAGGGAGTGAAATCCAGAATATTCTAGAGTAGAGTCCAAGAGGAATGGGGCTGCTGTGATAGCTCTGGTGATGCCCATATTGTGTTTAGGAGACACACTTCTGTATCAGAATACAATGACCGGCAGAGCCTGTTAACAGCGAGGAGACACAAGGAACTGCTCAAATGCTTAAACTGAGGTCAACAATTTCAACAACTGGAGTGGAACGGTCCTTGAATAACTAGAATGGACTACAGCTGCGGGAGAGGACAGGAACTCACCAGAGGTTGAATCAGCCCTTATGAAGAGCACTCCTCAATAAATGGGGATAAATGAAATAAATTATCAGAACAATAGCCTTTGAAGTAGCAATATTACAAAAAAGCCAAAATAATTATTTACATTATTACTGCATTAACTTAATACAGTTAGGTATCATTACACTGCATGATCCAAATCAGTTAAGACTCGAGTCTCTGCTGAGACAAGGATTTTAAAAGGGGTGATGTGGATGCTTGAAAACCTTGCAGCAGTCTGGAGGAAGACATCTGCAATGCACAATGGAAAGCACTACGGGGAAGTTAAGGGGTTAAACTGAGATCCTCCAGGGCAGGGAGCATGAATCCAGGATAGGGAAAATCCATTAAACCATTTTTCAACTCCGGACTTAACCCACAGTCCCGGTCAGCCATCCCGCAAAAGCAAAGCATGCCAGGTGACTTGGATGGTACTGAGTGAGCAAACACATGGTCAGCGACCAACACAAGCCTCCCTCTGCCTCCTGATGAAGAGGCCAGCACTGTTTATCTTTCTTTCCCATAAGGCACGAACTACACAGCTATAGAAACCAAAATGATCAAATGACAGTCCCGACTTCTATCAACACCACCCACCTGGAAAGAGAAAACAAAGGTTAATGCACACATGAAAGCATGCAAATGACAGGTGGCCCTGTCCTCAGCCGGGACACTCCAGTCCACCTGTTCCCTGTAGAAGCTTGGGCTGACCCCCCCGCCCCCCACTCATCCCGGCCGGCTGGCAGGATAAATATGTACTCATCTACTCACATATACTACCATTGACTGCTTTTCATCTAACAGAAAGCTTTTTAACAAACTAAGCCTGGGAAGTAGAAACCCCTTAAAAATTACAATAATTAGAGGTACGCAGACATGTAAATATTTGTTAGGCAAACCAAATTTGTGTTGCCTGGCATTTTCTTTGGAGCCTGCCCATGTCATTACACTGAAATGTGATATATACAAACCCTGAGCGACTGCAAGTGAAATAATGTGACCCTATATACACAGTGATGGTTTAAAATTACATTGGCTTTGGTTATTTTTATGTTAGACATCTCAGTTTATTCCAAGCTTAGTACATTTTGTTTCCCAGGCAAAGCAGTGGAGGAAAACATAAAAATACTTAAAACAACACTGCAACAATGAGGAGTTTTAACTCCTTTAAAAAGCTGTGAATTTGTCATTTTAAGTCATCAGTATTTTCATTAATTCAACAAACATGCACTAAGGATTGTATCTAGTAAGACTCATAATGGAATAGCTAAATATAATGGGTGTTTAATAAATCTTTCATAACTTAGTAACAAAGTATATAAGCAGTGGGTCTATATGTATCTCAATGTATATTAAAAAAAAATCGGAACAAAAACAGTACTATTGGGGAAACAGAAGCCATGTGACTCACCAGGAAGGGGTCATCAATACAATTTTCCTTCAGTGGGTATTGGGGGAAGAAGTGTTAGGCTCTATCCAATAATAAGGCAACCATTTGATAAGCTAAAAATTGAGGAAATCTGACAAAGTAAAAAAACCTCCTTAAAAAATGTCATTGTCCAATTTGCCTTGTGAAGGTTAAAATGTGGTTGTGACTTTAACTAGGTAATATGAAATATGTGAAATTTATGTAACCACCTAATCTCGATTAAAAAGAAAAAAAGAAAAAATGTCACTGTCTCCAGGTGCTCATGGCTGATGCCTGTAATCCTACTCAGGAGGCTGAGATCTGAGGATTGCAGTTCAAAGCCAGCTGGGGCAGGGGCATCCATGAGACTCATCTCCAATTGACCACCAGAAAACCAGAAGTGGAGTTGTGGCTCCAAGTGGTAGAGTGCTAGCCTTGACTAAAAAGAGCTCAAGGACAGTGCCCAGACCCAGAGTCCAAGCTACTCTGTGAGACCTTGTCTCAAAAATAAAACAAAAAAGAAGGTGGAGGACTTAGCTGCTACATTAACAATCCACTCAACTGTGTTTATAATGTGTTTTGCCACAGATGGATAATCATAAGATTTTACATTATTGTCAGCAAGTAACAATTTTATCCCCGAAGCTGAAGCAAATCCACAAAAACATCTAAATATAACAGCACTCTACGTTAGAACATAAATGCGTGTTCCTAAGGGAAACGATTTAGTCTTAAGGCAAAGTTACATCTTTTAAATTTTTCTGATACTTTTTTGTTTTACCATCTCATTTTCTTTTGCAAATAAGTATGCTTTGTCATCAAATTTAATTATTACCACCTTATTTAAGGAACTAAAATATTTATAAAATCTGACGCTTTTGTTTTAAATGCAAGCTCAACTATAAAGGTGAAAAGGAACGTAGAGTCCTAACTGAGTGTTTGCATGCTTTACAAAGCAGAATCACAACTCTATCTGAGGAGGAAACTTCAATCAGCTATTCTCTGGGAGCCTCATAGCCACAGGAATCATGGCCAACTTTACCTTCCTTGTAACCTACCTAAATTGTAGGAGATTACAGGCTTGGATGACCACACATAAAGTTCCACAGGCCCTGCGTCCTCTTGATTTAAATAAACACAGTGGAAATTAACAACTGTTAACAGCCCAGAATGTCTTCTTCTGTGGGGTATTACCAAAGATCTTTGAAACAATTGTATTTTATTTGCACGCTTAAAAGAATTAAAACAGTCCACTGGTCAAAGAGTAACCTGGGTGGCGCTCATTAATCCATCATTTGAAAGTGATACCAGAGCCAGCCAGCCTCCTGGTGTTTGTTGGGAGAGCAGACTGTTGCTGATGCGAAGCAGGCCACATGGGTGTTAACGACACATCCTGAGTTTCTGGAAGTCGAAGTGAAATGAAATGGGATCCCAATTCCTGCTTCCACTATTGCTCCAAGAAGTCCTGAGGGTCCATGGGAAAGAGTTTAATTACAGGGTAAAGCTTGCACAGGAAAAACTACTTTAACATGTCCATCTGCAACTCAATAGACTGCACAGTCCACACATCTGAAGTGAGGAGAAAATGTTAACTTTGCCATTCATGAATCCAGAAAACATTATCTTCCTGGTCTAAGGGTTTATTCTTTAAAGAGTTACTATTGAAGAAAATGAACAAGATACATAGTAAGAGGTTAATGGGTACTTGGAAACTGTTTTTGCTAAAAAGTACTGCAAATGTCCACAAGGTAACTAACAGCAGGGAAGAAGCCTGCCATTTGTGCCTCCATTAGAAATCTGTCTGCTTGGAGGCAGTCTCTTCCACACCCACTTTGGAGCCACTCTGGATTCTAGGATGGCCTAGACTGGTGGATAAACTTTTTTTTTTTTTTTTGTCGGTCATGGGATTGAACTCTGGGCCTGGGCGCTGTCCCTCAGCTCTTCAGCTCAAGGCAAGTGCTCTACCACTTGAGCCACAGCGCCACTTCTGGTTTTCTAGTGGTTTATTGGAGATAAGAGTCTCACAGACTTTCCTGCCCAGGCTGGCTTTGAACTGTGATCCTCAGATCTCAGCCTCCTGAGTAGCTAGGATTACAGGCGTGAGCCACCAGCACCGGGCTTGGATAAACATCTTGTAACCAGAGTGGAAGCCATGATCCAAGCAACAATGATTTCCTAACCAAGAGGAGGTCCTGTCCAACCATCCTGAGATGACGATCAATTGGACACCTTTGACTACAGAAACATCTCTGTCTTGGACTGTTAAACTATGGGTATCTATCTTCTCCTTCCCCAACTCTTCCTTTATCAAACCTAAAGTACATGTCTGTACTTCTTTTTTTGGTTGGTCATGGGCCTGGGCGCTGTCCCTCAGCTCAAGGCAAGTGCTCTACCACTTGAGCCATAGTGCCATATCCAGTTTTCTGGTGGTTTATTGGACTTTCCTGCCCGGACTGGCTTTGAACCCTCATCCTCAGATCTCAGCCTCCTGAGTAACTACGATTATAAGCGTGAGCCACCGGCGCCCGGCATCGTGACTGTACTTCTGAAATCTCTTGTACTTTTAATAACCAAAGACAACTTAATTTGTAAAAGAAAAAAAATCATTCTTCCCCTTGGTCAATCATTTTGGGGTTATCTAGCTAAAATATTAGCAAATTAGTTTTATATACCACTACTACTCACAAGGCAGAAGCGAATGATATAGGCATTGAACTCACTAAATTATATTATCTTTCTAGTCTCCTTAGTGTTATCACCTAGAATTTGATCCTCATCTCTTATGTTCAATCATCAAAGGAATTAGAATAATTGAGTTGGAGGAAAAAAAAGTCACAATGTACTAGCTCAAATGCTTCCCAATTCTGAAAAAAGTATCAAGACTTATAAATTGCTCAATGTGCTTTTAAGAGAGTGAGCTATTAAAAAGTTAATAGAAAAATACTCAGAAGAGAAAACAAAAAACATGTCTATAAAAACCAAGACTAAAAATTAAATTTGGAGAAATAGGGAAATTTAGTAAATGACACTTTCTTAGATTTCTCAAAATTAATAAATTACAAACACAACCGTTTCAAGGGATGTGGGACTTTGCAAATTAGATAAATGTCTTTAAGTTTTAAAAATTACTATTGCAAAACATTTTACTGAATGAATGTCTGCTAAATGCCATTAGACCTGAGAGTGGCCACGTTTCAGCATTACATTCATGTGGAAAAGTATTTATTGAATTTAAATTTTATTAACTTGAGGACTATAAGTTTGAAAGAGGAAAAAAAAAACTTTTCTAATCATTTGAATTTTCCCTATTTGAGGTGATGCATATGTTAACAAGCTTTATTTAATTATCTATATTGTATTCACAAATGTACTTAAATTTAATGACAGGAAATATGCAATGCAACTTTGAAATGCTTCACAATGATTTATAGTGCAGGGCTTTTTTTTTGTCTGTCTGTACAGCCATGGGAAAGCTGGATTTCACTATTAGTCCTCACATCCTTTTTGGTGGTGGTTGTTCTTTCCTTTTATTCTCCTTTTTAACTGATTCTTTTACTTTAATTAAAACTAAGAGCACTCTGCCCAGAAATAAAAATATGTGTGGTTAGTTAAAGGGTTTGGTTAACCCAGTTTCGCCATCTAGTGGACACTAAAATTACAAAGTTTGTTTAGGCAATAAATTTCTTATCATCCAGTTCATTATACAAAATAATTGTGAGCAAGAAAAAGAGAAAATGGCCATGATGCTGAGTGAAATGAACCCCAAGATATGGACACAAGAGATCATTCTTTGTTGTTTTTCATGTACTATATGATGTTTTATCTCCTTTGTATGTTCTTCCTCCTATGGTATATCCCCTGTTGTTACTGTACATATGTCTAATTTGGGGAGGGGAAGGGGAATAATAAAACGCTGAAACAAGGACATAGGATGACTCGTTGCAACAATGATACCCACGAGGCAGTATATTGGAAATGATCTTTACAAATTCAGGTGGGGGTGGGGCGGAGGATTGAGGGCGGTGTGGGAGGGATAATGGGAGAACAAAAAGGGAAGGGGTAACAACGTTCAACAAGAAATGTGCTCATGCGGGCTGGGAAGGTGGCTCAGTGGTAGAGCGCTTGCCTTGCATGCCTGAGGCCCTGGGTTCGATTCCCCAGCACCACATAAGCAAAAAAAAAAAAAAGAAATGTGCTCATGGAACTGTGACCCTCTGTACAGCATCTTTACAATAAGATTTTTTTTTTTTTTTTTTTTGGTCAGTCGCGGGGCTTGAACTCTGGGCCTGGGTGCTGTCCCTCAGCTCTTCAGCTCAAGGCGAGCGCTCTACCACTTGAGCCACAGCGCCACTTCCGGTTTTCTGGTGGTTTATTGGAGATAGGAGTCTCACGGTCTCTCCTGCCCAGGCTGGCTTTGAACCGCAATCCTCAGATCTCAGCCTCCTGAGTAGCTAGGTTTTACAGGGCGTGAGCCACCAGCGCCCGGCTACAATAAGATTTTTTTAAAAATTTTAAAAGCTAAAAAAAAAAAAGGTGGCAGGTGTTTTCCTACCAAAAGTTTGTTTTTGTTTTTGTTTTTTTTCTGGTCCTGGGGCTTGAAAACTCAGGAGCTAGACACTGTCCTTGAGCCTCTCTGTGTTTGAGCCACAGCACCACTTCTGGCCTTTTCTGTGTATGTGGTACTGAGGAATCCAACCCAGGGCTTCATGCATGCTAGGCAAGCACTCTACCAACTGAGGCACATTCCCAGCCCCCAAAAGAATTCTTAATTATCAATACCAAGAGATTCATGTTCAACTGTGACACGGTAATACTATTTAAACCATAGCGTGCAAATTATGTTAAAATTTAGACACAGTGGGTATCAGCAAGAAAACAACAAATGCTGGCAAAGATGTGGAGGGCAGAGGGAAGAAAGAATCTTTATGTTTGTGGGAATATAAATTAGTCCATATCCACCATAAAACTCAGCATGGAGGTTCTTCACTAAACTAAAAATAAGCCCAGCTAAACTACAAATGAGCCATCGCCCAAGCTGCTTGGGAGGCAGAGATCAGATCATGGTTTGAGACCAGCACAGGCAAGACGACTGTTTGTGAGACTCCATCTCCATCAATGGCATGTGCATGCCAGTTATCCCAGCTTCAGAGGAAGCACAATAGTTGAGCACAGTAGCACATGTCTAGCATCCCTAGCAATATGGGAAGCTCAAATAAAAGGTTGGCAGCTCCAGCCAGCCTTGGCACAGAGCGAGACCCTACCCTGAAAATGAGCATTGACGAAAGAAAGGGTCTGGAGCAGGGCTGAGGCAGCAGTGCCCTCATTAGCAAGCACAGAGCTCTCAGTTCAATCCTCAGGACTGCCAGGATACATAGCTAAAAAATAAGTGACATAAAAATAGCCCATGCAGCCGGGCGCTGGTGGCTCACGCCTGTAATCCTAGCTACTCAGGAGGCTGAGATCTAAGGATCTCGGTTCAAAGCCAGCCCGGGCAGGAGAGACTGTGAGACTCCTATCTCCAATAAACCACCAGAAAACCAGACGTGGCGCTGTAGCTCAAGTGGTAGAGTGCTAGCCTTGAGCTGAAGAGCTGAGGGACAGCACCCAGGCCCAGAGTTCAAGCCCCACGACCGACAAAAAAAAAAAAAAATAGCCCATGCGCCTACTGTATCACCCATGAGCAAATATCAGGAGAAATGTAATTCAACACACAGTAGAGTACTTGGAACACCATTCATAATCACCAAGCTACAGAATCAGCCCAGGTACACAAACCCACTGAATAGGTAAAGAAAATGTGGCATATTTACACAATCGAATATTATTCAGGAATAAATAAGAATGAAAATACTTTTCTTTTCCAGGAAAACAAATGGAACAGGAGATTATCGTGTGGAACAAGATAAGCCAGCTCAGAAAGACAAACATCACATGTTTTTGCTCGTCTGTGCAATCTATACTCCATAATGATGACAATAATATGACCTGATTGCAAAAGGGGGACTGTTGAGTAATGGGGAGGGGAGAAGAGGAGAGGCCAACGTGGGTGACAGCTGAAGCACATCACACATATGTAAGAGCTGTTATGTGTAGGGAGGAGCAGCTAAGAATAATAGAGCAGGTAAATTAGACCAAAGTACATTATATGTACCTATAGGAATGGCACAATGAAACCCCTTTATACAAATAGTTACTCTTAAAAAAAAACAGTTTCTGTCTTTGTGTATGGTATATTCGTGTGTATATCTTTGGGAGGGCTGGGGAAAAGGCACAGAACTTGAGGGAAAAAAAAGAGGGAAGACGTGCAGCAGTGGAGCTCACTGGAGACTATACAACATAAGGGTGGAGACGGAGGGAGAAGCTGGGAAGAGAATAAGGGAAAAGACACTGTAGGAAAGGAAACGTTACCTAACTCACGTAATCGAAATCTCTCTACAGATCACCTTTACAATAACAATAAATAATAAAAAATATAAATAAAAAGATGATAAATCAAAAAACATTAAAAAGGTTAAGATAGCTTTTAATGTTTTTGTTTCCAGTAAGATCTATTCCTGGCCAGGTACAGGTGGCTCAAGCCCGTAATCCTAGCTACTCAAGGAGGCTGAGATCTGAGGATCGTGGTTCAAAGCCAGCCTGGGCAGGAACATTCATGAGACTCTTATCTCCATAAACCACCAGAAAACTGGAAGTGGCGCTGTGGCTCAAGTGATAAAGCATTAGTCTTGAGATGAATTGCTGAGGGACAGTGCCCAGAACCAGAGTTCAAGCCCCACAACAACCAACAACAAAAATCTATTCCTGAAAAAAAATCCATTAGAATATTTACATGTAAGTATGAGTTTAATTATTATGAGCTTGTTCATACAATTAATCTAAGAATTGCTTCAACTCTTAGATCTCAGAATCTTAGTGCAAAAAGAGACATCAAGGGGCTGGGAAGGTGGCTCAGTGGTAGAGAGCTTGCCTTGCATGCGTGAGGCCCTGGATTCGATTCCTCAGCACAACGTAAGCAAAAAGAAAAAAAGCCAGAAGTGGTGCTGTGGCTCAAGTGGTAGAATGCTAGCCTTGAGTTGAAGAGCTGAGGGACAGCGCCCAGGCCCAGAGTTCAGGCCCCACGACCCCACGACTGGACCAAAAAAAAAAAAAGAGAGAGACATCAAAAATTACTGAAAGCCTAAGCTGGCTTATTTTTACCAGATTTGGACAGTAATGTCATTCGCTCTCAAACTAGGGGGTGGGGGTGGGGGTAGTAATGGAGCCAGAATGCAGACTCCAAATTCAGCTTTATTTTTGTACTTCCACTGCTTTCTTTGGAGCAAAGTATCCCTTTTGTACTTTTCTCTAATTTTTAAATGTCATAGGAGAATGTGGTTATTTTATAGATGACAATGTAATAATTCACTCAGGTAATCCAATCCAATTGCCTCATTCATGCCAGACACTGTAAGAAAGTGACAGAAAGGCTTCTGAGGTTGTTAACTATGTTCTAGACTGTTGCACTTTATTCCTTCCATTTGAGATGAGAAAGTCATTCCTACCATGAATTACAAGAGGCTGCTTACTCAACCACTGAGAAGAGGAATGAACCTGAGCCCATCCACCCCATGATGGCTCCCTCCAGGTAGTGGTGGTGTTTTGCTGATGAGACTTGGCGTACTTAGTCTTAAGGCTCAATGTGGGCATGAAAAATGCGATCTACCCCCTCTTCTGGCTCCACACCGTCCAGAGTTGCCAGCAACAGGGCTGTAGTACAGGGCTCCCCAAGGCTCTAAAGGCGGGACACTCTGGTCTAAAAAGTTGGCCATGGTAGAACCTCACTAGCATATGGATCATGGTACAGATCTTTGAAATTTCCCAAGTGCTAAACAGATGCTAGACTGCATTATTCATAATTCAAAAAAAAAAGTACATATCTTACTGCCCAAATTCGATTAGAAAAATATTACTGCTTACAATACACATCTGTCACAACTTTGGTTCTTTGGGGTAAGTTTCTGAAGATGAAAGATCACGCACAAGGAATACTACAGAGTGCTGTAGTACATTTAAAAGGGGGAGAAATCCTGACTGTAAGCCTTGATTCTGTCAGGCTTTTCTATGAACTTATCCTTTACTTCAAAGTGAAACAAAATTATGGAGAATACATTCATCTCGCCAATGATAAAATTAAATGCATGTACAATAGCCTCACCCTATGTGTTAACAATGACTGAAGTGACTTTTGCTTCAGAATCATTATTTTAAAAGAAGTTAAAAAGCTAGGCGTGGCAGTGAACACCTGAAAGGCCAACACTAGGCAGGCGGAGGCACAAGTCCAGGGTAAGCCTGGGCTAAATAATAAACATCATAACAGACTGTCTCAAAAAATAAAAAAGTCTAACAGAAAGTGGACTTTCAAAAAGTTAGATACTTATAATATATAACAAATTAATGCTTAACATTTAAAGAGTTCTTGTAAAATAATAAGAATGCAGTTAATGAATAGGAGAAAATTAGCTGAGGAGCTATGCCTTCAAATCCCAAAACAGACACAAGCAATGAAAGACATGGAAAAGATGATCATGCCCATCTTATCAGGTTGGAAAATATCTTTAAATGGATGAGAGTATTGATAAGGTGAAAGGAAATTTGTTGCAGAGTAGCTGGTAAAATCTCTCTAGATGGCAACTCGACAGTGCATTTCGACAGTTAAAATGGGACTATTTTTTCTGTCAGTCTTGGAGCTTGAACTCAGGGCTTGGCGCAGTCCCTTAGCCTCTGTGCGCTCTACCTCTTGAGCCATAGCACCATCTCCACCTTTTTTGTGTGTATGTGGTATTGAGGAATCTAACCCAGGGTTTGATGCCTACTAGGCAAACACTCTAGCACTAAGCCACATTTTAAATTCTTAAGTAGTTGTACAAGGGAGGTGTCATTTAACAAGGCAGTGTATGAATATAATGCACCCTCTTCAACAATCTCACCTTCCTTTGGCCCATTCCTTCTCCTACATTTCTCAATGTATATACACTGAGTAGAGATGGTATACACAATGGTATATACAATGAATTCTTGACTGCCCCCTCCATTTCTATCTCTTTCCCCTTATCCTCTCCCCAACCCACTGCTTCCAAGTACCTATTTCCTGGTACTTATTTTGCTGGGCTTTGACTTAGTCTTTCTAAAAAATTGTACTGAAGTATTTAAGCTCTCCATAGCGTCTAGGGGACCCTTTTTTAATCCAATAATTTCATGTCTTAGGATTTATGCCAAAGAAAGAACAAGCAAGTGTGAAAGTAATTGTGCATAAGAATATTAAGTTGTGCCGGGTGCTTGTGGCTCACGTCTGTAATCCTAGCTACTCAGGAGGCTGAGATCTGAGGATCACGGTTCAAAGCCAGCCCGGGCAGGAGAGACCGTGAGACTCCTATCTCCAATAAACCACCAGAAAACCGGACGTGGCGCTGTAGCTCAAGTGGTAGAGCGCTCGCCTTGAGCTGAAGAGCTGAGGGACAGCGCCCAGGCCCAGAGTTCAAGCCCCACGGCCGACCAAAAAAAAAAAAAAAGAATATTAAGTTGTATGCTAGTAGCTCTCACGTCCAATCCTAGCTACTGAGGAGGCTGGGATATAAGGATCATACTTTGAAGCTAGCCCAGGCAGAAAAGTCCATGAGACTCCTATCTCTGATGAACTTTCAAAAAGTTAGAAGTGGAGAGTGGTTAAAATAGTAGAGCACTAGCCTTGAGCAAAAAAAGCTCAAGGACAGAGGCCTAAGGCTCTGAGTTCAAGCCAAAGAAATGGCACCAAAAAAAAGAAAAAGAGAGAGACAGAGACAGAGAGAGAGAGAGAGAGAGGAAGGGAGGGAGGAAGAAGGGAGGAAGGAAGGGAGAAGGGAGGGAGGAAGGGAGGAAGGAAGGAAGGAAGGAAAGAAGGAAAACAAAAGAAAAGAGAGAGAAAAGAAAAAAAAAAGAATCCCAGCAAGTAGAAACATAAATTTGTAAGAAGAGCAAAGGGAGAGGGCACACAAATGGAGGGAGGCAGGGTGAGCAAGCAGAGCCAGTATATTCAATATACATTACGCAAAAAGTGAACTACATAACTTGAGGGTAGGGATAGGAGGGGAAAAATAAGAAAGGATGAAGGAAGGGGTGACAATGACCAAGAAGCATTGTACTAATAACCTGACTTATGGAAATGTAACCCCTCTGTATAACTACATAGTAATAATAATAATAATAATAGTTCACATGATGAAGCAGATACATGAAAATCACCCACTTCCATCTCTTTTCAGGACTTCAGAAGGGTCGCGGAATATAAAAACATCCTCAGGGTGTTTGTTCCCTGTGTCTAGGTAAAAGCCTGCTTGAGTGAGAAAGCAGTCATTTTTGGATCAAACACTGTGCTGAAATCCAGGCAACTGTACTCACAAGTGACTTGTGTTTGATCACACTCTATAAATTCTCTAGCCTCAATATTTCCTCTGAAAAAGTTGAAGACGACTAAAACTTACAAAGCTACCAGAGACTAGAGATGATGTGGTGCTTCATAGTAACAGGGGAAAAAGCATCTTTCACTCCTTGTTATTGTTGTTATTGGTGGTGGTGGTGGTCATGGGGCTTGAACTCTGGGCCTGGGCTCTGTCCCTCAGCTCTTCAGCTCAAGGCTAGTGCTCTATCACTTAAGCCACAGTGCCATTTCCCGTTTTCTGGTGGTTTATTGGAGATAAGAGTCTCACAGACTTTCCTGCCTGGGCTGGCTTTGAACCCTGATTCCCAGATCTCAGCCTCCTTAGTAAGTAGGATTACAGGCGTGAGCAACTGGCCACATCTTTCACTCTTAAGTAAATCCTAATACAGAACTTTTAACTTAAGGTTCAAGTTGTTTTAGTAGTATCTTTAAAATACTACTACGATATCTATCTCTTAACCTGCAGTGCAAGTCTTAAACAGTCTCCAATTGGTTACCCTTTTTTGTTGTTGTTGTTATTGTTGTTGGTTGTAGGGCTTGAACTCGGCCTGGGTACTGTCCTTAAACTCTTTTGCTCAAGGCTAGCACTCTGCCACTTTGAACCACAGTACCACTTCCAGTTTTCTGATGGTTAATTGGAGATAAAAGTTCTCAACAGACTTTCCTGCCTGGGTTGGCTTTGAAATGAGATCCTCAGATCGCAGCCTCCTGATAGCTAGGATTACAAATGTGAGCCACCAGTGCCCACTTTTATACTTTCCATTCAAGTCTCTTTCTTCTCCACTCAATTTCCCTTTTACTGTTCATAAGACCAATACACTTCTAAAACTTTCTATAGCTATAAAACATACCCTGGCTGCTTTTGTATTTTCTTGCTACTTAAACCTCCTTCCTTACTAAACTCTTCCCCTGAACTCTTCTAAACACTCCTATAAGGTGGTACTGAAGCTAACGGAAATGCCATATTACTCCACAAAGTGGGACAAGATCTAGAGAGACAAAGCCTGGGCTCAGGTGTGGGGAGCCTCCAGTATCAAGTATCAGCCTGGGAGTCAGAATAGGGCAACTCCTGAAAAAGAATGATGGAAACAGATGACAAGCACTGTGGCATTTGGTGGGGGCCAGTTGAGGACCTTGTTATTTAGCCTCCTATTTTCCTACCTTAGCATTTTTGGTGCACACAATGAAAACAGGAGGTAAGGTAAGGGCTACTCCCATAGGTGGTATACTTAATATCACCTACATTGTTGCACTTAATATAGTGTTTCTCTTTTTTGCTGGGTGTAAATCAAAGTTTGGAGACCTCCAAACACAATGATCTCAAAAGTTCAAAGAATAGCAGGCAGCCAGGCATTGGTGGATCACACCTTTAATCCCAGCTACTCAGGAGGATGAGGTTTGAGGATTGTGGTTCAGAGCCAGCCTGGGGAGGAAAGTCCATGAGACTCTTATCTCCAACCACCAGAAAACTGGAAGTGTCGCTGTGGCTCCAAGTGGTAGAGCACTCACCTTGAGCAAAGAGAGCTCGGGGACAGTGCCCAGGCCCTGCGTTCAAGTCCCATGATCAATACCCTCCCCCTGCATAGCAGGCACACATATGGATTTACAGCAAAAAATTCTCCGAAACCACTTGGAAATGGTGACCTACACCTTCCAGTCTGCTATTCTCTAACTAGTTGTGTTTGCCTTCGTTTATGCTAAAGGTAAACCAAGTATTTAGCCTAGGGAAGGAAATGGAAAAAAACCAAAGGTGGCATAAACAACCTCTTGGGAGGAAGGTTTCTAATCCACAATCAAACAGATTAGTCATAGCACCCAAGTGAACCCAAACCACTCAAAAATGATTAAATAAATGATTCAGTCTCCAATTTGCCTCTTCAAAAAGAATACAACCAGAGACATAAGCGCCATCCTTCATTACCTAAAGAAATGTGGCATCTTCTTACTTGATAAAAACTATGAGAATGGCTTTACATTTCCATTATTAACTGAAAATTTCCAACATATTTGAACACAGGCCACCCAGGGCTAACACTAAAGCTTCCCAGTTTTTCTAGCAGTGAGCACCTGGCTTCAGTCCACGTTCAACACTTAATTAAGAGATTCTTTGCGAAGATTGTACTCTGGATTTACCATCTTCGAAGAGGCCAGCTGCTGCAGTTCATTAACAGGCAACATCTGTCTGGAATGTTCTAAACTACTATTTTCCTTAACTATTATATGGGGATGAGGTTTCTGTTATTCTACACAAACTGAGACAATGTCCTTGTATGGACCTCTAAACATAATAATTAGTGACAGTGCAAATTGGTTTCTGATTTTTCTTATACCATGTAGTCAGCTGCTATTAAAACAATCAAATTATATGTTAAACCTTTGAATAACTGTGAGGTCGCTTTCATTTTATAATGTAGACATGTCTTTGCACAAGGTCTCATCCCAGAGGTCAAAAATTATTTCACCCAGATGTAGTTATATAGAAAGAAAGAAAAAAAAAACAGCCTTCAGCTTCAAGGAAGTGGCCCTTACAAACTCAAGAAAGTGAAGACTGGGACATACTTGGCACAGAAC
Source organism: Dipodomys spectabilis (assembly GCF_019054845.1). Lineage (NCBI taxonomy): Eukaryota > Metazoa > Chordata > Mammalia > Rodentia > Heteromyidae > Dipodomys > Dipodomys spectabilis. Next base: position 9,505,203 of record NW_024870785.1, on the reverse strand, counting down.
TTTGAACATTCCACTTCTGCTGCCGAACCTCAGAGGTCCCCTGCACAGGATGGATTTCCAACTTCAAACACAGCCCTCGGAGAAGAGACGCAAGCCATGTCTACCCAGTTCATTTGCCCCTGAAATTAAGTTAACTAAATCTGTTCAGGGACTTAACCCAACTAGAAAACATCCCTGTAGTCAAATAAGTTTTTAAAAGGAATTTCATGAGGCTGCATAAGAATTTCTAGGCCTCAGCTGACACGTATTTATAAGTCTGGCTCAGAGAGCTGTTGTAACACACAAGTGGGTCCCCTCTGCCTGAAATGTCCTTGGGCCCCTCCCAGGACTTCATGTCAAGACACAGTCTTCTCTTTCTTAAAAAAGGTTTTAGAACTCACCACCTATTTAAAGGTCTCTGTCAAACTTAACTAAGAAGCCATTATTTCAGCTTCATTTCCCATTTGCCCATGAAATACTTACACCCTGTAGGAGATTGATATTCAATTAATACACCAGTTTATGTTCTGCTATGTGCATTTAGGTTCCATAGGGGTAGTCGGCGGTTCTTTTTTCTTTGCCAGTGTGGGGTACAGACGGAACGGTTCTCCTGGGAGAAATAACCACTGGAAAACACATCTTGCTCTCCATGGCTCAGAGCCTCTCCAAAGTCTTCCAATCCCTTAGTATGGAAGTCTCTACACAACATGGCCCCCAATGCTCAAGATCCCCACACCCCAATAGGGGCCTGTGCACCCCAGCAGGGGCCCAGAACAGGAGAAACCTGCTTTCACCTCAGGCTTTTTCCCCTCAGTGCTCTGGCCTCTGCCTCCCTTCTCTGCTCACTCCTTGGATCTTTGTGCAAACTTTCCCCCCTGGGAGAAGACTTCTCCTAACTCCCCCATTCAAACAGCTGCTTCCCCTTGTACTTCATGAACCAAGGTAACAAGAGGGTTTCCACCTCAGGCTGCAATGCTGGGCCGCACCTTTCCCATGTACTCCTCCACTATACCTTCCAGGCCCTCCAAAGCAGGCCTTCTAAACATCACTTGCTCAATCCATCATATTAGAAGTTCGAAACCTACCCTGTATGTTTGTGGGCAGAAACCAGCCTGAAACATGTTACTTACTACTTAAAGCTGTTAATGACAGTGTTTCCCAGGTCAGCCAGGTATTCTAAGAGCCCCCACAAGGGACACTTCGTCCTTCTTTCTTGGACTCCAAGGACAGCATCAAGAATGGTTATAAAAACTGGATGCAAATCTACAGCCATCTCAATCTTTAGCTAACAAAACAGAGGGCTTCCTTGCAGAATACCTCAACACCTAACATTTTCCTAGTGAGGCCCATCTTGACTTTTCATAATCAATTTTTTTTTGGGGGGGGGTCAGTTGTAGGGCTTGAATTCTGGGCTTGGGCTCTGTCCCTCAGCTCTTTAGCTCAAGGCGAGCTCTCTACCGCTTGAGCTACAGCGCCACTTCCGGTTTTCTAGTGGTTTATTGGAGATAAGAGTCTCACAGACTTTCCTGCCCGGGCTGGCTTTGAACCTCGATCCTCAGATCTCAGCCTCCTGAGTAGCTAGGATTACAGGTGTGAGCCACTGCCACCCGGCTCCCAACTTTTTTTTTTTAAGATCTTTTTTTTTTTTTTCAGGATCTTCAGCTTGCTAGGCAGGCGTTCTACCACCTGAACCAGGCTCCTAGCCCAATACAACCCTTTTTGAAAGATGTTTATGTTGGGAAAGTCTATACTGACATGCTAAAATCTCAATATAGTACTATTAACTGGAGATGTAGCTCAAGTGGTAGAGGACAAATCGTGAGTGAAAAAGCTGATTGAAAATGTTGACCAAGAGCACAAGGCTTTGAGTTCAAGTCCAAGTACTGGCGCCAACAAACAAAATGGTATGTAGAGGACGCCAGGGGTCAACAGAGAATGCATATGGGCATTATTATAAAAGTAAGTGCTTATTCCCAATCTTTTGGTTTGATGTTCAAGAAAAGTAGTAAGTTTTTCATACTACTTCTGTATTGTTTACACAGAGAAAATGTTATGGGTTTTTGCTTTATTTTGTATTTGTGTTTTTTAGACAATGCAGGAAAATAGAGATTTTTGAGTTGAACAACAATGCATTAAACTGTTCCTATTTAAAATAGTAAGAAATAAGCCCCTGCTTAAAGATTTTGTGCAGAGCATCTGACTTGGGGAATGGATTCCTGCCATTAAATGGACGATGCTTGTATTTTCTTGGATGCTTTCACCCAAAACCCGTCAACAAGCTTCTCCGTGAGCCTTTCTGAATTGGTCACAATCCAGCAGCTCATCTGTTCTCAATTTCTGGCCTTGATTCACTGAATCCCGTCCTGCCTCTTCCCCTTCTAGTCCTCCTGAGGTCATTCAGGAGGACTTTTCACACCATTGCATTTCTATTCACTCTTTTCCTTATTGTTCTTTCACCAAAGGGGTTTATGCATATGACCTAGCAGAACAAATGGGGCTTAGAGCAAGGAAGGTGTCCTGAGTTCTCACCTCTTTTCCTATCCCAATGTGGTGTGCACCTGGGGAAACTCTTTTTTTGTTGTTGTTGTTGGCTGTGGGGCTTGAACTCTGGGCCTGGGAGCTGTCCTTGCGCTCTTCAGCTCAAGGCAAGCGCTCTAACACTTGAGCCACAGCACCACTGCCGGTTTTCTAGTGGTTTATTGGAGATAGGAGTCTCACAGACTTTCCTGCCCAGGCTGCCTTTGAACCCTGATCCTCAGATCTTAGCCTCCTGAGTAGCTAGGATTACAGGCGTGAGCCACCAGCACCCGGCTTAGGGAAACACTTGCAACTCTGCTCGTGCTTCAGATGACCAAATCTTCGGACTAAAACATCACTTCCTACTTTTTCTATTGTAAACTTTGCTACTATGGCCAAAAAAAAAAAAAAAAAGTTTTATATCATTCTCACATTTGATCAATTCATTTATGTAGATATCCTAAACTAAAACCCACGGCTACTTAAAAGACTTTAATCTCGGGGCTGGGAAGTTGGCTCCGTGGTAGAGCGCTCGCCTTGCATGCTTAAGGCCCTGGGTTCGATTCCTCAGCACCACATAAGCAGGAAAAAAAAAAGCCAGAAGTGGTGCTGTGGCTCAAGTGGTAGAGTGCTAGCCTTGAGCTGAAGAGCTGAGGGACAGCGCCCAGGCCCAAAGTTCAGGCCCCATGACCGGACCTCCCCCCCCCCTCCAAAAAAAGACTTTAATCTGTTGCCTCTGTTTTACAATGCTATTTTTGAGAAATTCATTTCTGATTCTTTGACAATGATCTCATCTTTCCTCTCATCCCCTCAATCAGCTTTTAGTGACTTTGCTGTTAACACACTTTCAACATTTCCAGACAGTAAGCTTTGGTTTGGCTTTTTTTCCCCCAATGATGCTAACACCAGGTGAAGTCTCTTAATTTGGGAATTTACAGAATTTTCTGGAGAAATTATATTTAAAAACTAAAATTTCTAATGAATGTCTTCTCTGTTTCTCCTATTTGGAGCTTTTTTGTCTTCTCTCTTTTAGTTCATCCCTTTTCCTCCTACTTTACCAATTAGTCCTTCAAATCCTGTCATTGCATTTTTTGCTGTAGCTATCATCCACGAGTTCTTTTCTTTTTTTTTTTTTTGATAGGCAATGAGTTTATATTTTTAAGTGACCAAATCTAATAAAATGAAAAACAAGTTTACTCTTATGTGGTGCTGAGGAATCGAACCCAGGGCCTCAGGCTTGCAAGGCAAGCGCTCTACCACTGAGCCACCTTCCCAGCCCCTTCTTTTCTGCTCTTAAAAAAAAAAAAAACTATTGTTTTTTCAAGGATTTGGCTCTTTTTTTTAAGCTCTGAGAATATCTTGTTTTCTTGAAGGATTCTGTTCTCAGCATTGTCTCTGCTTCTCTGAATGCCTGTTTTTCTTTGTTTGCTTGCTTCATTTTGAAGGCTTTTTTCCAAAATGACTATCCTTATAGGCTCATATTTAAAAATGAACTACAGAGCTGATTAGAATTTCTGAAAAGAGCCTCTATCAACCTCTAGAGAACAAAAAAAATTGATGGCAGGAGGTTACCAAATGTCAGTGTCTTCAAATGTTTTGTGGGACAGCCCTGTTTCCTCCAGCAGTCCTGGTAGGGGGCAGAGTTATGGGGCTGCCCAAGTGCTGGAGCTGGCCAACAAAGGAAACTGGAAATTTCACTGTTCATTCAGCATGTCCTTTCATTCCCCAGGACAAGAATTCGTTGTCCTGGGGAATTTTCTTGTCCTGCCTGTCTTAGTGCTCAATGTCCCTAAGTCTAGAAAGTCTTTACTACTTCATCAGAAACTCCAGTCTAGATGGGGGAAATGGTCCCAGGTAAAGGAAGGCTTTGAGGGTCGAACTAATCCTCCTAAAGACTTTGTAAGAACTAGCCGGGCGCTGGTGGCTCACGCCTGTAATCCTAGCTACTCAGGAGGCTGAGATCTGAGGATCGCCGTTCAAAGCCAGCCCGGGCAGGAAAGACCGTGAGACTCCTATCTCCAATAAACCACCAGAAAACCGGAAGTGGCGCTGTAGCTCAAGTGGTAGAGCGCTCGCCTTGAGCTGAAGAGCTGAGGGACAGCGCCTAGGCCCAGAGTTCAAGCCCCACGACCCACAAAAAAAAAAAAAAAAAAGACTTTGTAAGAACCAACACACCACTGGGAATGTAGCTCAGTGGTACATGGCTGGCCTACCATGCATAAGGCCCTGACTTTGATCCTTGCCACAAGGAACAAAAAAGAATCCACAAACTATACGACCCTGCTTTCTTCCTACAACTTCCAGAAAAGTCATCCGGTCCATGAGTCAGCTTCCTTCCCTCTCCATCCCCTTGCACAGCACTTGGCTGTGACCTTTCTCCCTTCTGCTAAGTCATGCACCGTTCTTCCCTCCACTTTCCATCTTTGTGTTTTGTGGTTTAGGGTTATTTATGTCTACTTGGTTTCTCAAACACAGGGCTTGTATTTCCTTCCCTTAAGTTTCCCCGTTGTTTGAGAATGACTTTAGAGAAAAAGAAAAAAAACCTGATAGAAAGAGTAGATATGTGGTTTCTTTAATTCTGACATCTTGAAACCAGAAGTCTCTATTCTTTCTCATAAACATCTGACCATACTATACTCTTTTCTACCAGTACCAGTAGGATTGATAAATTCTGCTTTTTGGATTTTATGGGTGAATAGCAATTTTTTTTTTAATTTGGGGGGGGGGGGGTCCGGTCGTGGGGCCTGAACTCTGGGCCTGGGCGCTATCCCTCAGCTCTTCAGCTCAAGGCTAGCGCTCTACCACTTAAGCCACAGCACCACTTCCGGCTTTTTTTTTTTAATTTTTCCTTATGTGGTGCTGAGGAATCGAAGCCAGGGCCTCAGGCATGCAAGGCAAACACTCTACCACTGAGCCACCTTCCCAGCCCCTCAAATCCAGACTTTATAATATAGCTAAAGCTATCTTTCTAAAGCACAGATATGATGTTGGTCTCTTCATAAAACCCAGCAATGACTTCTCACAGCTATCACGATGATATGATTTACAAGGCTCAGTCCTGATCGCCACTGTTATCCAAAGACTATATGCGCCAGCCATAGTAAGTCCTTTTTCATTTCTTTAGTCAGTTATGATCACTATTACACTTGAATTTCCACATTATGTCCCTTTTGCCTGCTAATAAGCTCATCTTACATAATCAGTGTTATCAGATAACAGTTTATTTATTTACTTATTTATTGCTAGTCCTGAATCCTATACTCAGTGCCCGGGCGCTGTCCCTAAGCTTTTTTGCTTCAAACTGTGATCCTCAGATCTGTCTCTTAAAATAACTAGGATTATAAACATGGGCCACTGACATCTGGCTTAAATGTGTCTTTTTTATGGGGGGAGGGGTGGAGAGTGGGGAGGTCAGTTGTGGGGCTTGAACTCTGGGCCTAGGCACTGTCCCTGAGCTCTTCAGCTCAAGGCGAGTGCTCTACCACTTGAGCTACAATGCCACTTCTGGTTTTCTGGTGATTAACTGGAGATAAGAGTCTCATGGACTTTCCTGCCCAGGCTTGCTTTGAACTGTGATCCTCAGATCTCAGCCTCCTGACTATCTAGGATTACAGGCACCCAGCTTAAACATGTCTTAAAGGACTGGGAATGAAGTTAACTTTCTCTTGATCTGTGATACCTGCCTGTTATCAAACCATCTGTGAAGCTGACAAGGTTCATGCACATAGCTGATAAAGAACCTATGGGAATATTTCATTCGAACCAGAACACCAAGATGTAAACTAAGCTGAGCACACCTGCTCTGAACGGCAATGTCAAAGATTTATGTGGGCTTATAAAGACCATATAAGACTTTCTGAGCTCTCGTCAGGTTTATATAGTCTCTAAACAAGCATTTTCTCTGTGCACTACAGTGTTTTTAGAGTTACTTCAGTGATTAGCCTGCTGGTATCGACAGACATGCTCTGCAGTCTCATTTTTTTTCCTGGTCTTTACCCCTTTTGCCCACAGCTCATCAAATATTTAAAGCATCACATGAACATAAGTAGTCTCAACCATGAGGCCTAGATTCTTGACCTAAATTTAAGTTAGTGAAGTAATCTTTGAAAAAAGATATCCTTGGGGCTGGGAAGGTGGCTCAGTGGTAGAGCGCTTGCCTTGCATGCCTGAGGCCCTGGGTTCGATTCCTCAGCACCACATAAGCAAAAAAGAAAAAAGCTGGAAGTGGCGCTGTGGCTCAGTGGTAGAGCGCTAGCCTTGAGCTGAAGAGCTGAGGGACAGCGTCCAGGCCCAGAGTTCAGTCTCCACGACCGGCGACCGGACCCCCCCCCCCCCCAAAAAAAAAAAGAAAAAAGATATCTTTGCCAGGCACTGATGGCTGAAATCTGAGGATCGAGGTTCAAAGCCAGTCCAGGCAGGAAAGCCCATGAGACTCTTCTTTCTGATAAACTTTTTAAAAAGTTAGAAGTGAAGCTGTGGTTCAAATGGTAGAGCACTAGCCTTGATCATTGAGTAAAAAAGCTCAGGGGCAGCGAGCAAGCCAGGATTTCAAGCCACAGGACCAGGGTAAAAAAGAAAGATACCCGGTATTCTAATTCCATGTTTAGTCCACGAGTGTTTTAACACAGTTATATCTAGATCTGTACATTCACTGCTTAAAAAATATCAGCCATGGGCTGGGAAGGTGGCTCAGTGGTAGAGCGCTTGCCTTGCATGCCTGAGGCCCTGGGTTCGATTCCCCAGCACCACATAAGTAAAAAGAAAAAAGCCGGAAGTGGCGCTGTGGCTCAAGTGGTAGAGCACTAGCCTTGAGCTGACGAGCTGAGGGACAGCGCCCAGGCCCAGAGTTCAGGCCCCACGACCGGACCCAAAAAAAATTAAAAAAAAAAAAAAAAAAATATATATATATATATATATATATACATATATATATATATATATATATATCAGCCATCTCTTATGGCTGTATCACACGCAGAACTTACTAAGTATCCATACTTGCCTAGATATGCAGTCCTTTCAAGCAAGACTAAGTTTCCTGATCAAGGAAGATACCCTGATTATGAGACTGGGATGTGAATGCCTTACAAGAGGATTCTTTCTGGTTTTCTGACACAGGTGGCTTACCTTGGAGAGGCTCATTCCCAGCACTGTGAGGGTCACTAAGCCAGCACAGCAGACCAAGGCACTGGAGCTAGAGAGGCCAGAACTTGGTGGGATATTTCCATCTACCAGGCAATTCATTCCAGTTGGGTTACTAAGACCAAAATGCTCCTGAGAAGATAAGGCAGAAGAGCAATAACAATGTTGGTGTTAGACTGAAGAAGCATAAAACTGTCTTTCATTTCCCCAGAGAATAAAGGTATAGTGGCAGACCTAGTTGTATTTCCAGAAACTAGTATGTCATTCAGTTTAGTCGAGACCATGCATGAGGTTTAATGACTCTTGCCACAAGGTAAGGAAAGTCCAAAGATTACTTTCTACTTTGTTCAACAAAAAGTTAGTAACTCATGTCCTACAATTGCCTTTAATATTTTCTTTCTGGAACATTAATTTTTGAACAAATATGGAAAAATAGAAGGCCCTTATAATTCAGCCCTAATGCAAGCAAGATAAGAAAAACACAATTACCAGTAGCTTGTTTACACAAAATGTCTGTTTCATAAAAACTTGTAAAGGAAGAGTTTTCAACTTTCTCAGTTCTGTTTTACATATAGAAAAAAACATAAGCACCGGGAGATTAGGAGACTCACAAAATCCCACTTAGGGAGCTGGCCCCGAGCCCCAGTTCTCCGTTGAGACTTCTTGGCTGCAGTTAGAAACCTGGGCCAGCATACTGTCGCTGTGATTTAATATAAGTCAGCTATATGAAGAAATCCAGATTTTTTTTTCTTTTTACTGGAGCTTATAAATACAGGTTAGCCATATGGTAACTTTAAAGAAAGCCAAATTTGAATTCAGCCACAACGGAGAATGCAGACTCCATATGAGACAGGTAAACTATTTCTCCTAATAGGAAAGCCCAAGGAAATAATCAGACCTTAACTTAAAGATAAATAGCCCTAATAAATTTATAAGACTATCTAAAACTAGGACCCTGTGCCCTGTGGAAGACACTATTCCCCTAACCTTTGTGGTTTAGGATTAATACAAATTTAAGCCTATATCCTCCTCTAGAAAAGGTGCCATCATCTTCACAAATTAAACTCAAGACCAAAGTATGAAACACTATTACATTCCCTCATTACATATTTCATCATACATACTACTACAGGGAGAATTTTCAATAAACTCATTAGAATAACAAAGGAACAATAAGACTTTGCAAATAAAAGAGTGGTTTTCTTTTCCTTATTTTTTGTTTTGTCCTTTTTCTTAGTTGGCAAAACTCATGTACCACAAAAGAAGAGATTCAGTTGGATGGACTTCTTGATTTCAAGTCATCTAGAAATTTCCTTCCAGAAACACAAACAAATTATGAACTGAAACTGCGCTGCTGCCAATGTGCTTCCCTAAAGAACATGAGACAGCTTGTTTAAAAACGTGATCCTTGGAGAACACTATAGTTAACTATAAACGGATCCACAGGGTGTCTTGAATGTGAATCATACTTACAAACTTATCACGCAATGTTTAAATTAAAATGTACAACAGATTCAAAAGCACAAATGAGTTGTGCCAAATTCTGCAATAGCTCTATCCCAAAAGGATAACATGTTCAGTTGCATATAAACAGATTATTCCCTGGAACTTTCTAGTACTTGAAGGTTTCTGAACAGGCTAACATTTAAATCACTTTTTCTGCCAAAAGTTCACTCTTACAAACTTGCTTTTTTAACACAGAAGTTGTCAAATCAAAGAAGGAATCTTTAAACCCTAAAGGGCTCAAAAAATAATATATAACAACATGCCTTACTTAGGCCACTTTACCCATATGCTAACAAAATGGCAAATTATCAAGAGAAGATCAGATACAACTTTAGGTAAATGCTTCCAATATGCTGTAACGTGTATCACTAGTCAGGCAATCTGAAGATTTAAAACCTGTCAATAACTTTTCCCAGAAGTTATTACCATGTGATCAAGAAGAATATAACACATTCAAGAAAGAAAGAAGCAAATGCAGTAACTCTAATACCACACCTCCATGGTTAAGAGTACACCACTACATGTCAGAAATCAGGCGGGTATGTTTCTATGCGGGCAATGTCACTAAGGACCAGCAGGTAGGTAGAAGCACAAGCTCTCTGAAACACAGCTTGTTTGCTTGTTTGCTTTTGATTCACAAAGGCAAAATCATCTCTTAATGTCCTTTACCTAGGGCTACAAGAGTCAGAACATTTAAAATAAAATATTGAAACATTGAAAGTGGCACTGAAAACAGCAAACATTGGTTTCTTTATCTATGCTTTGTATTTCTTTAATTATGACAGAAACTAGGAAAATTGCATTTTTTTTTCTGTTGGGGCACTATACGTGACATGAAGAGATTGTCATAGTAATTATTCATTGTTTCTAGGAAACTCCTGGTGTTCAGACACGTCACTACTGCTTCTTTCCACTCCACCTGGACCAGCAGAAACATTACTGTTTACTAGCTGCCTGCAGCTGCCAAGCACTGTGTCATCCCAGCAAGGACCAGGACAGAAGTGATGTCATTTCACAGATAAATCTCAGACTTCAGTTAAATGAACACAGCTGGACAGAGCCCAGACTCAAACATGGGGCTGTCTGACTCTAAATCCCATTACACTATACTCCCATATGGCCCAAGAATGAAATATAAATAATATTACTAGAATAAACTCTCAACAGAAAGTATGAACAAAGATGTAAAAATCAGACAGATGTTTGTCAGATGAACCTCATTTTTGAGCACTAGCCAGCTATGTGTCACCCCGTGAAGATCTCCCCCAGAAGCAGTCACAGCTACCTCACTTCCTGAAGCAAGTTAACAAAGCAAACACAAAATACCAGTTAGGATTGAAAGGAGGGGGAAAAAATGATATAATATGCATAATAATGGGGTAATATAATTATATAACATACATCACAGGTTCAGCTTCTACTGGGTGTCTTACAAATTAGTTTACCTGAATTCCTTTAAATCCACACAGGAAATAGTTGTGCCACAAAGGTTTGGTTTTGTCAATCTGAATGTTATTAACACTGGTACTGAAGTCCCTGCAACACCAAAACACATTGTTAAAATTTAAGTCTGGTGGCCCTGAGCTGCAACATCAATGGCTGACTGCTGCCATCTTGTGCTAAGACAGTGACACTGAACTCTCCTTTTCCTTTTCTTTTCAACATATGTACTTTGAGTTAGTCCAGAACAATGAACACCTCCACCTGCTAAAAGTTGTAGCGACCTTAATGACTAAACTATCGCTAAGTGACTGCTTTTATTTCCTGAACCAGAGAGTAACTAATACACTTTAGCATAATCTACAGCAATTTTCTCTTTCATGTTGGTCCTTGGTAAGCTAGGGTAAACCACATGAATCAGTTATCCTGAGCCTGCTGTTTGGCAGACCCCCAAAGTACTCAAAACCCCCTTCTTACTCTGTGCCAGCCATCCAACTTGACTATCTGCACAGTTTAAGAAAAGAAAGGAACAAGAAAACAATTATTCTAATGGATTATAACCACTGGAAAAAAATAAGATTCCAAGCCAGGCACCAGTGGCTCACCCCTGCCTATAATCCCAGTACTCATAAGGTTGAGACCTAAGGATCACAGTTCAAAGTCAGTCCAGGCAGAAAAGTCCCTGTGAGGCTTTTATCTCCAATGAACCACTCAAAAACCAGAAGTGGAGCTGTGGCTGAAAGCGTTAGAGCACTATCCTTGAGCGAAAGAGCTTAGGGACAGCACCAAGGCTCTGAGTTCAAGCCGTATGGTAGACAGAGAAAAAGAAAAAGAAAAAAGAAAAGAAAAAATGAGCCTATACTAGTATACTGAAATAAATTAATCGAGTAAATACCTCAATGAAGAAGGCAAAATATGGGCTGGGAAGGTGGCTCAGTGGTAGAGCACTTGCCTTGCATGCCTGAGGTCCTGGATTCGATTCCTCAGCACCACATAAGCAAAAAGAAAAAAAAGCCGGAAGTGGTGCTGTGGCTCAAGTGGTAGAATGCTAGCCTTGAGCTGAAGAGCTGAGGGATAGCACCCAGGCCCAGAGTTCAGGCCCCAAGACCAGACCCCCCCCCCAAAAAAAAGAAGGCAAAACATTTATTAAAAAAAAAAAATCAACTGCTGACAACTGGTGAATCATGCCTGTAATCTTAGCTATTCAGGAGGCTGAGATCTGAGGATCACGTATCACAGTTCAAAGCCAGCCTGGACAGTAAAGTCCATAGACTCTTATCTCCAATTAATTACCAAAAAGCTGGAAGTAGAGCTGTGGCTCAAGTGGTGAGTGCTAGCTTTGAGCAAAAATTCTCAGGGACAGTGCCCAGGCCCTGAGTTCAAGCCCCAAGACTGGTACAAGCATGGGTGCACACATACTCATGCAAGTGTACACATACACACAATCAACTAACAAACATTGAAGAAATTATGGAAATTAAAAAATCACCACTGGATAATAGATAATACTGTGATAAAAGAAAAGGATTGGGGGCTGGGAAGGTGGCTCAGTGGTAGAGCGCTTGCCTTGCATGCATGAGGCCCTGGGTTCGATTCCTCAGCACCACATAAGCAAAAAGGAAAAAGCCGCAAGTGGCGCTGTGGCTCAAGTGGTAGAGCGCTAGCCTTGAGCTGAAGAGCTGAGGGACAGCGCCCAGGCCCAGAGTTCAGGCCCCACGACCAGACCCCCCCCCTCCCAAAAAAAGAAAAGGATCACCAATGGATGTTAAAAATAGAGAAACAGGTATTTATACAGACTAAGTATTTTCTTCCACCAGTTGTTTATTAATTGCAAAGAGACAGCAGTAACTTTAAAATTAATATTGTCAACAAAGAGATATTGTATACTTCCTTGATATGATGCATTGAGAATAACATCCATGGATATGTTTGAACTCTCTGCAGTACTTCTGTGACTTATTTGTAAGAAGAATAAACTCCAAAATGAAAGATAGTTAGGATGGATGGATAGACAGGCAGGCAGGTAGACAGAATGGTAAATCAAATGATAAAATATGAAACAGAAAAGGCAGGGAGTGAAGCAGCATTTCCCAGACCACATAATTTAATAAATATCGGCTATGTGCCAATCACTGCAATAAGTTCCTTCTATGCTTTTTCCTAGCTTAATAACAAAGTAAATCATCTCTATGAAGAAAAAAATGTAATGACTGCTTAAATCTGCAGGGTTTGCAAAGGAAAACAAATGTGAGAGGCAGAGAACTTGTCTTTAAGAATGAAATTTAGGGCTGGGAAGGTGGCTCAGTGGTACAGCGCTTGCCTTGCATGCATGAGGCCCTGGGTTCGATTCCTCAGCACCACATAAGCAAAAAAGAAAAAAGCTGGAAGTGGCGCTGTGGCTCAAGTGGTAGAGTGCTAGCCTTGAGCTGAAGAGCTGAGGGACAGCACCCAGGCCCAGAGTTCAGGCCCCATGACCGGACCCCCCCAAAAAAAAAAAAAAAGAATGAAATTTAAGCTGGGCTTGGGCGCTGGTGGCTCATGCCTATAATCCTAGCTACTCAGGAGGCTGAGCTCTGAGGAACACAATTCAAAGCCAGCTCGGACAGGAAAGGACAGGAAAGTCCATGAGACTCTTATCTCCAATAAACCACCAGAAAACTGGAAGTGGCGCTGTGGCTCAAACTGTAGAGCCCCTCGCCTTGGGCTGAAGAGCTGAAGGAAGCACCCAGGCTGAGAGTTCAAGCCCCACGACTGCCAAGAAAAAAAAAGAATGAAATTTAGTCAAGACTAGCAATCACTACCAGGCAATAATTCTATACGACAGTGTGCAATGCTACATGGGACATGAGGCTAAGAGGGTCAGCATTTAGTGGAAAAGGAAAGCCTTCCAGGTGGCTCCGAAATATTTAGTGACTTTCCAAGGATACCTGGTCTGATTCCAGCTCATGAGTACTTTATTATATTGGTAGTCATAAAACTTAGAATGTCTCCCTCAGTCAGCAAGGGTCACAGAATTTAGAAGCACATAAAGCTATCTAGCAGATCTGATGGGTTTTGAAAGTCACAAAAACCGGAAAAAAAAAATGGGGAAAAAAGAGGAGAGTTGTATGTAGAAAGCTAGATGCGTAACATTGAAGAAAACCCTGTAAAGTGCCAACCTACAGAGTTAGAAGTGTAGCTTAATTCTCTTGTAGAAAACAAAATTGTCTATCTTTGCTGTTGCCAGCAACCTGGTCTTGCCTTTCTGCTCAGTATTTTCCTGTGGCTCAAAAATGGGCCCTTCTTTTCACACCTACCCCATTCCTACATCATCATCAACCTGCTTTCTCCATTCTTACTCTCACATTGCAGAATTCTGTGAACACAATTCCTGAAAATGTAGTAAGGTATGACTCATGAGGTATGCGCCTTTATACCTAATTCCCACTTAATTTCATTCATTTCTTCACTTGTTCTCCCAACAAACATTTTCCAAGTATCTATGCTGTTAGTGTCAAATGCTGTGCTAGACCACGTATAATGACAATACCATAAAAAAGAAGTAACTTAGAAAGATGTACAAGACACAAACCCTGAAATAACAAGCACTTCTGAGATAAACTAAGATCTAAGACAAATGGATATACATATATCGACATATATGTACATGTGAACATGTGTGTACATATGGATACATATATGTATATGTATATTCATATATGCATACATTAATCAAAATTACTTTTGAAAAAGACAATATCAAGGGACTCGTAGTACCTGATTTCAGGACTTATAAAGTTTCAGTTATCAGACATAAAGACAAAGAGATCAGTAGAATAAAATCCATTACTATATTCTCACATTGACTTATTTCTGTTTATGCTAAAAATGGTGGAAAGTAAAAGGATAGCAATATGAAAAAAAAGAAAAGAAAAACCTCAATCCTTATCACATGCTACATACAAAAAAACATTCAAAAAGCATCACAGACCAAACAGAAGAGCTAAAATTATTAAACTTTATTAAATTATTAAACTTCTAGAGAAAAACATGGGGGAAAATTAAGTGATCTTAAGTTTGCCAAAGATGACTTTAATAGTCAAAAAGTACAAACTAGCCGAATACCGGTAGCTCAAGCCTGTAATCCTAGCTACTCAGGAGGCTGAGATCTGAGGATCAGGGTTCAAAGCCAGCTCGGGCAGGGAACTGTGAGACTCTTATTTCCAATAAACCACTAGACACCCGGAAGTGGTGCTGTGGCTCAGCGCTTGCCTTGAGCTGAAGAGCACAGGGAAAGCACCCAGGCCCAGAGTTCAAGCCCCAGGACCAACAAAAAAAAAGTACAAACTAGTCAGGCACTGGCTCATGCCTGTAATCCTAGCTACTCAGGAGGCTGAGATCTCAGGATCACAGTTCAAAACCAGTCTAGGAAGGAAAGTCTACAAGACTCTTATCTCCAATTAACTGCTCAAAAACCAGAAATGGCACTGTAGCTCAAAGTGGTAGTGCACTAAGCTCAAGGACAGTACCCAGGCCATGAGTTCGAGCTCCAGAACCAAAAAAAAAAAAAATGTCAAAGAGTGACTATAAATTAAATAAATTATGTGACTTCTCTGCATATCATATCGTCTAAAGAGTTTGCTCTGCATGTAAACACTACATACCTACACACACAAGCACAAACTGCACATGCACTGGCAAACCTGAATACTCACGGGTACAAGGGATTTGTATTGGCCAGCTGGAGCGTGTGGGTCTTCACAGGTTCCACGGCTATTAACATATCTTGTTCTACAGCCATAGGAAGAACAGAATATCCACAGTAGTCTATATGCTCTCCTAGAAAAAAAGACATAGCACTTTTTTTCATTGCTGGTGAGACAAAAGAACCTCAAGTAAGCGGACAACAAGGAAAAACAAGACAGAAAATAAAAACACTAAGGGCATGGGTGGGTGTGATTCAAGTGGTAGAGTGCTTGCATAGCAAGCTCAACACCTTGCGTTTGAAACTCTAGCATGAGGGCTGGGAATGTGGCTTAGTGGTAGAGTGCTTGCCTAGCATGCATGAAGCCCTGGGTTCAATTCCTCAGTACCACATAAACAGGAAAAAGCCAGAGGTGGTACTGTGGCTCACGTGGTAGAGCGCTAGCCTTGAGCAGAAGGAAATATGTGACTTCCTTTATTTGCTCATACACTGCAAGTCTAGATGAGATTAGATCTTTTTATGGTTCCTTTTCCTATCTTTGCCTGGCATATTACCCATGACTTGACCATTGATGATTTAATTGCAAGACATTTGTTTAGGCCAAATCTTTCCCTTTAGTAGAGTTTATTATCTAGTAAGGAAGAGAGTTGAAATCAAATACCACTAATATAAGGGAAAATATATTTAAAACTTCAATTGTTCATATTAAAAATACTAATACTAAGTGATGACAGAGAAAGGAGATATTTGATTTCCTTGATGCTCATGAACTAGAAATGAAAAACAAAAATTGAGCAATAGTGCCCCAGTCCTGAGTTCAAGCCCCAGGTCTAGCAAAAAAAAAAAAACCGTAGCATGAGCTGGGTGCTGGTAGCTCAGGCTGAGCTAGCCTTCAGCAAAAAGAGCTCAGGGACAGTGCCCTGGCCGTGAGTTCAAGCCCCACAGCCGACCAAAAATAAATAAATAATAAAATAAAATAAATAAATAAAACTCTAATATGCGCGCACGCGCACACACACACACACACACACACACACACACACACACACACACACACACACACACACACACACACACTGGTAGGGGAAAAACAAAAGGAGGAAGTAACAAAACTTGATAGGAAATGTACTCATTATCTTACTCATGTAACTGTAACCCTTCTATACAGTATTTTTACAATAAAAAATATATACCAAAAAAGATAAAAAAAATAAGCATATCAGTTACTTTCTCATTGGTGTTGTTAAAGTCCTTTTCATCTTAGGCTCTTTTTTGCTATATGCTATTTCTTTTTTTTTTTTTTTTTTGTCGGTCGTGGGGCTTGAACTCTGGGCCTGGGCGCTGTCCCTCAGCTCTTCAGCTCAGGGCGAGCGCTCTACCACTTGAGCTACTGCACCACTTCCGGTTTTCTGGTGGTTTATTGGAGATAGGAGTCTCACGGTCTTTCCTGCCCGGGCTGGCTTTGAACCGCGATCCTCAGATCTCAGCCTCCTGAGTGGCTAGGATTACAGGCGTGAGCCACCAGCGCCCGGCTGCCATATGCTATTTCTAATTGGTAATCATTTTCAATATTTTTTCTTTTTTTTTTTTGGGTTGGTCGTGGGGCCTGAACTCTGGGCCTGGGCGCTGTCCCTCAGCTCTTCAGCTCAAGGCTAGCACTCTACCACTTGAGCCACAGTGCCACTTCCAGCTTTTTTCTTTTTGCTTATGTGGTGCTGAGGAGCCGAACCCAGGGCCTCATGCATGCAAGGCAAGCGCTCTACCACTGAGCCACTTTCCCAGCCCAAGCATGTTTTTTATTCTTTAAAATGGATTGATAAAGGGCTTTTTAATAGATTAGCAAGAATGGAGAACTGGTTTTCAGAGTTATCTTTCTTCCTTCTCACTTTCAAGACAATAACAGGAAACAAACACAGACAGATATTCAAATAAGTAGGCCTCCTGCCTGGCCTGATGATATATGCCAGGAATTCCAACCATTCAGGGGGCAAAGATCAAGAGGAGTACAGTTAAAAGAAGCAGGGTGAAATATTCGCAGGACCCTCATCTGAACAAGCAGTCCGTGCATAGTGATGGGCTCCTATAATTCCAGGTATGAGGGAGGTTACGTAAGTAGGGAGAATTGCTGCCACAGACAAGACCAGGCAAAAAGTATGAGATCCTGTCTGAAAAGAAATTAAAAGCTAAAGGGCAGGGGCATGGCTCAAGTGGTACCCCTAGTATACCACCACTCCCCCCGCCCCCCCAAAAAAGGAGAAGCACGGCTGTGCTGTGGGGGAGGATTACAACCCGGGAGGCAGCCTGCTGGGAACGAACAATGGTGATGTGTCCCATCCTTTACCCTGGATTCCAGGATCCATGGTGCTAGAATGCCAGCCAGTTGGGCTGTGGAAGTACCGAAGTAACCAACCTAAGTAGGGAAAGAATGAGGGAGTTGCTTGGAGTAGACAGGCTGCTCCTGTTCGTTTTCATATGTGGATGTTTCTGGCACTGGGAGGTACTTGGGGCCTTGTGGGGTGTGAAACCATTGGGGATCAGACAACTCATGATAGGAGTAGCACCAGGACCTTGTCTGCAGGTCGATGGCTGATGACAGGGTCATGGCACTGGCCTCTCCTTCCTCTACTGTGGTGAGGTACTGGGACTTGTGCTCGGCAATCCCGAGCTTCCCGGGAGTGCTGCTATGTGCAGTGGACAAGAATAGGGGGACGGGGTATTGAAGGGCATTATCAGAGCTGAATTCTCCGTGTGCATCCCAAAAGGCACACTGAAAGTTCCAAGTAACTTTTTTTTTTTTTTCCGGTCATGGGGCCTGAGCTCTGGGCCTGGGTGCTGTCCCCTCAGCTCTTCAGCTCAAGGCTAGTGCTCTACCACTTGAGCCACAGCGCCACTTCCGGCTTTTTTCTTTTTGCTTATGTGGTGCTGAGGAATCGAACCCAGGGCCTCATGCATGCAAGGCAAGCGCTCTACCACTGAGCCACCTTCCCAGCCCCAGAAGTAAGTTTATATATAATGACAAATGGCTCACACCTGTAATGCTAGCTACTAAGGAGGCTGATTTCTGAGGATCATGGTTCGAAGCCAGCCTGGGCAGAAAAGTGGTCTCTTATCTCTACTGCACTGCCAAAAAACTGAAAGTGGAGCTGTGGGTCAAGTGGCAGAACACTAGCCTTGAGCAAAAATGCTCAGTGAAGTGGATCCTGAGATGGGGCCCACGCTAGTATGATTCCATTTTGAGCTTTGCCTTTTTTTTTTTTTAGAGATTTTAGACTTGATGGGCCTAGTTCCCAGAATGAAAAAAATGCATCTGGTCCCCCTCCCCTTAACAACCTAACCCACCCTTGATTGTTCAGTTGAAGACTGACCCATAAAACAGATAGGTTGTAATCTGGCTCCAGCTGGCGACACCATGTGCTTACGGTAAACCCTGCCTTTTGCACATGCTTACGGTAAACTCTGCCTACTGGCCACCTGTGTGGGGTCTGGTTTGACTGTACAATCCTTTGTGTATGTTACAATCCCATTGGTCATCTGCATGTGACCAGGCTCAACCTCATGGATTTTGCCTTTAAAAACCAAAGAATGGGGGCCGCTCGGGGGTCGCAATATCAGCTCTGGAGCCTGTGCTGCGGCCCTGGCCGGTCAGAATAGGAACCTTCTCAATAAAGTTGCTTCTTTGTTAACAACTTTGTTGTGGTGGGCTGACACTCCAGACGACTAGGCAGGCTTGCCTGCCTTATAGGGGTCTTCCTACTACACTCAGGGACAGTGACCATGACCCAAGTTCAAGCCCCAGGACTGGCACCATAAAAGAAAAAAAGAAAAGAAGAGAAAGAAAGAGAAAAAAAGAAATGTTCTTAGGTATATTAATAGAATATCAATTTCATAGGTTATTATGAAGATATTAAAATAAACATTATGACCCCTACAGAAACAAAGAAAAAGATGGTATTTCTTTTTATTTTTCGCGCTGGTACTAGGGCTTAAACTCAGGGCTGCATCTTTTACTTGGCTATTTTGCTCAAGGCTGGTGCTTTACCACTTGAGCTATACCTGTACTTTCAGCTTTTTGCTGGTTAATTAGAGATAAGAGTCTCACAGAATTTTCTATCCCAGTTGGCTTCGAATCTGGATCCTCAGATCTTAGTTTCCTGAGTAACTAGGATTACAAGCATGAGCAACCAGCACTCAACAAGAAAATTATAATAACTGAGAAAAGAACAGAAAATTATCAATTATTATGAAATATAGAGATAAGGAAATAGTATAAAAATTTGTTTTAAAAGATTTTTTATTATTAAACTTAAAAGTATTTCACTGGGGGCAAGGAGGAGTTGGGGAGGTGAGGGGGGAAGGGATGGTAGGGAAAAAACAAAGGAAGGGGTAACAATGCTTGATAGGAAATGTACTCATTACTCTTACTCATGTAACTCCTTTGTACAGTATCTTTACAATGAAAAATATATATATGTGTGTGTGTGTGTGTGTGTGTACTTCAGAGATGTGTGTGTGTATGTGTATGTGTGTGTGTGTGTACTTCAGAGCCAGGCACTGGTGGCTCATGCCTATAATCCTAGCTACTCAAGAGGCTGAGACCTGAGGATCGCGGTTCAAAGCCAGCCTGGGCAGGAAAGTCCATGAGACTCTTATCTCCAATAAACCACCAGAAAACCAGAAGCAGTGCTGTGGCTCAAGTGGCAGAGTGTGTGCCTTGAGCTGAAGAACTGAGGGACAGCGCCCAGGCCCAAAGTTGAAGCCCCATGACTGAAAAAAAAGTATTTCACAAAAGAAACAAAAAAGAAAACCTAAAAAACTGGACACATTTTTTTTTTTGGTCTGAGACCTGGACTTGAACTCAGTATCTGATGTTCACTGGCTGGTGCTCTACCACTTGAGCCACACCTCCAATCCAAAGACCACCATTTTTGAAAGTAAGGAATAGAAATACTTCCAAATATTCCTCCAACACAATAGTAAAAAGCCATCAAAATTAAGAAATTAAGAGAACAAACTCTTGAAATACCTATTATGTTGACTCTTCCAGGTGCTCGAACATAATATTTGGGTATGGAACCAAACTTAGATTTAAACATCTCTTTGAGCTTCAGCAATCTGTAAAGAGAATTTCAAAATATCAAATATTAGAAAGATTCTCATTGGAGGGCTGGGAAGGTGGCTCAGTGGTAGAGCGCTTGTCTTGCATGCATGAGGCCCTGGGTTCGATTCCTCAGCACCACATAAGCAAAAAGAAAAAAGCCAGAAGTGGCGCTGTGGCTCGAGTGGTAGAGCGCTAGCTTTGAGCTGAAGAGCTGAGGGACAGCGCCCAGGCCCAGAGTTCAGGTCCCAGGACTGGACCCCAAAAACAAACAAACAAAAAAAACAGAAAGATTCTCAGTGGAGGGGCTGGGGCGTAGTCCCAAACCAGAGTACACATGCAGCATGCTGAAGGCCTGGGTTAATTCCTCAACACTGCAGAAAGCAAGCCTGTAAGGTAGACATGCTTATGTAATCATACAGCTAAGCACACTGAAGAATTAAGTTAAGGTTGAAGTACCCAACAACAACCCCCACAAAGGCAATTTCTTTTGATTGTGAAGAAAAGAAAACTAACTGCTCATAGTTTTTCCAGTGATATTCAAGGAAGAATCTCTTTCCACTACAAGTAATAGTCAGGAGTCATTATGTCATAAGGTTCCATACTCACTAAGGACCATAAACCATCTCAAAATGTCAGAAATGTATTGTTCTCCAGTTCTGTAGGCAGCTGTCTGAAATCCGGAATCAGCAGTACCGTGCACCTCCACAACTTACAGAGAACACTCCTTGCGTCTTCCTACCTTCTGGTGGTGGTTTTCAGTCCTGGTACACTTTGGCCTCATATTGCTGGTACTCTCTGCCCCTGTTGCCACTTAGCATTCTCCCTGCGTGTGTCCATCTGGGGACTTTTCCTTGCAAGATAGATACTAATCATACCGAATTAAGGCCCAAATAATTGAGTATGACATCTAAATTTGATTATCGGTACAAAGAAGCCAATCCAATGAAGTCATAGTCTAAGCATGAAAGTGGACGTGAATTTCAAGGGTTATACCACTAAACCCAGTTGATGGGGTCAGTTGAAAGCTAGAATGGACATCAAGAATCCAACTGCAATTCTGGTGGAGCCTAATTCAATACCAAAGTTTACTATTTTCCCTTGGCCTCGTTTCTAAACAATGTGAACTATACATTCCTCTCAGGTCCTATCCAAATCCAAAATTCTTATAGTAGATTTAACAATCTCATACTGCTGAGTCGTGTCAATTGAAGAGCTTCCACATTCATTCTGCTGTGTCTAAGTAATAATCCTAGTACAGTACACATTTGTTAAAGCCTAACATATTCAAATTTTGAATAATTAATTGGTCTTAGGGATTTATTAGTTGCATTTCCAGGTTAGCCTAAATTTCAA
The DNA here is from genome assembly GCF_019054845.1 of Dipodomys spectabilis. NCBI lineage: Eukaryota > Metazoa > Chordata > Mammalia > Rodentia > Heteromyidae > Dipodomys > Dipodomys spectabilis. The sequence goes on along the minus strand of NW_024870785.1, from coordinate 9,483,484 downwards.
GCTCTTCCTGTTTCAGCCACTTAGCAATGCCAATCACTGAGGGGGTGGGGAGGGGAGGTGCAGTGCACGCACGTGCATGCTAGTCATGGACCTTGAGCTCGGGGCCTGAGCACTGGCCCTGAGCTTTTGTGCTCAAGACTGGCACTCTACCATTTGAGCCACAGCTCCAGATTTTTTTGGCAGTTAGTTGGAGATAAAAGTCTCATGAACTTTCCTGCCCAGGCTGGCCTCGAACCACAATCCTCAGATCTTAACCTCCTTAGTAGCTAGTATTATAGACGTGAGCCACAGACTCTCATCTCCAATTAACCTTCAAAAAAGCCAAAAATAGTGGGCTGGGAAGGTGGATCAGTGGTAGAGCGCTTGCCTTGCATGCCTGAGGCCCTGGGTTCGATTCCTCAGTACCACATAAGCAAAAAAAAAGAAAGAAGCCAGAAGTGGCACTGTGGCTCAAGTGGTAGAGCACTTGCCTTGAGCTGAAGAGCTGAGGGACAGCACCCAGGCCCAGAGTTCAAGCCCCACAACCGATTAAAAAAAAAAAAAGGAAATGGTACAGGATTATGAACCAAATGGACAAACTTCTAGGAAGGAAAGTAGGAACAAGCAACTGAGGAGAGAATCATAGATAACAGTTAAGAAACTGGATTCAAGAGCTGGGAAGGTGGCTCAGTGGTAGAGCGCTTGCCTTGCATGCATGACGCCCTGGGTTTGATTCCCCAGCACCACATAAGCAAAAAGGAAAAAAGCCGGAAGTGGCGCTGTGGCTCAAGTGGTAGAGCGCTAGCCTTGAGCTGAAGAGCTGAGGGACAGCGCCCAGGCCCAGAGTTCAGGCCCATGACTGGACCCAAAACAAAAACAAGAAACTGGATTCAAGCTTTATTGACTACGCATTTAAATATTCCCAATCCTTTATATTAAAATGCATTTGGGTTATCCAGTTAAGAGTTGGTAGAACTCTTCTTCATACAGCAACATGTACAGCAGCATTATTCCTAAGAATAAAAACAGTGGAAGCAATCCAAAAGACAACTGATAAATGGGTAAACAAAATGTACCATATCTGGGGCTGGGAAGGTGGCTCAGTGCTTGCCTTGTATACATGAGGCCCTAGGTTTGATTCCTCAGCACCACATAAGCAGAAAAAGCCAGAAGTGGCGCTGTGGCTCAAGAGGTAGAACGCTAGTGTTGAGCTGAAGAGCTGAGGGGCAGCGCCCAGGCCCAGAGTTCAAGCCCTGCCACCAACAAAAAATAAATTAAAAAATTAAAAATCTAAAAAAAAAATTGTACCATATCTATACAACAGAATATGGACTGTAAAAAAGAATCACATACCAATGCATATTACAATATTGATAAACCATGACGACATTCTAAGTGAAAAGTCACACTCAACAACACCCTCCCCCAAAACAAAACAAACAAACAAAAAAACCCTGATAGCCAGGTGCTAGTTGCTCATGCCTGTAATCCTAGCTACTCAGGAGGCTGAATTCTGTAGACTACAGTTGGAAGCCAGCCCAGCGAGACTCTTTTTTCCAATGAACTACTCAGAAAAAGCTGGAAGTAGAGCTGTGGCTCGAGTGATAGAATACTAGCCTTGAACAAAAGGATCTCAGAGACAGTGTCCAAACCAGGTTCAAGTCCCAGGACTACCACAAAGAAAAGAAGAAAAAGCAAACCTGTATTTTATGATTTCATTTATTTAAAGTGTCTGGAGTACCCCAAATCTATTAAGACATAAACTAATGAGTAGTTGCTTAAGGCGTGGGTGCTGTGCAGTATGGGATGTCCCAGGGTAATAATTTAAGTGATGATGAGGCTCTTTTGAGGTTAGAAAATGATCAAAATTAGATTGCGGTGATGGTTGCAAAACTCTTGTAAGACTGAAAACTATTTAATTGAAAACCTCAAATGGGTGAATTATATGGGATGTGAAAATCAAGTAAGAATCCAACAATTTAAAACTTAATCATAAAAAGGAGAGAAAAGAGAGTGCTGATAAAGATACAAGGAAAGCTAGAACATGTCAGAACGGTTCTAGTGAGCAACATGTGTTGCATGCATAAAGTATAGTGCTTTTTATTTCTATTTGACTCTCATAGAAAAACAAAAAACAAAAAACAGCCAACCACTGGTGGCTCTTAGCTGTAAACCTAGCTGCTCAGGAGGCCGAGATCTGAGAACTGTGGTTCAAAGTCAGCCTAGGCAGGAAAAGTCCATGAGAACTCATCTCCAACTAACCAGTAAAAAGCTTAAAATGAAGCTATGGTGGTAGAGGGCTCAGGTGGTAGAGGGCTATCCTTAAGGATAGCACGCAGGTCCTTAGTTCAATCCACAGGACCAGCGTCCATGCAAGCAAACACACACACACACACACACACACACACACACACACACACACACACACACACACACACTACACCTATGAAGTTGAAAAGGCATCTTGAACGGAAAGCTGGACAGGCTCATGCTGGAACTCTCAGAGAATTACAGTATTCTGTTTAGATTTAGCAAAAATCATCCCTCTTAAAATGAATATGTGCCCTCAAAACATTCCTGCAAGCTAGGCACAGGTGGCTCATGCCTATAACCCTAGCTACTCAGGAAGCTGAGATCTGAGGATCCCAATTCAAAAACAGCTAGAGCAGAAAATTCTAAGAGACTCTTCAATTAACCAGCAAAAAGCCCTAAGTGGAGGTGTGGCTCAAGTGGCAGAAAATTAGCTTTGAGCAAAAAAGCCAAGCAGAAGTGTTAGGCCAAGTTCAAGCACCAGTACTAGCAGGTGCACACACATGCACTACCACAGCCCTCACACAAAGATTCCTGAAAACAAACGTGGCTGGAAACAATTGAAGAGCACACCTATATAATAAACAAGAAAATAGTAGAGCGTATTATGAAGTCTTCTGTAGCTAGCACAAATACTAACATTAAGAATTTGCCGGGAGGGGCTGGGAAGGTGGCTCAGTGGAAGAGCACTTGACTTGCATTCCTGAGGCCCTGGGTTCGATTCCTCAGCACCACATAAGCAAAAAGAAAAAATCCGGAAGTGGCGCTGTGGTTCAAGTGGTAGAGCCTTGAGCCTTCAGCCTTGAGCCTTGAGCTGAGGGACAGCACCCAGGCCCAGAGTTCAGGCCCCACGATTGGACCCCCCCCAAAAAAAAAAGAATTTGCTGCATGACTAAATGCTATAAAAATGATGAAAGACAAAGCACACAGGAAATTTGCTAACCATTGCCTCACTTTCAGTGCATGTACTTTTGTTCATCATCCCTCCTGCAGAGTAGGAATTAATCTTTATCTTAAAATCATATAAAATGAGGCACGGTGATACACACCTGTAATCCAATCTACTCAGCATGCTAAGATAGAAGGATCCTGGTCCAAGGCTGGCCTGAACAAAAACACAAGATCCTATCTGAAAACTAAAAAGCAAAAGGACTGGGAAATAGCTCAAGTGGTAATAGCATTCTTGTCCCGACCAGAGGCCGAGTTCAATCCCCAGTACTGCTAACAAAAAAAACAAACATCATACACACACACACATATATAAATCTATAGTTATACCTATAACTATAGATATATATATAATCTGATATTATATATATAGATTTACAGATATATCTACATATCTGTCTATATATCTATAGATTATTATATTATCTATATATCTATCTATAGATATGTATATATATACATAGGTAAGATAGATGTATCTATAGATATATAGATATATGTGTGTGTGTGCAAATCTATGATATATAATGTGTATACAGTATGTAAATATAAGTGAAAACATACTTCTAATTTATACATGGGCATGTTTCATGTAATACCAAAATACAGACTGCATTTTCATGTGACAAATTCCTCACGACTCTTTTGAAGCAGGTTTTCTTTTCCTTTTTTTTTTTTTTGCCAGTCATGGGGCCTGAACTCTGGGCCTGGGCTCTGTTCCTCAGCTCTTCAGCTCAAGGCAAGCGCTCTACCACCTGAGCCACAGCGCCACTTCCAGTTTTTTCTGCTTATGTGGTGCTGAGGAATCGAACCCAGGACCTCATGCATGCAAGGCAAGCGCTCTACCACTGAGCCACCTTCCCAGCCTCTTGAAGCAGGTTTTCTCTGTGTCCTAACTCATTCAAACCTATCAGGACAACAGTACGATGCCAGTACCTCCGGAAAACGTTACAGCACTGGAGACGTTAAGTAGCAGTCCAATGCTATGCGGGCCTCTATGGAGGACAAAACACTTATTTCTGGAGACTGATGCACCCTTTTTGCTGGTTTGGGCTCCCTTTTCGAATCATGCTGAAGTATAATATTGTCAGCTGACACAAAACTACAAGGAAGTAGGAAGACTTCAGGATAAAAAAAAAAAGAACTAGGGTGTGGGGGAAGCTGACAGCCAAGTGGAAGAGGACCCAACGTCAGAAAAGCCCTTGGCTAACGCGGCCAGGGGAGACCTCACTAAGACCTCAGCCTTAGAAAGCGGGACCAAGAACTTCTAGGAAGAACCTGTCATGGAAAAGATTCTCCACCAGACCCACTGAGCCGGGAGCTGCGCTGCAGCCGGGCCTGGCAGCGCGCGCGCCCCTCCCATGACAGTCCGAGACTCCGGGATTCTGACTGGTGGGCTGACTGACTGACCGAGCAGGGGGCGTCGGCGGCGTCACCGGGCGGGCGGGGGAGGGGGGGCAGCCGAGCGCGGGCCGCCCCGGGCGCTCGCGGTGCGGTGCCGCGCGGTGCCAAGGCGGCGGCCGGCCTCGGGGACGTGGCGCGCACGTGCGGCCGCGCGCAGGTGAGCCGGGCCGGACGGGCGCGGCGGGAGGGTTCGGGGCGCCTTTCCAGCAAGACCCGTCCCGGAGGCATCCGAGGGTCCTGTCTGCCCCCCCTGCCCCCCAGGACCAAGCAGCGCCAGCAGGGCCCCAGGCCGCCCGACCCTCGCCGGGCCAACCCGGGAGGCCACGACGTGGCACGGTCTCCCCCACCTGGGCTGCGCCGCCGCCCGGGCGCCGCGCGTGCCCGGGGCCTCCGAGGCCATCGTTGGCTAGCTCTTGTTTTCCTGCAGTTTCGGGCGGCAGTCACGAGACGGACGGGCGCCGGAGCTTTCTTCCGGAGGACCCCGAGCGTGGCGCTGCGGAACTGCCGCGGTGGAGGGGCCCCCGGCCCCGGCCCCGGCCCCGCCCCGGGCCCCGCCCCCGAGCCATCCCCCCGGGCCCCGCCCCCGAGCCGGCCCCCGGCCCCGCCCCCGAGCCATCCCCCGGGCCCCGCCCCCGAGCCGGCCCCGCCCCCGAGCCATCCCCCGGGCCCCGCCCCCGAGCCGGCCCCGCCCCCGAGCCGGCCCCGCCCCCGAGCCATCCCCCGGGCCCCGCCCCCGAGCCGGCCCCGCCCCGGGCAGCGCAGCCTCCCACCGACCCCGACACCCCGCCACCCCGGCCGGGGCCGGCCCGCTGACGAGCTCTCCCTCTGGCGCCCGGAGACCCGCCCCACCTGGCTGGCAGCTCCATCTGTTTTTCTTTCTTCAAATTTAGCGTTCCTCAATGACCAGGCTGCGGTCAAAAACTAACATGTTTCGCTGTGGCCTCTTACGGGTAATATGCATCGCCAAATCGAGCCGCACCTGACACCGGAGTGGCGCTCATCCAGAACACAATCAACAGTGAAAAGGAGGAAATTTGGGGTTGCCAACCCCTCCATTTCGAGTTACCTAGAGAAATCAGGACACCCCAACTCGAGAACTTCACCAGGTCCACATAGGTGCTTAGGCATCGTCGGTCCCACCACCAGCGCCACCTCCCAAGAGCAGGGGACCTCATGACGCGATTCAGAAGCAAGGACTGAAAGGTCACAGTGTGGCCAAGGTCACATTGGTCATTCATAGCAAAACTCAAACTAAAATTTTTGACTCTGCACTTTGTAGCTCAAAATATTAAGATTAAATGCAAGTGAAGCAGAGAGCAGCAGAAAAATCCTAGGGTTTTCCAATTAAGGAAGTTTTGGGCAAACACTTTCATTACTCCATTGCTATAATAAACCACATGAGAATCAGAGCATCCCTAAATAAGACACCTCCCCAAATATACCAGTATGTATCCTACCTTCCTTGTGCCAAGAGTCTTACTAAGAAAGCACTTTCTATAGTACATTATTATCTCTTTTAAAGCCCCAACAGTCCTCATGGGGTTGAACAAACATTGTCACTTTCAAGAAGACATTACTAAGACTGGGGACAGGGATGAAGTAGTAGAGCACTCCTACATAGCTGGGATTACAGGGATGAGCCACAGAACCTAGTTTACAGCAATGTCTCTCTTATATGAGGCAATCCTGAGATGAATTGGGACACATTTGTGACTGTTTAATCATTATGCATACTTCTTACCCCTTATTTAAACCTAAATCCTTCCACTCTTACTTTCATCACTGAAAGCTGAGCTGAAATGCTTACTCTGCCCCTCCTTGGAAGAGCCACACCACATTAAATATCTTCATTTGTCCTTCATCATGATCCCTCCATTTCCTTTTTTACTGGCATGTTGGGGTGAGTGGCTGGACCTGAAATGTGGAACCCCTAGAGTGAAGCCTCTAAAACTGATTACACAACCATCACAAATGTGCTTTTAAGGAAAGAAAATTCCTTTCCTGAATAAAGTGCGTAAGATATGCTACAGCTGAACTGAAGGCAGCAATATTTGACTACTAGATGTCCATTTGACTTCTGGCCTCATTCTCCACCCTTCACTGAGCTTTTGCTGGCTGACCTTTATGGACTGCACTGGGTGGCTTTATCCTACAGCTTCTGCATGGATTTGGTCAAAAAAAGAACTGGCAAGATAGGAGAGTAAGAGAACTGAGAGGTTAAAGTACCCCTACCCACAGACACACACACACCGACAGTGACTACTAACTTCCATGGTTCCCATTCCTGCTGTGCAATTCGCTCTGGCAACCCATTTCTTCCCTATTCACTTACAATAGTATGACTTCCGGCCAGTTGGTAGTCTCTATGTGTTTTACCTTCTTTGTTTCCTTGAATTCTACCAACACACCTGCTAGAGTGGCTGGAAAAGACAGTACACTAAGTGTTGGTGAGAAGATGGGGAAACTAGTACTCTATACACATGTGATAGGTGTAAAAAAAAAAAAAAGGATAAAGCCACTCAGGAAAACAATTTGCATTTCTTAAAACTTTAAACATATAACTGCATATGATCCAACCATCGATACTAAGCATTTATCTATGTTTGTATCCATTACTGTGCAACAATATTATCATAAACTTAATGATATAAAGCAAATACATAGTACTTGTTTTTTTTTTTTTTTTTTGGTCCGGTCGTGGGGCCTGAACTCTGGGCCTGGACACTGTCCCTCAGCTCTTCAGCTCAAGGCTAGTGCTCTACCACTTGAGCCACAGCGCCACTTCCGGCTTTTTTCTTTTTGCTTATGTGGTGCTGAGGAATCGAACCCAGGGTCTCAGGCATGCAAGGCAAGCGCTCTACCACTGAGCCACCTTCCCAGCCCTACTTGTTTTTTAACTGCATTTTTTTATCTTTTCTTTTTTTGGTACTGGGGATTAAACCCAGGAGGATGCACTTGCTAGACACACACTTTCAAACTGAGCTACATCCCAGCCCACAAACACAGTTATTATACTACAATTTCTTTTTTTTTGGTCCGGTCGTGGAGCCTGAACTCTGGGTCTGGGTGCTGTCCCTCAGCTCTTCAGCTCAAGGCTAGCGCTCTACCACTTGAGCCATAGCGCCACTTCCGGCTTTTTTCTTCTTGCTTATGTGGTGCTGAGGAATGGAACCCAGGGCCTCATACATGCAAGGCAAGTGCTCTACCACTGAGCCACCTTTCCAGCTCCTATACTACAATTTCTTTGGCTTTGGGATTCAGCTGAAATGGGTCCTCTAGAGAAACACAGTCTTATCTGAGACTCAAATGGGGAAGGATTCATAATCCAATGGCAGCTTTTAGAAGTCAGTTCCTGTGAGCTGTCAGACATTACAATTAATTGTTGGCTTTTGGCCAGACACCACCCTCAGCTTCCTGCCACATGGTCTTTTGAAACCTAGGTACTTGCTTTTCTCAAGGCCAGAAAAGGAGAAATCTGTTTTAGCTAGAGGGGCTTCATAGTGCTATATAATGCAATCATGTATACATCGTATCAAAGACAGCAGCTTTTTCATGTCACATTAGTTAGAAGCAAGACACACCTCCTACTACCACTCAAAGGGCAAAGAATTATGCAACAGCATTGATAACTACCTAAACCCCAACGTTTATCCACCACGTTACTTGTACACAAATATTCTGGGACACAAACTGAAAGAAAAAAAAAACAAATATTCATCAGCAAGCAGTTAAATTGAGGCATAGAATACTCAAGCCATAAAAGAACCAATCGCTACATGCAACAACCTCATAAATCACCAATTATACTGAGAAGCCAGACAAATGAGAGTGTAACATGTTTGATTCCAATAATTCAAAAGTGCGGAGGGCACTGGTGATTCATGCATGTCATCCTAGCTACTTAGAAGGCTGAGATCTAAGGATCACAAGTCAAAGTCGGCCAAAAGTCCATCTTAACCACAATTTTTTTTAAGCCAGAAGTGGAGTTGTGTCTCTAGTGGTAGAGTGCTAGCCTTGAGCAAAATGACTCAGGGACAGCACCCAGGCCCTGAGTTCAAGCTCCAGTACCAGAAAAACAACAACAACAACAAAGAAAGAAACTAGAAACAAAGTTATAGGAACAGAAAGTAGATTAGTAGCTTCCTGGGGGAAATGAAGGGAAAGGAGATAAATGACCAAAGACTCTCTGCAAGTATTTTATGAAGAAACTTCTAGAGCTGGTGATGTGACTCAAGCAGTAGACCGCCTGACTAGCAAGTGCAAAGCCCCAAGTTTAAGCCCCAGCACTGCCCCCATACACACACAAAAAAATTCTGCAATGACAAATATTTTCACCATCTTGGTATAGTGATAGTCTCACAGGTGTACTTATATAACAAAATTAGATTGGTTAAGTCTATTGAACTTAATGTACCTCAATAAAGCTCTAAATTATACCTCAATAAAGTTGCTGTTAAAACTACTTCTTAAAAACAGAACGTGTGTGTGTGTGTGTGTGTGTGCGTGCGTGCGTGCGTGCGTGTGTGTGTGTGTGTGTGTGTGTTGGTCCTGGAGTTTGAATCCAGGGCCTGGGTGCTAGACCTGAGTTGTTTATTTGTTTGTTAGGGTCCGGTCATGGGGCCTAAACTAAACTCTGGGCCTGGGCGCTGTCCCTCAGCTCTTCAGTTCAAGGCTAGCACTCTACCACTTGAGCCACAGCGCCACTTCCGGCTTTTTTCTTTTTGCTTATGTGGTGCTAAGGAATCAAACCCAGGGCCTCATGCATGCAAGGCAAGTGCTCTACCACTGAGCCACTTTCTCAGCCCAGACCTGAGTTTTTCTGCTCAAAGCTAGCACTCTATCACTTGAGCATCAGCTCCACTTCTGGCTTTTTCCCCCCCTCTGGTACTTACTTAGAGGTAAGAGTCTCACAGACTTTCCTGCTCAAGCTGGCTCAGACCTCAGACTCCTGAGTAGCTAGGATTACAGGCATGAGCTACTAGAATCTGCTCAAAAAGTCTATTTTTAACCAGGTCACTGTATCATACCAAAGCACTCTATAAAATAATTTTTAAGTTACTTACCATTGAATAAAACTAATGTAAAAAAAAATGAGTGTCTTACCTACACAAAATATTTAGTATAAGATATGTGAAGGAAAAACCGGGTGCCAGTGGCTCACGCCTATAATCCCAGCTACTCAGGAGGCTGAGATCTGAGGATCACGGCTCAAAGCCAGCCTGGGCAGAAAAGTCCTTGAGACTCTTACCTCTGATATACCACTAGAAAACCAGAAGTCGAGCTGTGGCTCAAGTGTTACAGTGATCACCTTGAGCTGAATAGCTCAGAGAGTGCACCCAAGACCAGACTTCAAGCCCCACAACCAACACAAAAAAAAACAAAGATATGTGAAGGAATATTAAAATGGACTTTTATGAACAGGTACTTTGATATAGAGAAATAGATTCATTAATGCCTATTATTCAACAAATAATAATTGTATGTCCATGTGAAGCACTGTAAAGACCATTAAATTGCTACTATCATTCAAACTGGGCTAAATAAGTTTGGGTATAACCAAGGAAAAAGTTCAAAATTTAGCTGCCATTTTCCAAGTATTTCAACTTATTTGAATAATTATGTCCCCATTGTAGAAGAAAGACATTACATTGAAAAGCAGCATATCACACAATAAATTTAATATAAATCAACGCTCACTTATACGCATGTGATCACTATGGCCCTGGTCAATAATTTCAGATTTTTTTTTGTCAGTCTGGGCCTGGGCACTGTCCCTCAGTCCTTTAGCTCAAGGCTAGTGCTCTACCATTTGAGCCACAACACCATTTCCAGCTTTTTCTGTTTATGTGGTGCTGAGGAATTGAACCCAGGGCCTCATGCATGCAAAGCAAGCACTCTACCAGTGAGCCACCTTCCCAGCCTGTAATTTCAGTTTTTGTTTTGTTTTGGTTTGATTTTTTGGGGGGGTCCGGTCGTGGGGCCTGAATTCTGGGCCTGGGTGCTGCCCCTCAGCTCTTCAGCTCAAGGCTAGCATTCTACCACTTGAGCCACAGCGCCACTTCCGGCTTTTTTCTTTTTGCTTATGTAGTGCTGAGGAGTCGAACCGAGCCTCATGCATGCAAAGCAAGCACTCTACCACTGAGCCACCTTCCCAGCCTATAATTTCAGAATTTTTTTTTAACAAGATTCTTTTTTTTTTTTTGCCAGTCATGGTGCCTGAACTCTGGGCCTGGGCACTGTCCCTCAGCTCTTCAGCTCAAGGCTAGTGCTCTACCACTTGAGCCACAGCACCACTTCCAGCTTTTTCTGCTTATGTGGTGCTGAGGAATCGAACCCAGGGCCTCATGAATGCAAGGCAAGCACTCTACCACTGAGCTACCTTCCCAGCCCCTAATTTCAGAATTTTTATCTTGAGTAAAATGCAAAGTTAGAAGCCAACAAGCCTCCTAACTACCTTGGGATTCTACTTGCTCTTTTGATGACTATAAGCTGTTATAGGTAGATGAATCATGTTACTTACTTTCGTAACTTCCAAGAAGGATGAGTGGTATATTTTGCTGGGTGAACAGTACTAACACAGACTTAAACCTAGAAAATCAAAGTTTTGCCTTGTTTTAAAGTTACTAGGTCTGGCAGTGCAGCTCCAGTGATAGAACACTTGTCTGCTGAATATGAGGCCCTGAGTTTAAACCCCAGTATCCCATACATGCACAAATGTCACAAGGAGTAATCCTAAGCTGGACCTCATAACCTTTCAGAAAGAATTTCTGTGTGAGGGCTGGGAATATGGCTTAGTGGTAGAGTGCTTGCCTAGCATGCATGAAGCTCTGGGTTTGATTCCTCAGTAGCACATAAACAGAAAAAGCCCGAAGTGGCGCTGTGGCTCAAGTGGTAGAGGGCTACCATTGAGTACAGAGAGGCTCAAGGACAGTGCCTAGGCCCTGAGTTCAAGTTCCAGGGCCAGCAAAAAAAAAAAAAAAAGAATTTCTATGTGGCATTTAATGGTGCTGTGGCTCAAGTGGTACAGCACTAGCCTTGAGCTGAAGAGCTCAGGGACAGCGCCCAAGCTGAGTTCAAGGCCCATGACCAATAACAAAGCTTTGGATGCCAAAGTGATATGTAAAGGCTTTTCCATCCTAATATTTTATGTTTGAAGATGAATTTTAATATAAAACTAAATATTAAATGATATCAGGGAATTGTTCATTGTAAGGATGATGCTATGATTACACAGAATAGACTTAACTTTAGAAAATACACATAGCTGTATTTAGGGGTTATATTGTCATGATATCTTTACCTTGTGTTCAATATACATATACACACAATAAAAGCTGATCGTGGGTATAATATGTGTCCACTATTCTTTTAGTTTTATATGTATATATATATTTTTTTTTGGGGGGGGGGGTCTGGTCGTGGAGCCTGAACTCTGGGCCTGGGCGCTGTCCCTCAGCTCTTCAGCTCAAGGCTAGCACTCTACCACTTGAGCCACAGTGCCACTTCCGGCTTTTTTCTTTTTGCTTATGTGGTGCCGAGGAATCGAACCCAGGGCCTCAGGCATGAAAGGCAAGCGCTCTACCACTGAGCCACCTTCCCAGCCCCTCTTTTAGTTATATATATATTTGAAATTTCTCATAGTGAGATGTTGGAAGGAAAAGGCTCTGAGAAAATATTTGTGTTTACAGGTGAGACAGACAGTATTACAGTTTTAAATACAACTGAAGAGAACTATGACCAAGAAGATGTCAAGGTTTTAGTGAGTACTAAAAATAATCTGTCTTTGGGAGCTTTTTTTCCTAAGGAAAAAGAAAATTCCTCTTTTGGGGCTTTTTTCCTAAAAAATATTCCTCTTTTGGAGTTTTCCTAAGAAAAAGAGGAAGTTATTCCTTTTTGGAACTTTTTTCTTTATTTTTTTTATTGTGAAAGAGTACATTTACTGTTGCCTCCTCCTTTGTTTCCCCTTCCCATCTCTCCCCCCTCCCCCCCCCACCCCGCCCCTTCCCTGAAGCTTTTTTTCTAAGGGGAGAAGAAAAAAATCCTCTTTTGAAGCTTTTATCCTAAGAAAAAATTAGACTTGAAATAATATTAAATCACAATTGCTTAAAACTGCTGTTTTTGACCCATTCTGAATGTGTAATTATAAATTAGGCTGCACTGGTACATTCAATATAGAGTTAAAACAATCATCAAAATAATCATGAGTGTAATGGGCAAGGAAGTGCACACCTATAATCTCAGCACTTGGGAGGCTGACACACACGAAATTCTAGTCCAAGGCCAGTTGTGGCTAATAATAATAGTATTACAGGCTCCTGTGTTACTAGTTACTCAGGAGGCTGAGATATGAGGATTGCAGCTGGAAGCTAGCAGGGGCAGGAAAGTCTTGTGAGTTTTTTTTTTTTTTTTTTGGGTCCGGTCGTGGGGCCTGAACTCTGGGCCTGGGCGCTGTCCCTCAGCAATTCAGCTCAAGGCGAGCACTCTACCACTTGAGCCACAGTGCCACTTCCGGCTTTTTTCTTTTTGCTTATGTGGTGCTGAGGAATCGAACCCAGGGCCTCATGCATGCAAGGCAAGCTCTCTACCACTGAACCACCTTCCCCTTGTGAGATTGTTATCTCCAATTAACTATCAAAAAGGGGGGGGGGGGGGAGACCAGAAGTGGAGCTGTGGCAAAAGTGGTAGAGTGCTAGACTTCAGAGAGAGGAAAAAAAAATAAACAAAAGGTCACAGCACCCAAACCCTATGTTCAAACCCCAGAACTGACTGACATACACACACACACACACACACACCACACCACACCAACAAAAACTAGTATAGGTGTCTACTCATCTATACTGCTGCAATAACTAAGTGCAGAAATATTTTAAAAATACCTATACTGTAACTGTGAAACATGTACCATTTCAAGCAGACAGAACTGGAAGTTGATCTGGAAAATGTTCCCTGTTTGAAAAGCAGAGGTTCACCCCTTCCCACCCTACCCCAACTCCTATTGACTTCAATTTTCCTCTATCTCGAAAGCAGCTAACGAGTTGGTGCGAAGGGATGCTTCTGCTTTAAAAGCGGTCTTGACATGAGCTACCTTAATTGGATTCCCAAGGGCAATAAAATTCAATTTCTAATTCGTTGGGGGAACTGAATTAAGAATTGAGGCGCCTCAATGGGTGCATGCATACGGAGTTCAGGATGTCCCTTCATTTTATTTTTGCAAATACTGACAGGATTGTCACAATAATCCAGGTGTTGTGGACTGTGTGTGTGTGTGTGTGTGTGTGTGTGTGTGTGTGTGTGGTTGAAAAGAAAATCTGCAAACATCCCAGGGACCCACCACAGCAACGTGCGGCCTAATGGAGGAAGTAACTACCTGCTCCCTGGGACCGGCGTGCCAGCCTTTCCCCCCCGGAAGGCTTCGGGTCCTATGCTGCCCATTATGTTCACCAGAAGGAAGAAAGTTCCAGAGTGTAGAGCTTCTGGCGCGAGCTCAAGATTGTTCGAGACCCTCAGACGCGACGCGCACCACCATCATCATCATCGCCGCCGCCGCCGCCGCCGCCACAGGCCCCAGTTGCTACGTCTGGTTGCTAAGGCACCAACCGCCCCACCGGAAGTGGCGGTAAGTGTAAGGGAGGGGGGGTGTGTGTGCACTTCCCTTTTCACGCCGTCGCGAATCTTCCGGCGGTGGAGCTTATTCGTTCCGGGTGGAAACTTCAGCTCTTCATTTTAAGAGCGTCGGGGACGCAGCGGAGGGGGGTGGGTGGGTGGGGAAGGGTGGGGGGAAAGGCCAAGAGAGAGAGAGAGAGCGGAGAGAGAGCGAGCGGAAAGCGAGAACGAGGGAGAGAGGGGAGAGAAGTGGGGAGTGACGCTGCTTCGGGGCCGCGGGGCATTGTGGGAGAAGCTGTCTCCGATTTCTCCTCCCTCCCCGCCCCCCCTCCGCCCCTCGGGCTCGGCTCCTCTCCTCCCCTCCCCCTCCCAGCCAAGATGTCTGACATGGAGGATGATTTCATGTGCGACGACGAGGAGGACTACGACCTGGTGAGGCGCCGGGAGCGGGGCTCTGGGGTCGGAGATGGGGTCTGGGGGTCGGGGCCGAGGCCGTGGCTGCTGTGGCTTCCTCTCGTCGAGCATGGGTCCCTTTCCCCCTTCCCCCTCTCGGCGTGCAGTGACAGGACGGGTTTACCTCCTCCTCCTCCTCCTCCTCCTCCTCCTCCCCACGCCGGGCCCTGCGTCTCCATCGTGGGGGGCGGGGAGGGGCAAGGAGGGAGCACAAATCGTAAAGGGGAGTTGGGGAGGTCGGGCCCTGGGGGGGCGGTGGGGGGGGTGGAGGATCCCAGGCCGGGCTCTCCACGTCTGAGCGCGTCGTGGGGTTACACGGACGCCCCTGAACCTTCGGGTTAGGTCGGGTTCTCCAATGCCTCCCTTCCTCCTCCTCCTCCCCCCTTTTCTTCACTCTTCCTTCCCCTGCCCTCCTCCTCCTCTCCCCCCTCCCTCCCTCCCTCCTTCCCCTCCAACGCGCGAGCTGCCTCGAGGGCCGTGCAGGGGGGGGGGGGGGGGAGATCTTTAGGCCCTGGCTGGCTTTCCTCTTTCACGGGGCCCAGTTAGTTTTCTGGGCTCCCCCCCCCCCGATGATTAAGAGTAAAAGCGGGTGCAGAATTCTGGGAGTGTTGTTGGTTTTTTTTATTTTGGGGGGGGGGTTGGAGGGGGAATAGGGGAAATGGAAGAGGAGGAGGGAGGGGGAGGGGAGGTGGTGGATACTGCCTCCCTTCCCACCCCCACCCCCCCCCCCCCCCAGGCCTGACTGGGAAAGGCTGCCCGGTGCGTCTCCTGGAAACAGCTTGCTTCGCCTAGTTGTGTGCAGGCTGGATTTGGGTGGGAAGCAAAGGTGCAATGGAGAGTTGAGAGCAGAAAGAAGAAAAAGAAAGCTGGGGGACTGGGGGGGGGGGGGGACATGGGGGGCAGGCAGGGAGGGAGAGAAACTAGTTGAACTACTTGTTTGGTTCTTTAAGAGAAAAAGCTGGTTAGGGGGATTTGGTTTTCTGCTATTGTTGATGGTGGGTTTTTTTTTTTGTTTTTGGCGTGGGTGGGGATGAAACCAAGGAGTGTTTGTGTTTCGTTGTATTTTTGTTTTTGGAAAGGTATGGATTAAACGAATGGCTTTTTTTTCCTCCTTGATTTAAGAAAATTCCTCAGTTGTAGAAGCTTTAAGATCTCAACAACATAAAAGGAATATTTATTTGGTTGGTGATTTTTTTTTTTCCTCTTCCAAGATTCAGGTTTTGTGAATTAATTCACAGGTTTTAAAACAAATTTAGCCGATGGTCAGATTGTTACGCACACACCCTACTGTGTGGGAACTAAAAAAAAAAAAGACCCCAAAAATTAGCATCAGTTTTCTATTAGGGGTATTTTGTTTGGGTCTTACATATTATGGAGATTCTCCATTAGGATAAAGTTGTGAAGTAGATGCTTTGGGAAGTCTGGCTCATTTTATTTTATTTTATTTTTTTAAGAAATGTTATCAAGATACTGTTTTGAGTTAATGAATGGCTTCTTAGTATAGAGGAATAATATTTCCAGTTCATCTTTTTAAGTTTTTTAAAAAAGCATATTTTGTGAAAGAGGAAAAGTGCTATTATTGGAAAGTCAAAGAAGAGGTTTTGGTGAGTCTCTTAAGTTACTTTCTTTAATAGTTTCTGCAGAAACCAAACTAATTGTAGGCTGTGTCCTCAGTTCATTAAGAATGTATTAACTTGTACTACCTATTAAGTTTTATTTATTATATTTTACTTATACTACCAATTTTTTTTTAAGTTTACAAGTGTTTTTAAGTGCTTTTGTACTATTAGTTTTTGTTTTTTGTTTTTGCCGGTCGTGGTGCTTGAACTCTGGGCCTGGGCCCTGTCCCTCACCTCTTCAGCTCAAGGCTAGCGCTCTACCACTAGAGCAACAGCACCAATTCCCGCTTTTTCTGCATATGTAGTGCTGAGGAATCGAACCCAGCGCCTCATGCATGTGAGGCAAGCACTCTACCACTGAGCCACCTTCTCAGCCTGTATTAGTTTCTTTTTTAAGTATTTCTACTCCTCTCTTAACTACTGATCTATTAAACACATGGGTTATTAGCACTATGATTAGCTTGAAGATGCTAACTGAAAATATAATGTAGAAATATCAATAGAAATCTTATTGTGCTCTTCATTTTTGCAAAAATTTTAAACATCATGCTAAACATAATGGAGTTAAATATGTATTTAACTTTTTTCAAAAAATTTCTCAACAGCAGAAAAGATTTTGCACTGCTACAAAATTAAGTGAAATCTTCTCCCTTTTTATTTTTCAACTATTTGTTTAAATAATTCTCTCCCTTATTTGACTCTCACATTTTGGCTTCCCAATCATATATCAAATAATGGAAACTGTCACACTCCATCTAACAGTTGAAAGTTAGGGTGATAAAAAATATTTTTAATAATTTCTTTTTTTTGGGGGGGGGTCTGGTCGTGGGGTCTGAACTCTGGGCCTGGGCGCTGTCCCTCAGCTCTTCAGCTCAAGGCTAATGCTTTACCACTTGAGCCAGAGTGCCACTTCCTGGATTATTTTTAAAAGATGAAGGGAGGTAGTTGTCATTTCATGCTTCCATACTGCTAGAAGAGTTTCCTATGCCAGGTGCCAGTGGTTCACACTTGTAATTATTGCCATTTAGGAGGCTGAGATCTGGAGGATCTTTGTTTGAAGCAAGCTTGGGCAGAAAACCCTTTCAGACTTGATCCCTAAAATAACCAGCAAAATGCTGAGCTGTCATGTGTGTACATGTGTATTCATGTGTATGTGTGTGTGGTGTATGTCTATACCTGATTTTTTTTTTTTTTTTTGGTCAGTCATGAGGCTTGAACTCTGGCCTTGGGCGCTGTCCCTGTGCTCTTCAGCTCAAGGCAAGCGCCCTACTGCTTGAGCCACAGTGCCACTTCCGGTTTTCTAGTGGTTTATTGGAGGTAAGAGTCTCACGGAGTTTCCTGCCCAGGCTGGCTTTGAACCAAGATCCTCAGATCTCAGCCTCCTGAGTAGCTAGGATTACAGGTGTGAGCTACCTGCGCCCGGCTATATACCTGATTTTTTTTTTTTTTTTGGTCGGTGGTGGGACTTGAACTCTGGGCCTGGTAAAAAAAAATTTATACCTGCTGTTGAACAAAGGGTTTTGCTGGGCTTTCTTGCTCATGGCTGGCACTCTACCAGAGTCACCCCTCTTCTCAAGCATTTTCTGGCCAATCGGAGATTAGCTTTTTCCTCCCAAGTTGCTTCAAACCTCCATCCTCAGATCTTAACTTCTGAGTAGTTAGGTTTATAGGCACGAGCCAGTGATGCTTTTCAGAGCATACGTTGTCTACCAATACATAAATTGTATGACTGTACCATGTTTTATCTGGTTCTCTGGTGATAAGAACTTGGCCCATTCTCTATCTTTTACTATTATAAATGAAGTACAGCTTAAAAAAATCTTCAGCTACAAACAGGTTTTGGCCTTTTTCGTAGTTGCAACTGTAGTTGAAAATATATATTGAGTTAGATTTAGTAATTAAGGTGGATAATCAAGCTGTGCAATACACTTTTAGGTTAGAAACACTTGACTCCAATAAAGTTACTTCTCTTGAGAATTTCAGAAATATGACTACAATCCCTGTCAGTATCATTGGAATAATTTTCCTGCTTTAAACTACTGCTTCAAAGAAAAATGTGGTTCAGTAAGTTTAGTGAGTTATCACAAAGCCTGTTGCATTGTATCCTAAATGTGACTTCTGTAATGAAATTAAAAAGATTCAGACAAGGATAGCTAAAAGTAAATAATGGGAAACAGCTCTTATATGTTAATAAATTAAGTTATCAATTTAATCAGTGAGTTAGTCTAATTCTCATTTAATTTTAAGCATGCAAACAAGCTTAAGTAATAAGCAATATTTTTTCATAGTAACTTCAATTTAGGTTTGAGTAACTTCTTTTTTTTGGGGGGGAGGGGTCTGGCTGTGGAGCCTGAACTCTGGGCCTGGGCGCTGTCCCTCAGCTCTTCGGCTCAAGGCTAGCACTCTACCACCTGAGCCACAGCGCCACTTCCGGCTTTTTTTCTTTTTGCTTATGTGGTGCTGAGGAATCGAACCCAGGACCTCAGGCATGCAAGGCAAGCGCTCTACCACTGAGCCACCTTCCCAACCCTAGGTTTGAGTAACTTCTATAACTTTGAATTATGAATACAACCCAAAGTGAATTTGTGCTTGTCCATTACATTCAAAAATGTGGAGGAGAATAGAAAGGGGTGATAGATCAAGAGGCACTGGGTCACTTAGACAGACATGCTAATTTGCACCCCCCTATACAACCTTTTGAAGTTGAGAAAATAAAAATAAATACACGGGCCTCTGTGGGAATTAGAAGCTTCCTACAGGAAACCCCCAAAACTTGACTGAAAAGGAGCTAAAGCATTGAGCGTAAGGGATGTGCCTAAATGTATGGGATCAATTAATGGGAGAGTCAGAACTTTTATGTCTCTCCTTGAGCAATTTTATTTGAAGACAAAGTAGAGAACAAGTAAGAGATGGTTTTGATTTGTAACACAGATAGCCAATTAAGAATCCTGTCTATATTTAAGAATAACCAGATGTGGCTCTAGTGTGCCTCATATCTGATCAAATGGTCCAGACATGGTCAAGTTCAAGAAAACCTTGTGAATAATGAGTCTTGTTTTCCTAAAACATTTCTTAGGCTTGCATTGGCAAGTTAAGAGTTGAATTATTAAACTGAAAAGTAGGGAAGGTTTTTTTGGAGGGATGGTTGTTGAGCAATTCTTAGCAAAAAGTACAGTTTCCACTAAAGCAGAGATCTTTAAATGAGTAGCACATCTGGGGAGATGAGAATAGATTTGCATAGTGTGGATGGATCACAGATTGCTGTGAGTGGGAGATACTAGGACGTGAGTTACATAAATACCCTGCAACTATTACTGTACTTTAAGGTTTTTACATCTCTTTTACGATGTTCAAGAGCTTGTTTAATTTACATATATTGCTTGAAGTTTTTGAAAGCAATCTTCACATGTTGATTAAAATGATAGTTTTTGATATAAATTTTGTATTTAAATTTTTTGGGGGGGAGGGTTTCCAGTCATGGGGCCTGAACTCTGGGCCTGGGTGCTGTCCCTCAGCTCTTCAGCTCAAGGCTAGCGCTCTACCACTTGAGCCACAGCACCACTTCCGGCTTTTTTCTTTTTTGCATATGTGGTGCTGAGGAATCGAACCCAGGGCTTATGCATGCAAGGCAAGCACTCTACTACTGAGCCACCTTCCCAGCCCCTGTATTTAAATTTTTACCAGTGACCATCTCATTTGACATAAGTGAATTCAGTTTATTAGTATTTATGCAATGTTTTTTTCTGTATTCCCCGTTAGGATTAATGGCACCTGTGTGTGTCGTCAAGCCATTGGTAGTTATTATAGGTAACACGTCTCTTTAATTTTACATCTTTAGTATCATTTAACATCTTATATTTATAGTCCATTCCTTTTCATTCTACCTGATATCAAGCCTTCATTTATCGTATCCAGACATCAGACATTGGCTGCTCTGTCTGGATCATCATCATCATTATTATTACTATTATTATTATTATTTCAGCTGTCCTTTCTCATAACTCCTAGTCGTATTATTTTTCTTTTTCCTCTTCCTGCTGCTCCTGCTCCTCCTCCTCCTCTTGCTCTTCCTCCTCCCCCCCCCTTCTTTTGCTGGTCCTGGGGCTTGAATTCAGGGCCTGGGCGCTGTCCCTGAACCTCTCTGTGCTCAAGGCTAGCGCTCTACCACTTGAGCCACAGTGCTACTTCTGAGTAGTTTATTCAAGGTAAGAGTCTCACTGTCTTTTCTGTGTGGGTTGGCTTCAAACTGCATTCCTCAGATCCCAGCCTCCTGTGTAGATAGGATCACAGGCATGGACCACCAGTGCCAAGCCTAATCATACTTTTTACACCTGATTCAAATATCTTTTCCTTTCTTTAACTCTTGCGTAGTTGGTTGTTCGTTTTTGAGTTATCCCTGTGCATAGTATGTGTCTCTGAATATTGCTTACATCGTATTACATTATAGTATCTACTTCTATTACATTGTATATCTATTTCTATTACTTTGCATACCTATTTCTTAGTGGGTCCTGTGTGACTTGAGGGAAAGAACTTAACTTGCATGTGTCCCAATACTTAATTGCTGGTGTGTGTGTATATCTATTTATGTATCTATCTATCTATCTATCTATGTAAATTTACCTAATGATGTTTGGGTCAGTGATGAATCACATGTAAAAATAGTAGGCATGTAAGATTATATGCCCTACATTTGAGTGCATGGCTGTACCCCAGCTTTGCTAGTTTTTGTTTGTGTAAATATATTTTATGATATAAATATATTTTTTGCAATGAGAAAATTGTCTAATGATGGATTTTTCAGAATATGTGCCCATTTATTAAGCAAAGTATGACTATTAAAGATGATGGGATTTAAAAAAATAGTTTTAAATTAGGTTTGCAGAGTGAATGTCCTTGTGACATTTCAAAGCATGTATACAATTATTCTAATTTCACCTCCTTTATAACTGTCCCTTCCCTCCTTCCTAAAACAATTTCAATAGGTTTCAGTGTTCTTTTCAGACTTGAAAACAGTATAGTTCAACTATAATTATGTTTATTCATCCTCCTTAGTCCATTCCCTCCCACTAATACCTACCCCAACTACAAGCCTGTTTTTGTTTCCCTCCAAAATCATGCTTTTTAAGTATAAATAATAAAAATATGCTGGATATGGTGACCCATGCCTTTAGTTCTAGCTACTCAGAAGGCTGAGATCCCATGATCACAGTTGGAAGCCAGCCCAGGAAGACAAAATCTGAGAGACTTTTATCCCCAAATAACCCAACAAAAAGCTAGAATTAGAAGAGAGGCTCAAGTGGTAGAGTTCTAGCCTTGTGTGAAAATAATAAAGATCATCTAAATGAAATTAGTGATGCCATCAATTCCTCAGTACCACATATACAAAAAGAAAATTAATTAAAAGAAGAAAAACCATTTTAGCGGGGCTGAGAAGGTGGCTTAGTGGTAGAGCGCTTGCCTTGTATGCATGAGGCCCTGGGTTCGATTCCTCAGCAGCACATAAGCAAAAAGAAAAAAGCCGGAAGTGGCGCTGTAGCTCAAGTGGTAGA
This sequence comes from Dipodomys spectabilis, assembly GCF_019054845.1. Taxonomy (NCBI): domain Eukaryota; kingdom Metazoa; phylum Chordata; class Mammalia; order Rodentia; family Heteromyidae; genus Dipodomys; species Dipodomys spectabilis. The sequence continues at coordinate 9,461,613 of NW_024870785.1, read as the reverse complement.
GCGCTAGCCTTGAGCTGAAGAGCTGAGGGACAGTGCCCAGGCCCAGAGTTCAGGCCCCAGGACCAGACCCCCCCAAAAAAAAGGAAAAGAAAAACCATTTTAGCCGAGCGCCAGTGGCTCACGCCGGTAATCCTAGCTACTCAGGAGGCTGAGATCTGAGGATCTCGGTTCAAAGCCAGCCCAGGCAGGAAAGTCCCTGAGACTCATCTCCAATAAACTACTAGAAAACGGGAAGTGGCACTGTGGCTCAAGCAGTAGAGTGCTCACCTTGAGCTGAAGAGCTGAGGGACAGCGCCCAAGCCCAGAGTTCAAGCCCCATGACCGACAAAAAAAAAAAATAGCGATGCCAGATCCAGGTGCTATGGCTTGTTCATCCTAACTACTTGAGAGGCTGAGATTGGGAGAATCCCAGTTTCGGGCCAACACAGGCCTCCCTCTCAATTGAGAGAAGCTAGCATGGCACACTCACCTGTCATTGCAGCTATAACTGGGAAGCCCACAGTAGGCAGATTGTAATCCATATACTTGAACAGGAATTGAGGTGCACTCTCAAAAACAACCAGTGCAAAAAAATGACTAGAGGTCTGGCTCAGCAGAAAAGCACTTGTTAGTAAGCAGGAAGCCTTGAGTTCAGATGTTCATACCACCACACACAAAAAACGTCAGACCAGTGTAACAACTGAAGTGAAGTAAGCAGGCTGTTGTGCACAGCCTGAGATGAGGTCGGACTCATTGAGTTGTAAGTTCCAGGTGATGTCTTCTTGGTGTCTGGCTCAATCCACATGAACATACTTAGGTCAGTTGTTAGATTCATTGTGGTAATTTTCATAATTAGCAATAACATTTATTTAATAGTTCAGTGGTAACTATGCAAAAATACTAAATATTACCTACAGCTAATTATATATCAGACCAAAAGAATACACTCATAAAATGTTGAAAGCTGGGTTAAGCTTTATGACATGATTTCTTTGCCGTTGTGCGGCTCGAGTCTCACACTTTCCCTTGGTTATGTGCTTAGAAGAGGTGCTCTGCCACTTGGGCTATTCCTCCAGTAGACTCTTTGCTGGTTAATTAGAGATAGGAGTCTCACATTTGTCTGTCCGGGCTGGCTTCCAACCTCAATCCTCAGATCTCAGCCTCCTGAGTACATAGGATTACAGGCGTGAGCTATCAGTGCCCTGCTTCCGTGAGGTTGTTGGGTTTTTTTTTTATTTTTATTTTTGGTCAGTCGTGGGGCTTGAACTCTAGACCTGGGCGCTGTCCCCCAGCTCTTCAGCTCAAGGTGAGCGCTCTACCACTTGAGCTACAGCGCCACTTCCGGTTTTCTGGTCGTTTATTGGAGATAGGAGTCTGACAGTCTCTCCTGCCCGGGCTGGCTTTGAACCACGATCCTCAGATCTCAGCCTCCTAAGTAGCTAGGATTACAGGCGTGAGCCACCAGCGCCCGGCTTTAATTGTTGTTTATCTGACTCTTTTCTTAATTTTTAAAAATGTGTTAATTGTTATTTTAGTTGGGTGCTAGTGGCTCATGCTGTAATCCTACCTAGTCAGAAGGCTGAGATCTGAGGATCACAGTTAGAAGCCAGCCCAGGCATGAAAGTCCCTGAGATTCTTATCTCCAATTAGCCCCAGAAAACCTGAAGTGGCACTGTGGCTCAAAGTGGTAGAGCACTAGACTTCAGCAAAAAAGCTCAGGGACAGCGCACAGACCCTGAGTTCACACCCCACAACTAATTTTTTTAATTGTTATTATAAAGGTGATATACAGAAGAGTGTTGGTTTCCTTTTCAATAATTCCATGGTATATCTTAGATGTAAGTGTTTAGAAATATTTCAAGCTAATTAGACAATTAGCAAAGAACTGACTTCCCAAAGAATAGAGTAGGTTTCATAGCTATGATTGTTTATCCCAAGTCTTCCTTAGAGAAGGAAGAGGGCACAGAAACTGTGGTCTGAACTGGGTCTTAGTGGCCCAGATGAGAAAGCAGTGGAAAGAAGCTGGAATAGCATGTCCAGGTGGGAAGGGGTCTTGCCACTTGTGCAATAAGGCCAACATGACTGCCGCAAGACCAACCAGGGGAGCGCTTGATAGACAAGGCTGAACATAGGAGCCAAGTTTTAGGGCAGTGGGAAGCCATTTTGAAGGAGAGGAATGAGAGAATTTACATTTTGTAAAGATAATTCTGGCTGCTTACTATGAGACGATTGGAACTTAAAGCCTGAAAATGAGACCTGAAGGGTAGTTTTAAGAGTTTGTGGGGGGCTGGGAAGGTGGCTCGGTGGTAGAGCGCTTGCCTTGCATGCATGAGCCCCTGGGTTTGATTCCTAAACACCACATAAGCAGAAAAAAAAAAAAAAAAGCTGGAAGTGGTGGCATGGCTCAAGGGGTAGAGTGCTAGCCTTGAGCTGAAGAGCTGAGGGACAGCACCCAGGCCAAGTTCAGGCCCCACAACCAACAAAAAAAAAAAAAAAAAAGCAGAGTTTGTGGACACCAGGCACTAATAGCTCTCGCCTATAATTCAAGCTACTCAGAAGGCTGAGATCTAAGGATTGCAGTTCAAAGCTAGCTCAGGTAGAAAAGGTCCATGAGATTCTTATCTCCAATTAAACACCAGTACTGTGGCTCCAAGTGGTAGAGGGCTAGCCTTGAACAAAAAAGCTCAGACAGCTCCCAGGCCCCATGACCAACAAAAAAAAAGTTTGTGGAGAGATCCAAGTTGCTTGGCAGGGAGCGATGTAGCCAGAGAGAAAGGATGGTTTGAGCATTATTATTATTTTTTGGGGGGCCCAGTCGTGGAGCTTTATTCCAACAGTAGAACTATTCTTACTTAATGTCTCCCATTGTTTATGCTTTTCTGGTGTATGCTGTCCTCTTTAACTTCTGTTTTGTCTGGGAAGTAAATTCCCATTTACTTTTCAAATCCCATCTTCAAACCCATCACTGTTAGACTTCATTCAGTTACTGAGATACACAATTGGCTTGTTTATCTTTATCAATTACCTTTTCAATTTTATCAGTTTGGTTATAGTCATATCTACACTAGCCAGCATTTAAGTGAATGAGTGACTATAAAGTATTCTTCAGAATTTCAGCGTGGCCTTAAAAAGTGTTCCCAGGGATTTTCCATTGTTAAACATAACTGAATTCAAAGTCTCCTGTCTCTGAGACCAGTGACACTCATGTCCTCGCATCACAAAGCCAGTTTGAATATTGAAAAGTGCATCTTGTATTGGTGTATTTTTTTTTTTTTTTTTTTTGTCGGTCATGGGGCTTGAACTCTGGGCCTGGACGCTGTCCCTCAGCTCTTCAGCTCAAGGCGAGCCCTCTGCCACTTGAGCTACAGTGCCACTTCTGGTTTTCTAGTGGTTTATTGGAGATAGGAGTCTCACTGTCTTTCCTGCCTGGGCTGGCTTTGAACCATGATCCTCAGATCTCAGCATCCTGAGTAGCTAGGATTACAAGCGTGAGCCACCAGCGGCGCCCGGCTTGTATTGGTGTATTTTTGAGTTACAGTGGATATCTTTTTGTTTTCTACACAGGAATACTCTGAAGATAGTAACTCGGAACCAAATGTGGATTTGGAAAATCAGTACTATAATTCCAAAGCATTAAAAGAAGATGACCCAAAAGCAGCATTAAGCAGCTTCCAAAAGGTTTATGTTTTTCCATTTAATTCTGTGTCTTAAAGGGTGTGTGTGTGTGTGTGTGTGTGTGTGTGTGTGTGTGTGTGTGTGTGTGTGTGTGTGTGTGTGTGTGTGTGTGTGTGTATCTGGGTGCTGGCTCATGCCTAAAATCCTAGCTACTCAGGAGGCTGAGATCTGAGGATCACAGTTCAAAGCCAGCCTAGGCAGAACAGTCCATGAGACTCTTATCTCCAATTAACCACTAGAAAACTGGAAGTGGCGCTGGGGCTCAAGTGGCAGAGTGCTCACCTTGAGCTGAAGAGCTGAGGGATAGCACCCAGGCCCAGAGTTCAAGGCCCCCCACCCCCCAAAAAAAAAAAAAACTCAGGGTCTTGCACTTTTGCTCAGTCTTTTTCCTCAGATCTGCCTCTTGAGCTATGTCTCCTCTGGGATTTTTGAGAGTTAATTGGAGATGGATTCTTGAAGGCTTTTCCTCCTGACCAGGCTGGCTTTGAAGTTCCATTCCCAGATCTCAACCTCTTGAGTACCTTGGTTCTAGGCATCAGCCACCACTGCCTGGCTTGTCTTAAACTTTTTTTAATGTATTATATCAAATGAAGTCCAGAGTGATTATTCTCAGAAATGGGTTTGAATACATATTAATAATCATAAAAAATGAGATTGCATTAAGTACCTCAAGCATATATTTAAAAGGGATTTGGAGCCAGAGACCAGTGGCTCATGCCTATAATCCTAGCTATTAAGGAGGCTGAGATATTAGAATCACAGTTCAAAGCCAACCCAAGCATAAAAGTCCTGGAGATGCTTATCTTGAAGCATATGCTTATCTTAAGCATAAAAAAGCCAGAAGTGTAGGCCGGGCGCCTGTGGCTCATGCCTGTAATCCTAGCTACTCAGGAGGCTGAGATCTGAGGATCACAGTTCAAAGCCAGCCCGAGCAGGAAAGTCCATGAGACTTATCTCCAATAAACCACTAGAAAACTAGAAGTAGCCCTGTGGTTCAAGCCATAGAGTGCTTGCTTTGAGCTGAAGAGTGCAGGGACAGCGCCCAAGCCCAGAGTTCAAGCCCCATGACCGACTGAAAAAAAAAAAGACCCAGAAGTGAAGCTGTGGCCCATGTGGTAGAGTTCTAGACTTGTGCAAAAAAAGCTTAGGGACAACCTTCAGGCTCTTGAGTTCAAGCCCCAGGACTGGCAGGGAAAAAAAAAAAAGAAGACAGCAAAAACTAGGAATTAATGTGTGAATCAGGGCTTGCATGGCTAGAAATAAAATAAAAGGGGTACGGATTGTTTTTCCAGTGAAACTGAGTTGTCCTGGAAAAGCATACTCGCAGGACACCCCATGGAGTGGTCAGTAGGTGTTACCACTACAGTCTTATTCTTTGCAGGACAGATTACATTGCTTCTAATACACTTGGGTAGTTCTTACCAAAGGTTTTTGTTGGGGAAGAGGAAGTGCTTCTGAGTCTGTGTAATCAAGAAAACTTCGGAAGTCTTTTGATTTAAAAAAAAAAAATTGAAAGATTTTTACTGAACCACTAGTAAGTATCTCAGGGCTTACCTTTTAATCTTTTTAAAAGTGATAGTGAGAAATGGTGAGATTCTTAGGGAAATTGTTTTCATGAATATGATGTAAAATTAATTCAGAGCTATCGCAGTGAATGCCATAGTTTTAGTATAGTATGTAAACTAAAAATTCCTTCCCTTCTTTAGGTTTTGGAACTTGAAGGTGAAAAAGGAGAATGGGGATTTAAAGCACTGAAACAAATGATTAAGATTAACTTCAAGTTGGTAAGAGTTGTTTTGAGGGGAATTGAACTAATAATGACTATATTCTGTAGGTGGACACCTCATTGCAACAAAATGCCATAATAACTTCTCTAATAGTTCTGCTGATATGCTTCCAAGTCTGCTTCTCAAAAGCTTTGACCAGTAATACTACTCTTAAAATTCTGCATAGGATACAAAAGTTGTTTGTTAAGAAAACTTATTCTTTAGTTGTATGCACAGTGTTTGGCTGCATTATTTATAGAGTAGCTTTTTGATAACTCAGTGCCTTGTACTTAAATCCTTATACTTGTACCTTAAATCCTAAGATTCTGTTTATTACAAATTTCCTGTCCACTGTCTAGGACCAAAATCTTCCTGTTACTTCTTTTGTTGTGTCTTGCCCAACAAATATAATCCATCAGCAGTATCATCAGATTATACCCCGTATCTGACTAGTACTTAGCATTTCTACTCTGGTCCAAGCTAACATGTCTCACCTTCTTTTTTGTAGTAGCTTCTTATCTGGCCTCCTTACTTCCGTCCTTGCTCTGCTACAGTCTGATCTCCCAGGTAGCAGAGTGATCCTAGTAAAATGTAATCAAAGGTAACTTGGTATATATATAGGTAGTATATACTTATTCCTTACCCTAATAACTACATGTGTTCAGTTGAAGAAAAAACATTCATACTTGCCAATGCTTCATCTCCTGCTTAAAAGAAGCTAACTCAATAAAAGGAGATATTAATAGCAGTTGGAGATTGTGAGGACTGGATCTAAGTTAGACTCCTAAATTGATTTTACATAGTTAGATAGTAAGCTTCCCCCCTAGATACTTAGCACTGGACATTATACTTGTAGTCTTTTTATTTCTGATCTGTTATTTCTTGGAATAATTTTCTGTTTCTTGGAATAACCCAGTAGTATAAATGCAAGGGATAACAACATGAACTGTATCTACTGTTGAGTAGGACCTTGGTTCTTCAAGTCCTGGGACTTGAACTTGACCTGGGCACTGTACCTAAGCTTTTTTGCTTAAGGGTAGAGCTCTACCAATTGAGCTACCGCTCCACTTTCAGCCTTTTAGTGGTTAATTGCAGATAAGAGTCCCATGGACTTTCCTGCTTGGGCTGACTTTGAGCTATGATCCTCACAGCTCATCCTCCTGAGTAGCTAGAATTACAAACAGGAATCACCAGTGCCCAGCTTTTTTTCTTCTTTTTTCTCTCCATGTTTTTGCATCAGGATCTCTCACGTAGTCCAGGCTAGCCTTGAGTTCTGTTTTACTGCCTTAGCTTCACAAGGACTATGATTCAAATAAATATGTTATACAATAAGGAATAATGTCTGAATCTTTTAAGTTACAAATGTAAGTTACATTTATTTTGTAAGCTAAACGCCTAAATTTTGTTGGTGTATCTGAGTAATTCATTTCAAGTTTAAGTTAAAAATAATGTCCCTGCCCGATATAAAAGCATGTTGTGTTATGATTTATAGGAATTATATTTCAGTTGGGTAGGTACTCTTATGTACTATATTTTAAATCATGTATGCAGATTTTTATTATACAATTGTGTATCTAACAATACATTTTTCTTTCCTACAGACAAACTTTCCAGAAATGATGAATAGATATAAACAACTATTGACCTATATTCGAAGTGCAGTCACAAGAAATTATTCTGAAAAATCCATTAATTCTATTCTTGATTATATCTCTACTTCTAAACAGGTTAGACGAATTTTTTTCCTCTTAGTATTAATATCAGGGTTTTTTTTTAATTTGTAGTAAGGCCTTTGTACTTAAAAGAAGAAAAACTGTAGAGGTTGTATTAAAGCAATTATGCTAGTTACTAAAAAATAGTTATAAAAATAGTATATTGATTGTGATACTAATTATGTAACATGAAGAGATAATAACTGTACTTTCTCTCTTTAAATGTCTTCAATACTAAAATAGTTGGCAAACAACTTTTACAGACTTATACTTAGTACCTGTGTTTGGTGGTGGTAATGATTGAACCCAGGGCCTCATGAAAGTTAGGCAAGTGCTCTACCACTGAGCAACAGCCCTAGACTCTCACAGTTCCTTATAACAAATTTAATCACCAATTGAGCTAGCTTTGGTAGACTTAAAACCTGAGATCAACTGGGCACCAGTGGCTCACCCCTGTAATCCTAGCTACTCAGAAGGATGAGATCTGAGGATTGATGTTTGAACCCAGCCTGGGCAGCAAAGGCCATGAGATCTTAACTTCCAATTAACCATCAGAAACCACTTGTGGCTCCAAGTGGTAGATCACTAGCCTTGAGCAAAAGAGCTTACAGACAGCGTCTAGGCACTGAGATCAAGCCCCATGACTGACAAAAAAAAAACAAACAAACAAAACCTGAGGTCCTTCTGCCTCCCCAGTGCTAGGATTACAGGTATTCATGACAACCTCCAGGTTAAATCTGCATGTTTTTTCAGAACATTAACCTTTAAGTGGCATTAAAACTTCTGTGTATAAGTCTTTTGCCTTTTGAAACTAAGACTAGATAGGGATGGGTGGCACTCTGACTTTTCCCATATGCCATCAGTAATTACAAGTAAGTAGGCAACTTTGTGGAAGTATCCAACTTTGCTGCACTTTTGGATCCTGTTAAGAAGAGAGCTAGAGATCTAGATATTCTAAGGCAAAGCCAGTAGTAATGAGAGGAAGATGAGCAAAAAAGCTTATAATCACAATGAAGGGAATCACACCAAGATTGCTAAATTAGTATTGATCAAACATAGCTAAAATTATTCTAAACTTGCTGGGCACTGGTGGCTCATAACTGTCATCCTAGCTGCTCAGGAGGCTGAGATCTGAGGATGCCAGTTCAATGCCAGCCTAGGCAGGAAAGTCCATGAGACTCTTTTCTCCAATAAACCACTAGAAAACCGAAAGTGGCGCTGTGGCTCAAGTGGTAGAGAGCTAGCCTTGAGCTGAAGAGCTCAGGGATAGCGACCAGGCCCAAAGTTCAAGCCCTACGACCAACAACAACAATAACAAATCCTAAACTTGTCTTTCCTGCCAGTTTCAAAAGTTTACCAGTTACTTTAGAGCTAAAAAATTAGTCACATTTTGAAAACAGAATTTTGAGAGAAGGGACTTACTGTTCTTTGTTTCTCTAATAGTTTGCTTAGTATTTGCTATTTAGTAAATACCAGATAGGGTTTGGTGGGTAAAATATACGTGATTAGCTCTTGTTGAAATGTATCATATTCTCTGTCAACATAGATGAGTTACTAACTGGGAAGCACATACCTTTACTATTAGCATTAGAGCTTAAATAGATCTTGGCACTTAACTAATTTTTTTTAATTTGGTCTTTTAATTATGGGATTTTAGAAGACATTAGATAAGATACAAATAATGTGTCCTATGTATATTAAAGTTCAAAGATGCACTTTTAGTTTGTTCAAATTAACTTTATTAACAGGTACAAATTTGCTGTTTACAATTATAGAATTCTGATTTTTTATGTCAGATGGATTTACTGCAGGAATTCTATGAAACAACCCTGGAAGCTTTGAAAGATGCTAAGAATGATAGGCTGTGGTTTAAAACAAACACAAAGGTAACAACGGCAATTACATTGGTTATTTTTGAAGAGTGGGTGGGTGTCCTTAGTAATCTTTCCTAAATATATTCACCTTGCCGGGCGCTGGTGGCGCACGCCTGTAATCCTAGCTACTCAGGAGGCTGAGATCTGAGGATCGCGGTTCAAAGCCAGCCCAGGCAGGAAAGACCGTGAGACTCCTATCTCCAATAAACCACCAGAAAACCAGAAGTGGCGCTGTAGCTTAAGTGGTAGAGCGCTCACCTTGAGCTGAAGAGCTGAGGGACAGCGCCCAGGCCCAGAGTTCAAGCTCCACGACCGACCCAAAAAAAAAAAAAAAAAAAAATATATATATATATATATTTACCTTCTGTTAAATATTTTTGATTTTAATAAGTTTGCTTTCTTTACAGCTTGGCAAGTTATATTTAGAACGAGAAGAATACGGAAAGCTTCAAAAAATTTTACGACAGTTACATCAGTCCTGCCAGGTAGCATTGCCTTGTTTGTTTTTTTTTCTTGGCATTTCTTTTTAATAATAAAAAATGTGACATAATTGTATTCAACATATCATTTAGTGATGTTTTTGTTCAGACAGCCGTCCCACAAATAAAACTTAGGAATACGTTTCGAGGCTGGAGCTAAAGGATCATGGCCTATATAAGGAAACCTTGTCTCCATAGAAACAAGAGCAAAAGTAAAAAAACATGTTAACTTTTTTTTTCCCCCAGTTGTGGGGTTTGAACTCTGGGCCTAGGCGCTGTCCCTGCACTCTTCAGCTCAAGGCAAGCGCTCTACCACCTGAGCCACAGCGCCACTTCCAGTTTTCTGAGTGGTTTATTGGAGATAAGAGTCTGTAGACTGTGATCCTCAGATCTCAGCCTCTTGAGTAGCTAAGATTACAGGCATGAGCCACTGACGCAAGTTTTAACTTTATCTGACTATTACATTTCTTCTTGTCTTAATACAAATTTCAATCTTATCATTTGTGGAATAAAGTACAGGTATCAGTAAACAGATCACTTGCAATTCTTAGTAAAAATAAGCCTTGGTATTTTGATATTCACCTCAAGAATATAAGGCACAAATATTACACCATACATAATAACAATATTTTATGTTTTTACTGATAATATATGAATCCTGAAGCATGGTTGTCTACCAGACCTTGAAGATACTGGAAATGTTCTATACCCCTGTTAATCCAAAATAATAGTGCTAAGTATGCATAGCTGTCAAACATTTGAAATTTCAATTAATTGAAAGAACAAAATGGTCAGGAGTATACAACTCTATTTTTACTGGCTATCATACTTGTTTTTTTTTTTTAATCTTCAAGTAGCATTACTAATGAAGTTTTTTTGTTTGTTTGTTTGTTTTGGGTCCGGTCATGGGGCCTCAACTCTGGGCCTGGGCGCTGTCCCTCAGATCTTCAGCTCAAGGCGAGCGCTCTACCACTTGAGCCACAGCGCCACTTCCGGCTTTTTTCTTTTTGCTTATGTGGTGCTGAGGAATCGAACCCAGGGCCTTTGGCATGCAAGGCATGCGCTCTACCACTGAGCCACCTTCCCAGCCCCCTAATGAAGTTTTTTTAAAACTTTGTAAACAACACTATAGTATGTAGTAGTGTGGTGGAATTATGTTTAGACAAATATACAACATGGATGTAATTTTTTTTTTCTTTAAAAAAAATTTAAGCTGGGCATCGGCGGCTCACACCTGTAATCCTAGCTACTCAGGGGGCTGAGATCTGAGGATTGCAGTTCAAATACAGCCAGGGCAAGAAACTCTGTGAAACTCTTATCTCCAATTAACCAACAGAAAACTAGAAGTGGCTCAAGTGGTAGAGTGCTTGCCTTGAGCTAAAGAGTTCAGGGATAGTGCCCAGGCCCAGAGTTCAAGACCCACAGCTGACCAAAAAAAAAAAATTTTTTTTTATTATAGAGGTAATGTACAGACTTTTTTTCATATCTTATATTTTACTCTGGGTTTGAATTGTTAGTGAATAAAACCAAAGTGCACAACTCAATAGAACAGTATATTTTTGCTTAGTGTATGTAAGTGTTTTATATTTACAGACTTCTGACTATACACTATAGAAGTCAAACTCAAAAGTTACCACCTTTGTGATTCCTCTGACATGCCTCTAGGAAAGTTAGTCCTTTTTGTTCTTGTAGGTACCTGGTTTATGCTTCAACTAGAATCAGTATCATTTACATTATTATTCGTCTGCAGCAGATTAGTGTTTAATAGTATATTGTGAGCAGTTGGCGATTGCAACTTTATCTTCCTTTGTATTTCCCCATGAGGCACTCTGGAAGTACTTTTTGATTGAATAGGTGGACCTAAAGCAGTTACACACACACACACACACACACACACACACACACACACACACTCACACACACACACACACACACACACACACACACAGCGCCACTTGTTCCTTTTTTGCAGTAGTTCATGCTTGTTAGGCACTTTATCAATTAGGCTGCTCCCTTTGGCCACTTTTTTCTTTCTTTTTTTTTTTTTTTTTTTCTTCTTTTTTTTTTTTAATTTTATTTTATTTTATTTGAGAACATACTGTACAGAGGGGTTACAATCACATGGGCAGGATAATGCATACATTGCCACTTTTTTCTTATTCAGTAACTGGAAGTAAGAAAGATGGGAGTTCCATTTGGCCACTGCAAGTGGTATTTTGGGTATACCAGTTCCCAAATAAAACTTGTAGTACTTGTTCATCAACCGTGGTTATAAATGAAATATTTCCTGACTAAGTCAACTAAATAGTGCTAGGTTGTCTGAATTCAATCTTAACTGGAGTATTTGCATTTCCTAGACTGATGATGGAGAAGATGACCTGAAAAAAGGCACACAGTTATTAGAAATATATGCTCTGGAAATTCAGATGTACACAGCACAGAAAAATAACAAAAAACTGAAAGCACTCTACGAACAGTCACTTCACATCAAGTCTGCCATCCCTCATCCACTGATCATGGGAGTCATCAGAGGCAAGTTTGGTTTGGAGAGAATGTGCAGATACGGGGCGATCACAGTTACTGTGTGTGACCACATGACTGGAGTATTTTTCCTGCTATGCCAAAAATCATGTAGTAGTAAAGACAATGAAATGGTCTAACCTTTGAGAGAAATTAGAATGTATTCTTGTCCTATGAAAGCTAGGACTTCTGATAAATTACATTTCATAATACTGTCTTTACCAGAAGTCCCGTCCCAATGGATTCCGTTCTGTTTCAACTGAAGGTAGAAATTTGCAAGTGGTTGTCTGGCTGATGTTTTATGAGGAATTCAATTATATATCGTGGGACTATTGCTGTTTAGGTTCTAAAGTTAAAAGACTGGAAGCTAATGAAATTGTTTCCATTTGATCTTCATAAAGTAGTTGGTCGGCTTACAAAACTGAAAGTGTTCTTTTACTCTCATATTTTATTCTTTATAGAATGTGGAGGCAAAATGCACTTGAGAGAAGGTGAATTTGAAAAGGCACACACTGACTTTTTTGAAGCCTTCAAGAATTATGACGAATCAGGAAGTCCAAGGCGAACTACTTGCTTAAAATATCTGGTCCTCGCTAATATGCTTATGAAATCTGGAATCAATCCATTTGACTCACAGGAGGTGTGTGTAGTTTTGTTAGTTTCTTTTATCAGCTGTCTTTTAAATGGCATTCTTTTTTGTACATATACATAATTCGTTTTTTGTGTGTTTTATTTTGTATTTCTTCTTTATTGTGTTTAGGCCAAGCCGTACAAAAATGATCCAGAAATTCTAGCGATGACAAATTTAGTAAGGTAAGATTTTATATTTCAGTTAAGGTAAATTTCTTTAAAGCAGTTAATAAAGGAGAGAGGAAAAAAGAAACTTCAAAATTCAGTTCACGTTCATTGTTTGCTCTTTTGTATTTTTGTATGAAATATTAAAATGCATGAAATTTTATCTTCTAAAGCCATTTATTATGCTGTTTCTACTAGTCATAAAATTTTGTAAATTATCCATTGTTTGGTTTCTTGTTTGCTTTTCTCAGAAGCAAGATGAAAATAACCATGTAAAAGTGTCCTCTGAGTAATTCTTGAGATGGAGGGTAAGGAAGCAGAGGGTCAAAATGGACATTAATGTTTCTGTGGCAAAAGATGTGAATGAAATGGTGGTTAGCCCTTATCATTTACTACTAAATATAATTATAAAAGGTCAAACCAAGCAAAAGGCTTAAAAGGGCATGGGCATCCCTATTTCTGCAAAAGAAATCAGCAAGAGAAACTTTCCTCTCAGCTAGGAATAAATGATCCTCTAGACCTCTTTGGACTTTGTGGAGAAGTATAAGAAGCCTCCTAAGTTGCTTCAGGTCTTTGTTGTGCTGAGTTTACGAGGGCTGGAATACTTTCGTGAGGACAGTCGCACAGGGTCTCTTGCAGATACATCTAGATAAATTGGCCTTTTTCCATTAAAATAAATTCTATTATAAATGATATGTCAGCTTCATATGCTGGGAGAAAATAGTGGCTCACACCTGTAATACTAACTACTGAGGAAACCAAGATCTGAGAATCGAGGTTCAAAGCCAGCCCAGGCAGCAAAGTCTATGAGACTGTTATCTCCAAAAAACTACTCTCCCCACTCCTACCTCCCCCCCCCAAAAAAAAAAACCAAACAAACAAATGGAACTGTGGCTCTAGTGGTAGAGGGCTAGCCTTGAGCAAAACGTTCAGGGACTGCACCAAGGCTGAGTTCAGTCCCCAGGATCAGCACACACACAAACCTTAATGTTAGCCATAAGAAGTAAGAGTCAGGAGTTTTAGGATTCTAAGAGCATTTGGAGGATTAAAAAACTCTATAAATTGCCATGTTATGACATCAGAATTTTCTGTTTGCTTCTTTAATCTACTTTTAATACATTTTTATTGAATCAGGTTGATTTTAGTTATAAAAAGACACTTTTCCATCTTAATTTCAAGCAGTTTATCTTATCTCCACTTGGCCACATTACTATGAATTGATCTGGTTAGAAATTCAAAATGATTTTTAAACTAGATGAGGTGACTCACATCTGTAATTCCAGCTACCTGGGAGGTAGACATTGGGAGGATCATAGTTTGAGGCCAGCCTGGGTAAAAAGCTTATGGGACCCCATCTCAACCAATACAAGCTGGGCCTAGAGGTATATACCTGTTATCCTACCTACAAAGGAAGCCTAAATGGGATCTTGGCTCAGGCATAAAAAAGCATTCTAAAAACGCCTAAAAGTGACAGCTGTTGTGAGCGTGGTCCAAGTAGTGGAGGACCCTGGCAAGCAGGTTAAAACTCTTGAGTTGAAACCTCACTATCACCCCCCCAAAAAACCCTTTTTAAACATTTTGCTTAACTTCAAACTACTTTTTAAATATTTATAACACTACATTGCTAAAGAGCACTTTGAACTTTTTAGGAAAATATTAAGAAAAAAAATTAGCCCTAGAAATGATCATTTTATAAAAAGTAAATTGGCTACATATATTAAGATGGATTGAAGAGCTCATTTATCAACCCTTTGAAAAGTAGTGATATTACCTTTGTATTTTATATCTATTTGCCCCAGTGAAATTTCTGTCCGTGAACTTAGAAACTTAAAGCTATAAAATTTTTAGTCTGACTAGTGATCCTGAGAGTAGTCCTCCATTTTGTATAACATTAAGGAAAGGGAAAAAAAAAGAAAAAAGCAAGAGCAAGTAATGAGAAAAGAGCAAGTAATGAGAAAATACCTCACAGTTAAAATATGTGTGTGCAAATAAGATAACGTGCAAATGTTTTCAGTACTTGAATATATCCTCCTATAGTAGATTACAGTAATGTGTTTGGAGTAGGTAAGAAAGTAATGCTTCCTAATTTTATCTTCCTAGTCAGTTGCCAGCAGACTAGAGGAAACTAATTCCTGTTGGAGCACTTGAATCACCTGTCCCTAACACGAAGTTACATTGCGACCCAACAGATGGAAGCACAGCAGAGGCGTGCAGAATGTTGAGGATATGTCTTACATATAAAGCAGACAGTGGTGCCATATCCAGAAGGTTGGCTTCTTCCTTCTCAGCACCCTTAGCAATCCCATAGTGCCTTACGGAACTACTGCGAGAGTAGATACCAGATCCCTAGAAACAGTACAGAGCACAATTCAGCCTTCGGCTGCTGCAGCAGGAGCCCCACTGCTCTCTGTGTACGCTCCTTCATTATCCACCACTGATGTTGCACTTACAGTCTCTGCTCTAAAGCCAGAGAGTTTGGACAACCAAAGAGTTTATTTTGAGAAGTTTTGACAATTGCTGGTAGCTTTCTAGAAGATAAAACTGAGGAATAATCTTCAGAGAGGATATATTTTTCTACTTAAAGATAACACTGAAACTCCTTCATAGAGTACTAGTAGTGGTTTCTTACATTAAGAGTGATTAGGAATCAAATGAACAATTGAACTTGAAAGCAACGGCACTGAATAGTTATGAGATGTTTCATTGTCAACTTTTAACAAAACTAAGATTTTTTTAAATAGTTAAATATACATATAGTCCATAACCCAGAAGACTTGTTTATTAAGTATTAAAAAGGAAATTGAGGGAGGGGCGGGAATGCTGGAAATTGAGTCTAGGCCTTGTGCATGCTAAGCGTATGCTTTACCACTGAGCTGCATCTTTTACTTGGAAGCTGTTTGTTTTTTTTTTAAAGCAACAGTGCATATATGCTTAATTCAATTTCTGTGGTTTAATAAAGTAACAATTTAGACTTTTAAGTATAAAAATTGAGAAACAGGCTCTGGATTATGACTAACATGAATTCATGTTTGACAAAATTTACTTTTTTTTCTATCAGTGCCTATCAGAATAATGACATCACTGAATTTGAAAAGATTCTGAAAACAAATCATAGCAACATCATGGATGACCCTTTCATAAGAGAACACATTGAAGGTATGCTTCTTCTGATAACTGAATTCTCTTTCCATTACTGCAAATGCTTCTAAATCCTGTCACAACATACAAAGCTACTCTGCTACTGGATTCAATTTCTCAGCACCACACGAACAGAAAAAGCCTGAAGTGGCACTATGGCTCAAGTGGTAGAGCACTAGCCTTGAGCTGAAGAGCTGAGGGACAGCGCCCAGGCCAGAGTTCAGGCCCCACGACCGACCAAAAAATAAACAAAAACAAAACTCAGCCAATTTCATTTTATTAAAATCAAGTTCCTAGCTGATGTTTTGTTAGAGGTGACCTGGCCTTTTACACTTTATCTTTCTTACTCTAACTTAGGTATTATTGCAAATTAGTTTTCCATGCTTAAGTTCAAAGTAAAATGATTTGTCAAAAGCTTTCAAAATATTCTGCTATCTGGGGGCTGGGAAGGTGGCTCAGTGGTAGAGCGCATGCCTTGCATGCCAGAGGCCCTCAGAGATTCCTCAGCACCACATAAGCAAAAAGAAAAAAGCCAGAAGTGGTACTGTGGCTCAAGTGGTAGAGCGCTAGCCTTGAGCTGAAGAGATGAGGAACAGCGCCCAGGCCCAGAGTTCAGGCCCCATGACTGGACCCAAAAACAAACAAACAAACAAAAAAAATACTCTGCTATCTATAGGTAATGGCTTAGGTGCATTTACTACACAAAGCAAGGTCACATTGCGCGTCTTCATGCTTGTAAGTGAATGAGATTTTCAGTAACTTACACTTAATTGCCAGACAAAAATCATCTCTTTGTTTTGGGGGTCCCTTGCAGCTCGAGTGCAATCACCCTATTATGGAGCTTTTAGGAGATTTTTTTTTTTTTTTTTTTTTGGTCCAGTCGTGGGGCCTGAACTCTGGGCCTGGGCGCTGTCCCTCAGCTCTTCAGCTCAAGGCTAGCGCTCTACCACTTGAGCCACAATGCCACTTCTGGCTTTTTTCTTTTTGCTTATGTGGTGCTGGGGAATCGAACCCAGGGCCTCAGGCATGCAAAGCAAGCGCTCTACCACTAAGCCCCCTTCCCAGCCCCTTTAAGGAGATTTTTTAAACGACCTTTTGGAACAATTCATTTAAATACCTAAATTCCAGGTGCATCAGAAAATTTTGAAGAATAATTTAGAAGTAACGCCTATCGTTTCCTTCAATTGTCATACTGTTTTTAATGACTAAATTGTTTAGGCTTATTCTCTAAAAACGGTTATAAAACCTACATAATGTCATTTGGTATGCCAGAAAGTTAATAGGCTAAGAACAGGTAAAAAATAACTGCTTTGAAACTCAGATTCATCATGGTTTCTACAGATAGAAGATTGAAAATTGTCATTTTTAGACCAAATAGATCTAGGGGTGTGGCTCAAATAGTAGAGCATCTGCCTCAAAACATAAGACTTTGAGTTCAAACCCCAGTGTCATCAAAAAAAGGAAAATAACAATAGAAAAAAATGTAAGCCAGGCACTAGTGGCTCACATGTATCATCTCAGCTCTTTGGGAGTTAAAGATTGGGAGAATCCAAGTTCTAAGCCAGCTCACACAAAAAATTAGCAAGACCCCATCCTAATTTATAGCTAGGTTATCTCAAATACATGGGAAATGTAAATAGGAGGATCCAGATCCAGGTCAGCCTGGGCATACATTCAAGACCTTATCCCAAAAATAACTAATGCAAAAAGCAAAAAAAAAAAAAAATGCCAAGGGCATGACTAAAGAGATAATCACCTGCTTAGCAAGCAAGCCCCTCTCCCCGTGCCATAAGGTCAGACCCAGTACTACAAAAAGAAAATTCTTCAATGAGTCTTGAATGGTAGTGTACTTTGTAGGTGTAGACATTATAGAAACATTATCCATGAACTCAGATCCAGTTTTTAAAATTAAAAAAGGCAGAAAAAGAAAAGAAAAATTTTAAAGGCAATTGTATGTAAAAAAAAAAAAAAAAAAAAAAAAAAACTTAGGGAATTGAAAAATACATGAAATGTAATACTATAGATTTGGAAAACATAGGGCAGGGAACTTGGCTGTTACGTAGTCAGAGCTTTTGCAGAGACCCTGCTCATGGTGTGAAGGGCCGTGGAATAGCATTAAGAAGGCTGAAGGACATTGTAGTGGAGTTTCTACAGAGCAGGGGTAGAACAAGCATCACAGGACAGGAAGCCTCTAGTCATACAGTGTATCCATTGGACCCAGCTGTTTTTAGATATAAACACTCTTAAGGCCTCACAAAGCAAAAAGATACATTTTGAGAAGATCTCCCATAACTGAATTAAAATGGCTTAGAAGTATGTGATTCATGAAGATATACAAGCAATTATATACAAATCTATTTTTGTCTTTCAGAACTTTTGCGAAACATCAGGACACAAGTGCTCATAAAATTAATTAAGCCTTACACAAGAATACATATTCCTTTTATTTCTAAGGTACTTGTATTCATGGGTTTTAATGATGTTTATAATTCTGATAAATGTATTATATTCCTTTTCCCAAGAGTGACTCTAAATTGGAGGTGTTACATATATTTTTAATTTAGTGTAATTTATCTGTTTTGCTATTAGGTGTGGGTATAAATTGAGTTTAGGGGAAAAGGTCATTAACTTTGTATCCAAACAATTTTTAATTGCTAAATTTCTAAAGATTTCTCCAGCCCATCACAATAGTGATTAAAATATAACGTAGATGAAGACCCACCTGACCACTATAAAATATACTTCAAAAGAAGCTGGGAGCCGAGGGCTGGTGGCTCACACCACACCTGCCTATAATCCTAGCTACTCAGGTCTCTGAGACCTGAGCATCATGGTTCAAAGCCAGCATGGGCAGGAAAGTCTGTGAGATTCTTTATATCCAATAAACTACTTAGAAAAGGCCCGAAGTGGTACTGTGCCTCAAGTGGTAGAGCACTAGCCTTGAGCGCAAAGTGACTCAGGTACAGCGCCTGGCCCTGAGTCCAAGTCCCAAGATAGGCCAAAAAAGAAGAAGAAGCTGGGTGCCAGTGGCTCAAGCCTGTAATCCTAGCTTCTCTGGTGGCTGAGCTCTAAGGATCATGGTTTGATGCCAGCCTGGCAGGAAAGTCTAATTAACCACTAAAATAGCTAGAAGTAGATGTATGGCTCCAGTGATAGAGCACCAGCATGTGCATCGAAGCCCCAGGACTGGCACAGTTTTTCAAAAAATACAGAATCAGGGGCTGAGGGTTTAGCCCAGCGGAAGGGTGCCCGCCCGGCACCCACAAGGCCCTGGATTCCGTCCTCAGCCCTGGGGGAAAAAAATACAGAATTAAGGCTCTGGCGTAGGTCAGCTAGTAGAATACTTGCCTAGCATAGCATGTGCAAGTTCCTGAGTTTGGTCTTTATCAGATCTATGTTTCAGAAGATACGTTGAAGCACTTTTTTTTTTTTTTTGGTTGGTTGTGGGACTTGAACTTGGCCTGATCACTGTCTCTGAGCTCTTCAGCTCAAAGCCAGTGCACTACCACTTGAGCCACAGTGCCACTTCCGGTTTTCTGATGGTTAATTGGAGATTAAGTGTCTCACAGACTTTCCTGCCCAGGCTGCCTTTGAACTGTGATCCTTAGATCTCAGCCTCCTGAATAGCTAGGATCACAGACATAAGCCACCAGTACCCAGCTTGCAATTATGAATTTTTCCTTTTTAAAAACAACTGTCTTTATACCTAGCTCCATAGGCAAGCACCAGCACATGCCTAGCATGTCTTAAGTACAAGGTTCAACCACCCACCAGTATATGGGGAGCAGGGGGAAAAGATCAAGTTTAAAAATAAGAAATTAAACCTTTTCCTTTCAGTGGTGGAAATGAATTTAAAATCAGATCAGAATGATCATATAAAATGTCGGAGCTTTTAAAATGTTAATGAGTCTTTTTTTGTAGGAGCTGAACATAGATGTAGCTGACGTGGAAAGCTTACTGGTGCAGTGCATATTGGATAAGTGAGTAATCTAAAACTAATTCTTAAATCGCAGAACGTTTGGGACCATACGTCTTGAATTGTTGGTTTTTTTCACAAAGAGTATTCTGTGGTTATGATTTTCTATTAGAAGAGATATTTATATAGCTGGACTTCTTTGTTTTTATTTTTTTTGTTTTTGTTGTTCACGGAGCTTGAACCCAGGGCCTCAGCACTACCCCTGAGCTTTTTCAGTCAAGGCTAGCACACTGCCACGTGAGCCACAGCTCCACTTTGGGTTTTCTGGTGGTGAATTGGAGATAAGACTCTCATGGACTTTCCTGCCCGCCTGGCTTTGACCCGCATTCCACAGATCTCCTGAGTAGCTTAGGACTATAGGTGTAAGCCACCAGTGCCTTGTGTGGACATTTTTGATTAATTGATAATCTTAAACATATGATCTCATAAAGTTCCATGTCTTTTCAGAAAGGTTTTTCAGTTTTGTCATGCCCTATATACAGTGAAATAATTATTAATGAATAGTAATTTTTATGTTTTTAAGCCTGGAGTATATGTTACAAAACAGTTTTGGAATTTTTTTTTTTTAAGTAGTAAGTTACTGAAAGCTTTACTAATACCATTTGCCCTTGATTAAGCAGATTAAGTCTATCAAAAGATTCTTTCTAGAGGTAGATGAAGTCTGGTTTCCTGCTAGTTGGAAGAAGCTAGTAAACACTCTGACTCACTCTAAATTCACTCATTTAACAAAGGCAGCAGGTTTTTCTCCTGCATTTACTGATAATGTGAATGTTATATGAAACATTCAGGAGTCATGCTTTGTGAAAAAGTATCTTTATTTATTTCCAGCACTATTCATGGCCGAATTGACCAAGTCAATCAACTCCTTGAACTGGATCATCAGAAGAGAGGTGGTGCACGGTATACCGCACTAGATAAATGGACCAACCAACTAAATTCCCTCAACCAGGCTGTAGTCAGTAAACTGGCTTAACAGAGAACAAGCTTTTATAGACGTGCTTAAGACAACAGTGCAGAGATGTAATCCTTAAAAGAACTGGGAAAGGCAAAACTACTGTCGGTTGATGTGTCCTGAAAATTGTTGGAGTTATGGCAGAAGTGCTTTTTTGATCAGCTGGTTTGTGTTTTGCTGCTGCATTTATCCCAAGAAAAACAGCTTTAATCTCCAGAAGAAAACCAAAATACCATGGGATTTATGCTGTACTGACATCTTGCCCTAAACACACAACATCATAGTAATTTGTCATGGGCAACATGACCAGAGAGAAGATGTTTGTCATGATTTTAAATACACTGACATGCTACTGTTGGTTAAATTTAAACATGTTTTACCTGCAGAAATTCTCTCACAAATAACCTGCAATAACTTGAAATGCATACCCTTTTGAACACTTCCTTTTCTCATGTATAAATGAAAATGTTTGCTGCATTTTGCAAAATGTCAATTCTCCAGAAAATGTGTCCGTATATTTCTGTACCTGCAGTGTAGTAAAGGTTTAGATGAAACCCCATAATTACAGTGGCATACTGTCACTTAGGTTTCAAGCAGCAAAATAAACAGTGCAGCTCAGAAATTGTAGTTTGGTTCTTGATGTGTTTTTATTACTTTTGGGGTTGTTTGTTTTGTGTTTTTAGAACCTTAGAAATTTGAAATTACTTTTATCTTTGGTTAATAATAAAAAGCCTGGAAGCACATACTCTGGTTATTTGCTTTCAGGTTTTTTGGTTTTGTTTTGTTTTTTTAAGTAGTCTTTATTGGTAAACTAAGAACTACTTTCTAACAAAATGCTTGCATAGTACTATTTTGACAGTAATGCTTTAAAGGAATAAATTTTTTTTAAAGAATGATATTCCTTTTAGAAAGAATAGATTTTTAACTCTCAAATGTCACTTTAAGCAAATATGCCAGAACATAGACAGCTAATGAATGTTACCCTGTGTAGCAACTGTGCTGGAAGGTTGTTTTCTAATGCCAGCAACCTATCGTTGCTCAGAGCTTGTTGGGTTTGCATTCAAAAGTTAATTAAATCACAGGCTATTAGTTTCATGATTAAACATTGTTTAAAAACAACAACAACTGTTGCCCAGCTTAATGGTTAGCATTATTTGGCACACCAAATGGTAGTTTTCAGAAATCAAGCCTAACTTTCAGATAATGTAGAAAGTATGCACCTGGCTTTGAAAGCAATCCCAAAAGAGTTTCGAAGGAATTGGTTACTAATATTGTAGTGGCCTTCCAAGGTGACTACCTTTAAAGGAGGAACTCAGCTCCTTTGAATGTATTGAGTTTGAGATGTATTTTTTTTTTTAACGTTCACATTATTTTATAGTGTCAAAAGGAAGAACTGAGATGAACATAATTCTTTGGTTTTCCTATTGCTTGTTATGTCAGAAATTGAGTGGCAGTTCAAAAGGAAGACTGTTGTAACAGAAGAGTGACTACCAAGAGCTTTGAGCACTAAATCAGATTTTATAAACATTGGAAGGAGCATGGACTTCATTCAGACAAGGCATGCCTATTCAGTTTTGTCAAATTTTACGAAAATATGTGATATATATTTATACTAAAACTATATAATCCTTAGACTTAGAGAACAGTTAATGTCTTTAGCAGATTAAAAACAGTATTAAATTCAGGTATCAGTTGGAAATTGTAGAAAACGGAAAGAAAACGCAAGACAAAATGTCAATGATAGGGAATAAAAAGTTTAAGCTATTATAAAATTATGTGTATTTTCTTCTCTTTTGCATAAATCATGTGTGAAAAGTGTGCGAAAAAAATTTTTTTACAGGAGTGATACTAGGATTTATTTTTCAATATAATTTGGACACGCTTTGTTACCCAAATAAAAGTGCCAAGTTTCTATGCCTGTATTCAAGTATGTATGCATGTGATAACCTTGGAAAGGTAAAGCCCTGCTTAACTTTGACTTGATGGGATTAGAGAGGGAAGGATTTGAATGGTGGGATTTAACTCCTATCCTCCAGCTCTTCAAATGCCCATTTCTCCTGTAGTAACTTTGCTGCCTGTAGTTAGTGTATCCTCTGTGTTCTGGGACTTACATATTTTTTTACTCTGGAAATCTGAGCCAAGAGTATATGATACCTAAAGTTATAATCCTCACTAGTGAACTATATATGTAACACAGGCTTGATTTGCTATACTTCTCAGATGCAAATTTGTTCTTTTCTAGTTAGTCCTGTGCCATTTTAGTTCTAGAACACAGAGTGGGGGGAGGGGGGTTGCTTTTAATCTATGTAAACATTTTTCTGGAGGGCTTTTTTTTTCTTTTTTGCATCAAGTTTTGTGTCAAATTCACATCTTATCAAAAATATAACCTTAAGGGAAGTTAAAAAAAAAAAAAACTAGTCAGCAAATTCCTAGAATTTTACCCATTGATTAAACGTTTCTTTGTTTCATGAAAAAATATGTGAGTACTTGATGTCATACTGTAATATGTTCATCTTTTTCTCCTTCTGAATGGTGTAGAGATACTTGAAAGTTTTGACATAAAGAAGACCATCTGAGTGCCAGTGTCCTGAGAGGCAAGTGACTGTCATTTATGTTTTTTTAGCAGCTATGAATTGATAATCTTGTCACTTAGTCTCTTGGCTTCATATTCCTTAGCTGAGTGGTAGTTTGTAACCAGTTATATAGAATTGAGAACATCAGAACCCTTGGGATATGGTATATTAGCTAGCATGTTTCAATTTACTTTCCATCCATATCTTTAAAAAAATAACTTGCCTATTTTTGTCTGTCCCTTCCGCTTCATATGTCTGAAATTTACCTGTTCATTTCTTCTCTACAAATGTGAAAAGGAGCCAGGCACCAGGTTCATATTTGCAATCCTAGTTACTCAAGAGGCTAAGAGGCAGGATCTTAGAGGATCATAGTTTGAAGCCAGCCTGGGAAGAAAAATGCAAAAGACCATCTCAGTTAACCAGCAAAATGCTAGACTGGAGGCATACCTAAAGCAAGAGTGCCAGCTGTAGTCAAGCAAGCCTAGTGAGTTCCAGGCTGAGTTCAAGCCTAGTACTGGCAAATGAAAAAGGTAGGGAGGAAGAAAGGAAGGAAAGAGAGAGAGAAAGAAAAGAAAGGAAGGAAGGAAGAAAGGAAGGAAATCTGCAAGTGGTCCTTCTAAGTACTTCTGTTATAAACTTGTATATTTCCTTATGGACTTGAGCAAGCTACTCTAAGGTATCTATCTAAAAACACTGGACCTTAATTTATAATTATCTCATCTGATGTATCATTTATGATCACCTGTAGTCTAAGAGGATTCCAAAATTCTCTTGAGAACCCTTGGTTACACCTGACTTTCTAAACTGGTACCTTAACTCTGATTTTTGTGATTACTAATGAACTTGCACATCTCTTTATGGACTTAATAACCTCTAAGTTTCTCCCCTTCTATAGACTGTTAATTAATTACCTTTTCATCACTTTGATAAAATACCTGAGATCTCACACTAGGAGGCAGCAAGTTTTAGTTTCACTCATGGTTTGGCTTGAAAGGTTTCAGTTCCATGTTCCATGTTGGCCCAGTGGGCTTTTGGTTCTGTGTTGCGTTAGTACATCCTGGAGGGAGCACCGGCTAGAAGAAGCTGTTGAGTGAGTCCAGGGTAGCTGGGAAGTGAAAGAATAGGAGAGGACAACTTCCCAGTATCTTCTCCAAAGGCATATCCCCCATGACCTAACTTACTTCCTTTTGGTCACGTCTAAAAGTTCCAACACTTCTCAGTAGCCCCATGGGATGGGAACCAAACCCTCAAAGTACAGACTTTTGGAGGAAATTTGCATTCCAAACTGTATCCCTACTCTTCACTGCCTTTATTATTGTCTTGTATTTCACTGATTTGTGGGAGGTTTTTGTCTTTTCTAAGTACTAACCTCTGATCCAGTTTAGACTCAAATATTCTCTAAAGCATTATACCTCATATCCTTTATTGAATGTTACATCTACCCTATTTTTTACATCATCACCCATACATTTTTAGGCCTTGTTGAAGAAGTCTTTTCCTACACACACACACACACACAAATTGTTAACAGTTTTAGTTTCCCCCTTTATACCTAGGTCTTTGTTTGGAGTTCATTTTGTTCTATGACTTGAGGTAAAAAGTCCATTTTTCTCTCCCTTAGTGTTGAATACATTTTCTCCATACAATTTATTGAATAAGGATTCCCTAGTGATTTTTCTGCCCAACTTCCAACATATGCTAGGTGTATATTGCAGTGTTCTCTTATCTGCTTAATTGTTCCGTTTGTTTCTTGACCAGGGTCCTCTTATGCTTAGTGTCATTAAAAAGCTATTCTTTTTCATGAAAATTTGAGGAGATTGTTTTTGTGTTTGCCTGTTTGTTTTGTGGTGTGGGGAACTGAACCTGAAGCCTCACACATACTCTGCCATTGAGCTATATTCCCAGTGTATGAGCATTTTTTGGTTGCATTAATTTCCAGATATTTATAGCTTATGGTCTCATTTAATATTTTCTGGCTAGTTTTTACGAGGCTAAAGGAATAATACTAGTATTTATATACTGATTTTTTTTTTTTTTTTTTTTTTTGGCCAGTCATAGGGCCTGAACTCTGGGCCTAGGCGCTGTCCCTCAGCTCTTCAGCTCAAGGCTAGCACTCTAGCGCTCTACCACTTGAGCCACAGTACCACTTCCGGCTTTTTCTGCTTATGTGGTGCTGAAGACTTGAACCCAGGGCCTCATGCATTCAAGACAAGCACTCCTACCATTGAGCCACCTTCCCAGCCCATGGACAGATGTTTGTATCCACTAACCTTATTGAATTTTATGTGTTGACCTTAGTTTCCTTTTTTACTCTGTCTCCTCTTGCTTTCTGTCCCCTCTCTCTGTTCTCTCCCTGTTCCCTCCTCTCCCTCTCCCACTCCCTCTCCCACTACTTCTCTTACTCCCTCTTCCACTCCCTCTCTCTCTCTCTCTTTCGCACTCTTTCTCTCTGCTGGGATAACGCATGTGTGACACCACAGCCAACTTAAGCCCCTCTTAGAGCTGGGAACATGGCTCAGTGGTAGACTGCTTGCCTAGCATACATGAAGCCCTTGAGATCGATCAGTACCCATAAACAGAAAAGGCCAGAAGTGTTGCTGTGGCTCTAGTGGTAGAGTGCTAGCCTTGAGCAAAAAAGAAGCTCAGGGACAGTGCCCAGGCTCTGAGTTCAAGCTCAGATGGCAAAAAAAAAAAAAGACCCTCTTAATTTGGAAGTGTAATGTTGGGATTTTTGGTTTTGGTTTTGGTATTGTTTTTTTTTTTTTTGGTCAGTCGTGGGGCCTGAACTCTGGGCCTGGGCGCTGTCCCTCAGCTATTCAGTTCAAGGCTAGCGCTCTACCACTTGAGCTACAGTGCCGCTTCCAGCCTTTTCTGTTTATGTGGTGCTGAGGAATCAAACCCAGGGCCTCATGCATGCGAGGCAAGCACTCTACCACTGAGCTACCTTCCCTGCCCAGCAGTATAGTTTTTATATATGTTTTTATTTTTATCTGGTTTAGAAATTACGTTGCATGTGATATATATCCATTAGCTTAAAACTAAACTCAAGTATCCAGGGCTATATAGAAAATTTTTTTTAAAAATTTCAACCCCTATTCTTAGATATAAAGTTACTAGCAACAAATTATTTTCTGCCCTAGAAACTATCTATGCATAAGAATGCTGTAATTTTTGCATAAATGGAATCTGACTCAATGTTCTGCCACTTGCTTTGTAACAAATGTGTCTATTTTAAGCTGATATAAAAAGACACTGCAGGACACAATGCAGTATGACATTTCATGGTATTATATTCTTTTGTTCTTGACTGCAGCCTAAAGTGCCTATAAAGAGGCCTTTTGTTTTAATGTGTATGGTAAGGAGCCTAGGAGTTTTACAATAAACAATATCTCGTGATAATGGCTCATTGTTTTGGGGGGGGGAGGGAATTCCAGCAAATGTCTTGGTCAAATGTCACCATGCATCTGATGGTCAGCAAACTTGAAGTGGGACTCCTTCCCAAGTAGATTCCACGCCCAGTCCTAAAAGAATGGAATTGTGTGAAGACAAATTTAACCAGTGGGATGTTTGGCCAAAAAAAAATTGGGACCAAGATACTCCCACATTCTTTTTTTTTTTTGCCAGTCCTGGGGCTTGAACTCAGGGCCAGAGCACTGTCCCTGAGTGCTTTTTTGCTCAAAGTTAGCACTCTACCACTTGAGCCACAATGCCACTTCCAGCTTTTTCCATAGATGTGGAACTGATGAAGCTGTGCAAACACTCTACTACTGAGCTACAGTCCCAGCCCACTCCCACCATTTTTTTTTTTCTTTGTGTCAGTCGTGGGCACTGAACTCTGGGCCTGGGCGCTATCCCTCAGCTCTTCAGCTCAAGGCTAGCGCTCTACCACTTGAGCCACAGCACCCCTTCTGGGGTTTTTTTCTGCTTCTGTGGTGCTGAGGAATCGAACCCTGGGCTTCATGCATGCAAGGCAAGCGTTCTACCACTGAGCCACCTTCCCAGCCCCACTCCCACCATTCTTAAGACCTCTCAGCTAGTCCAGTTTTTTGTTGTTGTTGTTGTTTAGAAATAAACTTCACAGAACACTTAATGCTTATTACTGTTAGCACTACTGTCGATTATTTGAATGCCTGGTGAGGTGTATGCACTGCTGTGAGGACTCTGTTCGGCACAGGAAGCTCATTTAATCCTCAAGAGTCACCCCCAGGCAAGTGCTAACCTTTTCTGGACTCTTCCCCATTCATGAAACAGTAACAGGTTGAACGATGCCTTTCAGACCACATCTCTAAGTGGGGTACTGGGATCCAGACTGAGGCCAATCTGATCCCTGAAGCCACAGCGCCAACCTCTGCTCACCTACGCGGCCTGTCCCTCCTTTCCTACCCATTGAACTTGTTCTGTTGGTTTGTTGGCATTCTGTCTTAGCCAAAATAGCATATTACTTTTTTTTTTTTTTTTTTTTTAGTAGTTTTTGGTGGTGCAGGAGTTGGAACTCAGAACTTTGTACTTGCTAGGCAGGTATGCTACCCCTTGAGCCAGGAACCTCCCTTCTAGAAAGTACTATCTTGATTCAGCCCAGACCATACCTCACAGAAGCAAAGTCATCAGACCATCAAACTGAAAGCAGGGAGTTCACATTAGCCAGGTTCCCTCTTCCTGAAACCTGGAGGAAGATGGCACGATGATCCACTCTGCCTGCCACGTGGAGCTGTTCCCCAAACTCTTAGCATCCTGTGAAGGATGCTAAACTCACTGCCTCTAGCCCTGCCCTTCAGAAATCCTCAGTCAGTATCCTATTTCCTGTCATAATTTTGGCAATGCCTGATATAGGAAGGAAACATCACGCACAAGTAAATCCCAGGTCTTCTGTCTTCCTTTTCTTCTGATGTTATATTCCTAGTTCACTATCCCAAACCACATCTCTTCCAATCTATTGAGACCTCAACTGTCCTGCTTAATAGATGTATAGGTTTTTCATAATTAAGAACATATGTCTGGCGGCTGGGAAGGTGGCTCAGTGGTAGAATGCTTGCCTTGCATGCATGAAGCCTTGGGTTTGATTCCCCACTACCACATAAGCAGAAAAAAACGGAAGTGACACTGTGGCTTAAATGGTAGAGTGCTAGCCTTGAGCTGAAGAGCTGAGGGACAGTGCCCAGGCCCAGAGTTCAGGCCCCAGGACTGGCAGAAAGAAAAAGAACATATATCTTACCAGGCACTGGTGGCTCACACTTGTAATCCTAGCTACTCAGGAAGCTGAGATCTGAGGATCACAAAGCGATCCTGGGCAGGAAAGTCTGTGAGACTCTTATCTGCAATTAACCACCAGAAATCGCGAAGTGACACTGTGGCTCTTTTATGGCTCAAGTGCTCGCCTTGAGCTGAAGAGCTGAGGGACAGCGCCCAAGCCAAGTTCAAGCCCCACAACCGACAAAAAAATAACATGTATGTTACTTTATTAGTAGTTGTACGAGGGTTTTATCTTGACATCTTCATATATATGTACAATGTACCTTGATCAGACTTCCCTCCCCTCCCAACACTCCCTCATCTTCCCTTTTCTCAAACTAATCTCAATGAGTTTCATTATTCATTGTTCACATGTGGATATGAAGGATTTTTATCATATTCAGCCTCCTTTATACTCTGCCAACCCACCCCCTCCCACTAATATACACACCCCAGACAGGGTATGTTCCACCTACCTAACACTCATTTCTTTAAAAGTACACGTTAATTACTCAAAGGGACTTCACACACACACATACACACACACATAAACATAAAGAATGAAAAGTTTCAGGCTGGGAAGGTGGCTCAGTGGTAGAGCGCTTGCCTTGCATGCATGAGGCCCTGGGTTCCATTCCTCAGCACCACAGAAGCAAAAAGAAAAAAGCTGGAAGTGGCGCTGTGGCTCAAGTGGTAGAGCGCCAGCCTTGAGCTGAAGAGCTGAGGGACAGCGCTCAGGCCCAGAGTTCAGGCCCCACGACCAGACCCAAAAAAAGAAAAAGAATGAAAAGTTTCAGGGAAATGAGTGGATGTGGAGACCATCAGATTAAGTGAAATAAACCAGGTTCAGAAGGATGGAAATTACATATTTTCTCTCAGATGTGGATGAAGTGGGAGGAAAATAGAATGTGAGCAATATTGAAATACTGACTATGAATGGCAATGACATAATAAATCTCAACAAAAGCTGTTGACTACTTGGGAATTGAGGGCTAGGGAAGTTGAGATTGGGTGAGGGTGTCAATCTGTGTTTAGTTTTCTTCCCAGCTTGAGGGCAAAGACAACCGAGGATTTCTTTCCCATAATCCATTACCTCTCAGAGTGATGGCATGTAGGCAAGACAGAGTCTATCTCCAGTTAACCAGTCTTTCAACATGAAGCTGCCTATTGGATTACAAATTCCAGCAAGGTCAAGAAACTGGGGGGAAAGGTACATATAGGGGGTTTTTCCCTCCTTGAATTCTTGACCATAGAAATGTACATAACTCAGAAAAGTTTTCTATCGATTGGAGAGTGTTGTGTATCAACAATTTAGGGAAATATGAAGGCTGTACAGGCACCAATGGCTCACGCCTGTAATCCTAGCTACTCAGGAGGCTGAGATCTGAGGATCGAAGTTCCAGGCCAGTTCACCAAGAAAATCAATGAGACTCTTCCAATTAGTCACTAATAAAGGCAGAAGTGGAGCTTTGGCTTATGTAATAAAGTACTAGCCTTAGCACAAAGCTCGGGGGACAGCACCCAAGCCCTGAGTACAATCTCCCATGACCAGCACACACACACACACACACACCAATCAATTCACTGATGATAATCGAGGTAACACCAGTATGGTCACAGTTTTTATAATAGCCTATCTCCTTGATTACCACCTAAATCTGTTGAGAAGGTGGTAGAAAAGCCAGGTCCAGAAGGTAACTTTTTGTGTGTAGGTGTTGGTCGTAGTGCCTGAACTCTGGGCCTGGGTGCTGTCCCTCAGGTCTTCAGCTCAAAGTGAGCACTCTACCACTTGAGCCCCAGTGCCACTTCCAGTTTTCTAGTGGTTAATTGGAGATAAGAGTCTCATGGACTTTCCTGCACAGGCTAGCTTTAAACCATGATCTTCATATCTTAGCCTCCTGAGTAGCTAGGATTATAGGCATGAGCCACCGCCTGGCATCAACAACAAATTGCTTTCTCTTGTTTGCATGAAATGTCCTGAAAAGGCAAATTAATAATAGAGACAGGGAGAAGATTGATGGTTGCTTACTGCTGTGAGTAGTCATGAGCTTTATGCTAACTGAGCAGAAGGTGTTGAAAACGTTCCATAACAGGCCTCTAGAAATGTTTGTATCAGTTGACAAAGTTACTAAAGATCATTGAATTGTATGTCAGAAATGAGTGAATTTTAGGGCATAGAATATGTATTTCCATGAAGTTAGTTATTAAAAAGTCCATGTACCATTTTTCTGCTTTTCAAAAGCTACATATTCATGTCAGTGTACAAGAATGCGGGGGGGGGGGGGAGGAGGGGATGGGAAGGGGAAACAAAGAAGGAGGCTACAATGCATGATATGAAATGTACTCATTATCTTGCTCATGTAATTGTAACCCCTCTGTACAGTATTTTCACAATAAAAAAAAATATATATATATAGGGTCTGGGAAGGTGGCTCAGTGGTAGAGTGCATGCCTTGCATGCCAGAGGCCCTGGGTTCAATTCCTCAGTACCATATAAGCAAAAAGAAAAAAAAAAAAAGCTGGAAGTGGCGCTGTGGCTCAAGTGGTAGAGCACTTAGCCTTGAGCTGAAGAACTGAGGGACAGCACCCAGGCCCAGAGTTCAGGCCCCACGACCGGACCAAAAAAAAAAATATAGAGAGATATATATATATATATATATATATAAACAAAAAAAGAATGCAGAAGGGAGAAAATAATCAGCATATTCCAAGAGATGGTAAATGATCTTTATCCCCCCCACACTGTGTAAATTTTATATAGTTAAGATCATTCTTAATGTAGAAGTGTATGCCCTGATTTTCTTTTCTTCCTCTCTAGATTTCTCTTTTTCACTTTATTTCCGTTTTTAATTTTCTTTTTGTGGTTGATGTTGTGGTTGTTTTATCCAGATAAGGTCTCATTATATAGCTTGTACTACGTTCAAATGCATGATCTCTCTACCTCCACTTCCCTTATAGCCTACTTTCTGAATATGAATCAAAGCCTTTTACTAAATATCCTGAATAATAGTTACTAAATAACCTGAATAATATTTCATCATGGAGTGATTACAATCTACTTATCAGTACTTCATTGCTGGAGATTTCCATTTCATAAGCAGTATATGTTGACCATCTTCATAAAAAGGAATCAGTGTCTTATTTTTCAGTCTAGTTTATCTCCAGTATAGCCTATTTTACTATTATTTATTAATTTAATGTTTGTTAATACCTGGTATTGAACTCAGAGCTTTATACTAATACAACTTGCTTGCTCATACCTGGTGCTTCTACCACTTGAGATATGACTCTAGCCCAGCTTTTGGTTAGTTATTTTGGGTTTTTTTTCCCCTTTTTTTATATAAAACACTTTTTAAATTTTATTTTATTTTTTGTAAGGGTGATGTCAGAGGGGTTACAGTTACATAAGTAACATTGTTACCTCCTCCCTTGTTTTCCCCTACTTTCCTGTTAGTTATTTTGGAGACAGAACCTCTCAGACTTGCCACGCCGACCCCAGTAGAGTCTGCTTAGCATGGGAGACCATCTATCAGACCATGATAGGGGCTTCGAGACCTATCTCTGAGTCTTGGGACTTCACCGAAGTCTACCTCAGAGAATGGGGCTTTACAGAAACCTATCTCCAAGTTTTGGGACTTCACCGAAGTCTACCTCGGAGAATAGGGCTTCTAAGAGGCCTACTCCTGGGAAAAGGCTGGAAAAACCCCTGGGAAAAGATGTGTTTCTGCCTTTCTTCACTGCATAAGAGTGCCTATTAATCTTTTACTGCTTCTACTGCTCTTTGTACTTGCTCATTGTCAACGTTCCATTATTCAAAGCTCTTTCTTAAGAGTGTTGGCGACTCCAATATCTGATGAGTGTCTTAAAAATATGACTAACTCACCAAAGTTAAGTGCTAACCTAAAACCCCTCTTATGGAGGCTAGTAGACAAGTCATAAGTAAATATTGGGGGTTTCATGATGTCATTTCAGCAGAAGGAATTGTTTGTAAGAGATTTACAAGAAGCTGTAGGCGCGGCTAGAACAGAAGGAATGTATGGCAATTGCTGAGATAACTACTTAGGAGAAAGAACTTCTTGTTACTCTCTTTCATTTACTAAAAGACTTGCTAGATGTAGGCCTCGGTGACCTTGCTATTGAGGAAAGAACAGGAAAGATCTTATGGGACAGTTAAGGCCTCTATAGAAATAAGGTAATGGTTAGTTGATGACAAAACATCGAAACCCATTATATTTCTTAGAGATAAGCCAGAAACAAGTGCCTATCAGGTGACCAGCTGGTGACCACCCAAGAATGAAGCCCTGCAGCAAGATTGTGTAACCTTTTGCCCTTTCTCATGGAGACTTTTGCTATAAAAGTTTGTTATCCTCTGCATTAAATCGCACTCAGCATCCACTCCTAATGTGTGTGAGTTGTCTGTTTGCCATCTCCCCACCTATTCCAGGTTCCTCCCTTAGGTGTCCTCCGTCGTCCCGACAGAACCCGGTCCGCGGCACAGACTTTTGCCAGGCTGGTTTTGAACTATATTTCTCCAGATCTCAACATCCAGGATTGCAGCTGTGGGCTTCTAGGTGCCCAGGTTCTATCTTACACAACTTGAATTTAGAAACATGACCTTTGAATTCAGGGCTTCTTCAACGGGTGAAGTAAGACCTACTTACAATACAGAGAATCACTGACAATTTCAATTTCAAAATAGTACAGCAGCCTCACAGCAGAAGGGGGTTACTTGACTAGACTTTGCCTATGTTGGAGAGGGAGGGGGCCAAGCAGGTATCGGGGTCTGAGATCAACACCTACAGGAGGAGATGTTCTCCAGCTACCGGAGGAGGACTCCGGTGTAGCAAAGATCAGAAGGAAGCCAAGTGCCCAGGGGAAGGATGGCTCAGGTACTAGACCAGACTCCTGGGAATCAGTGTGTGCCCTGGAGTCGGGAGTAGGCTGGTGTTTTGTCTGGAAGCCAAGAGGAACTCAAGCATAAAGAAATTGTCAACTCTCCCAGCTCTTGTCAGAATTAAGGTAGATCCAAACACAGCAACAGGAACCCAGAAATGAGCCTTGTCACTAGGGCAAAGATGGTTTTCTACCCACTCTCACGAAAGGGCCTAAAGGGCACTGTGTGAGCCGTGTTATGGAACCATACCTCGCCCTGCAGCTATTTTTGTTTCTTTTTTTTTCTTGCTGCAGCTATTTTTGGTTGGTGTTTTTTCTTTTTGGTGGGTTGTGGGGCTTGAACTCTGGGCCTGAGCGCTGTCCCTCAGCTCTTCAGCTCAAGGCAAGTACTCTACCACTTGAGCTACAGCGCCACTTCCGGTTTTCTGGTGGTTAGTTGGAGATAAGAGTTTCACAGACTTTCCTGCCTGGGCTGGCTTTGAACCGCGATCCTCAGATCTCAGCTTCCTGAGTAGCTAGGATTACAGGCGTGAGCCACCAGCGCCCGGCTGTTGTTTTAAAAGTCATGCTGACTGAAGTCTGAATTTACATTCAGCAAAATTGACCTGGTTAAGTATGAGATTTGACAGATGCAATCATATGATCACCACCATAATGAAGAAATAAAATCACTCCAAAAAAACAAAAAACCCCACCAAAACCAAAATATCCCTCATGCCCTATTTGTGATCAACCTTTCTCTTAACTCTTGGAATCAATGATCTGCTTTCTGTCCAGAGTCATATCTAATCTGGGCAAGAGTGGCTCAAGCCTGAAATACTAACAATATGGCAAGGCTCAGATCGAGAGCCTCCACCATACATGTGAGACTCCTCAACCAATAGCTGGACTCAGCGGTAATGGCCTGTTCTTCTAGATACATAAGAGGGTGAGATCAGTATCATAGCTCAGGCAGAAAAGTCCCCAAGATTCTATCTCAACAGAAACTGAGTGTCATGAAGCATGTACCTGTTATATTTAAAATACAGAAAATAGTGTGTACATATATTATTTTGTATTGTCTTTTAAAAAAAAAAGTGAAAGCTAAGTACTTCTGATGAGTCCATGTGAGAGATTTCTTTAGCTGGAGAATACAGACACTTCCTACTTTTACCATTTTATTGATTGCTTAACTGATTGCAGTTGTGGGGTTTGAATTTGGGGGCTGTGTGCTGCTACTGAGCCACACCTCCAGCTAGTTTTATCATTTTAAATGTCTTTTCCATGTATGTTCAAAGGCAGGAAGATACATTCAGAGAAGATTGTCAGATCTCAGCCTTCTGAATATAATTATAGGTGTGAGCCACAGGCACATCACTAAAAACTAAAAAAAAAATGAACCATATTCAAATGTAATGCCTATCCTATGTGAATGTTGTTATTTAAAACTATAAGCTGAAGATCTGGCATCTTTCTTGAAGAAGAGCTTCAAAAAAATCTTCAAACATTCTCTAGGTTATATCCTAGTCAGTGTCCTATTTTCAGTGTTGTTGTTGTTATTATTATTGTTTGTTGTTGTTGTTTTCCAGGGAAGAAAAATCCCCCAGAGTTATACATAAGCACGCCAAGGCATCCTCCTTTTTATTTTATTATTTTGGAGGATGAAAAGCTTTTTCATGCCCTCCCCCCTAAAAACAACAAAAATCTGTTCTATCAAGCACCATAAGAAGTCACAAACTGCACTGAGCCTCCTACACACTGACTGTGATTGTAGATCTATCCTTCACTTCTTGCCTCTATTCTTGGGGCCTGGGATTTGAACACATTTTCTCTTCTGAATTCAGATTTAACACTAACATGCTTAGTCACCACATCCATCTTAAAGCACCTTTCTCCAATGGTGGAGGAGTGGTTCCTTCAACATAAGAACTCTACTAGGACAGGCAGGTTATGTTTTCTTAGCTCACATTTGAGCCTGTCCTGTCCTGAGATGACAAGAGAGGCTATGCATACTAGTGACCAACAGAGAACCAGACAACCACAGTCTGGTGCCAGTGGCGCACACCTATAATCATAGCTACTCAGGAGGCTGAGATAGGAAGATGGGAGTTCAAAGCCAGCCAAGGACAGAAAAGTCTCTTAAGATTCTTGTCTCGGGCTGGGAAGGTGGCTCAGTGATAAAGTGCTTACCTTGCATGCATGAAGCCCTGGGTTCGATTCCTCAGCTCCACATAAGCAGAAAAAGCCAGAAGTTGGACTGTGGCTCGATGGTAGAACACTAGCCTTGAGCTGAAGAGCTGAGGGACAGCATCCAGGCCCTGAGTTCAGGCCTCACAACTGACCAAAAAGATTCTTGTCTCCAATTAAAGAGCCAGACTGATTCTGCAGTTCACGTGGTAGAGGGGCAGCCTTGAGTGAGAAAGCCAAGTAAGAATATGAGGCCCTGAATAAATGGATAAATTGTCACAGATTATCAAGGAAGAAAATTTCTCCCAAATAGAATACATAATCAAAGACTTACTGACAAAAGTCAGTCTTTTTTTTGTTTTTATCAAAACCCATCTTTCTCACACTATTAAACATTGTATGTATCTACGATGTAGTCTTAATACCTAACTTCCCCTCCCCCCCCCCCCCCCCCCGTTTTGGTGATGAGGTCTCATTATCTAGCCCAGACTGACCCCAAACTTGAGATCCTCCACCCCAATGCTGGGGTTACAAGGATGTGCTATTCATCCTGGCTTATAACATGCGTTTCTATGTACACAGATGTACACTTCTTGTCTCTACTTTTTTTTTTTTTTTTTTTTTTGGGGGGGGTGGTCCGGTCGTGGGGCTTGAACTCTGGGCCTAGGCGCTGTCCCTCAGCTCTTCAGCTCAAGGCTAGCGCTCTACCACTTGAGCCACAGCGCCACTTCCGGCTTTTTTCTTTTTGCTTATGTGGTGCTGAGGAATCGAACCCAGGGCCTCAGGCATGCAAGGCAAGTGCTCTACCACTGAGCCACCTTCCCAGCCCCTTGTCTCTACTTCTATTGATACGCAGCAAACAATAAATGGAGAGATCTGGGTAGAGAAAAAAAACTCCATGTTAATCTCAGTCTCTCTCCAACATAGCTGACCGTTTT
The DNA here is from genome assembly GCF_019054845.1 of Dipodomys spectabilis. Lineage (NCBI taxonomy): Eukaryota > Metazoa > Chordata > Mammalia > Rodentia > Heteromyidae > Dipodomys > Dipodomys spectabilis. Next base: position 9,424,948 of record NW_024870785.1, on the reverse strand, counting down.
TACCAATCACTTCAAATGAAGATGTCTGGGAAAGTTACTATTTAAAATGATTCTGTCTACTGTCATTGGTCAGCTACCTTGACAAATCTTCAAACCCTTGTAAGTAGATGACACCTATCTTGTCTTCATTGCACAGAAGCAAAGCTAAACCTAGAATTCTTAACTACTTTTTGTACAGGAAGTGAATCTTGATTTGTTTAGGTTATTGTTAATAAGTACTATTTTATTTGTTTGTTTGTTTTAGTCAGTAGGCAATTTGAGTTCAGGGTATCACACTTGGTAAGTGAGTCAATCTACCCTTTGAGTCAATAGGGAGTATCCTGCTTAATCCTGGTTTTCTGTCATTTCTCTGGTCCAATTACTTTAGCTTTTTCTCTAATTTCTTGCTCAAATGTTTTTTGTCACTTGTGGAGACAGACCGACCTTGTGCAAGTTTTCCTATTGCACCAAATTAATTCTCCATTATCTCGCCTTGCTATCTCTTACAAACTTTGCCAAAGGTAAAACCAACTATCCTGCAGGTACAGTGCTCAGGATCCTTTTTACAGCTTGAAACACTTATTACAAAATGCATTTCTGTAAAATCTCATCTCTTTTCTCAGAACCTTTTGTTGTTTTCTTCTGTAGGCCTTGCATTTACTTTGAATAAAAAGACAGTGTTTTGTTGGTTCTAATTAGTTTGGCTCAGCCCTGAAGTCACCTAACAATAGACTAATTGTCAGTGAAATTAGCCTATTATCTGTCACTCACTCCCCGTCCTCCATTTTCTAGCTTTGTGTAGTTCCAAGGCCCTGCCAGGCAGACTCTACTGCCTTTAAACTAGTTATTTCATCCCTGAGCTCCATTTCCCCTTTTACAAAATATACCTAGCAGAGGACTGCTAGGGAAAATGGGTCCAATTCTTTTGAAGTAGCCAGTATTCAAAAGATGTTTATTTTTTTTTGATCTCAGAGATGCAGCTAGAACAGGATGGGCTAGACATCACTGGCTCATGATTAAACCTAAAGCTATTCAGGAGGCTGAGATCTGAGGTTTGAGGTTCAAGGCCTGCCAGGGCAAGAAAGTCAGTGAGACTCATCTCCAACGTGTGCGTGTACACACACACACACACACACACACACACACACACACAACACACACACACACACGGAAATGAAGCTGTGACCCAAGTGGTAGAGCATTAGTTTTGAGCAAAAAAGGTCAGGGACAGTGCCTAGGTCCTGAATTCAAGCTCCAGTCCCAGCACAAAACCAAAATAAAAACAAAAAACACACGACAAAGCAGCAGTTTGTAGGAAATGATACCAGCAACCCCAAATTCCTGGAAAGCAAGAAGTCACTTAGGGATCTACGTTTAGCATCTAAGCTTTGGTACATAATATATGGGGTGGGGGGTTGTTGTGTTTTGTTTTGTTTTTTGTCAGTTATAGGGCTTGAACTCTGGGCTTGGGCGGTATCCCTCAGCTCTTCAGCTCAAGGTGAGCGCTCTACCACTTGAGCCACAGTGCCACTTCCAGTTTTCTGAGTGGTTTATTGTAGATAAGAGTCACATGGACTTTCCTGTGACTTTGAACTGGCTTTGAACTGAGATCCTCAGATCTCAGCCTCCTGAGTAGCTAGGATTACAGGCGTGAGCCACCAGTGCCCGGCAGTACATGTTTTTGTTATTCTTTATTTTCGTGTTGGTACTGAGGCTTGAACTCAGGGACCACCCATAGCTAATGCTGTACCACTTGAGCCACACCTCCTTCTGGCTTTTTAGTGGTTCATTGGACATGAGTCTCTAAGATTCATCTGTTCAGACAGCCTTCCAACCTCAATCCACAGATCTCAGCCTCCTAAGTAGCTAGAATTACAGGCATGAGGTAACAGGTCTGGCTGTTTCTTGATTTTTAAATCTTTCTCCCAAACAACTTTCACAAATTTAAAGCAAAGAAAGAAATCCAGACTGAACCATGGAAAAACAATTTTTTTAAGATTAACATCTAACTAAACATTCCAATAGAGATAAATTCCTTCTCAGAGCATTTTGTCCTCCTCCTTTATGATATTCGTCACTAGTGCAGTTGAATGCCTTAGGCCTCAGTGGTTTGTGAGCTGTGGCTTAAAGGTAGGGACTAGGTCTGTCTTGGTCACTTTTTTTTGGCCAGTCCTGGGGCTTGAACTCTGGACCTGGGCACTGTCTCTGGGCCTGTTTTGCTCAAGGCTAACACTCTACCACTTGAGCCACAGTGCCACTTTTGGCTTTTTCTGTTTATGTGGTACCGAAGAATTGAACCCTGGGCTTTATGCATGCTAGGCAAATACTCTGCCACTAAGCCACATTCCCAGCTCCTGTTTTGGTCACTTCTGTATCCCCAGTTGACCCACAGCAGTGACCTCAAAACATTAGTAATCTGGGACCTTTTTAGGTATTTATTTGTTTTTGTGGCAGTATGGAAGCTTGAACTCAGGGCCTTGCACTCTTGCTGGACTTTTTCTCCTCAAGACTAAGGCTCTATCATTTGACCCACACTTTCACTTTTGGCTTTTTGGTGGTTCATTGGAGATAAGAGCCTCATGGACTTTTTCTAGCCGGGGTTGGCATTAAACCAAGATCCTCAGATCTCAGCCTCCTAAATAGCTAGGATTACAGGCATGAACCACCAGCACTGAGCAATCTGGGTGTTTTTTTTTCTTTTTTCTCTTCTTTCTTTCTCTCTCTCTCTCTCTTTCTTGCTTGCTTGCTTGCTTGCTTGCTTTTTTTTTTTTTTTAAAGCAAAGCTTATTCCAGGGTGTAGATGAATCCACATGGAATCTCTTTTCATCATAAATGTTCTTAAAGCACTTTCCTAAAAGAGCAAAGAAGAAAATCATTTAGACAAATTCCATGTTAGTTGCTTTCCTACCCTAAACCAAAATCTGAGACAAGTTTTTAGTGTTTAATTAAAAATTCATTGGAAATTTGTATCTTAAAACTCCATCCGTAGAAAAGGGAAAAGGATTTAACATTTCATAAAGCAGGACTGGGAATGGAAAGAATGTATACTGGGTTTGAATTCTTCAACTACTTTCTTTCCTGAGGGAGGGGAGGACTAAGGAGTTATTGTGATAGAACCTTTTGACACAGACAGTTCTTTTGCAATCATTTTCAAGCTCTTCTGGGTTGGGAAAAGGGTCTATGAGGGTTGGCGCATGAACAAACTAAACACTTGAGCTGGGCTTTTTATATTTCAAAGGAATTTCTAAAGAACATGAGATGCTCCAGCTTTGCGAAACACAGTTTGAAAAACACTCTTCTAAAGCTGAGTATAAATAGTTCCCATCTTACGCTGGCTCTCAAAAGAAAGCTCTCTATGTACTTAGGGATTACACTGAAATCTGTGACAGTTACATGTTCAGTAGCTGCATAGCCTAGCTCAGGCATGGCATTAACCAGAAAAGTCATCAGGGAAATATACTCAGAGATAGAATAGTGGACAACTGGGCTGGGTTCAAACTGGCCTCTTGCTTTTTCTTCCTTGTCGGTGTGTGTGTGTGTGTGTGTGTGTGTGTGTGTGTGTGTGTGTGTGTGTGTGTGTGTACACGCATGCACCAGTACTAGAACCTGAACTGTCCCTTAGCTTTATCTCTCAAGACTAGTGCTCTATCAATTGAGCCACAGTGCCACTTCCAGTTTTCTAGTGGTTAGTTGGAGATAAGGGTCTCATGGAGTTTCCTGCCTGGGCTGGTTTTGAACCGTGATCCTCAGATCTCAGCCTCCTGAGTAGCTAGGATTACAGGCGTGAGCCACCAGTGCCCGGCTGCTTTTCCATTTCTTATCAGTCAATGCCCAGGTTAAATTCTCAGCTTCACACAGCTCACTAGCACCAGCCTATCTGGAGAAGATGGCCTTCCACTCCCATATTGTCTTCCTTCCTTCTTTCCTTCCTTCCTTCCTTCCTTCCTTCCTTCCTTCCTTCTTACTTTCCTTTCTTTGTGCAAGTCCTGCAGCTTGAACTCAGGACTTGGGTGCTGTCCATGAGCATTTGTGCTCAGGCTTTACCTGTTGAAATATAGTTCTACTTCTAGCTTTTTGGTGGCTAATTAGAGATCAGAGTCTCATGGAGTTTCCTTCCTGGGCTCTGAACTGTGATCTTCAGAGGTCAGCCTCCTGAGTAGTTAAGAGTACAGTTATGAGCCACTGGCACCCGCCTCCATCTATCTTTTTTTTTTTTGGGTCATGGGATTTGAACTTTGGGCCTCGGTGCTGTCCCTCAGCTCAAGTCTAGTTCTCTACCACTTGAGCGACAGTGCCACTTCTGGTTTTCTGGTGGTTTATTGGAGATAAGAATCTCACAGACTTTCCTGCCAAGGCTGGCTTTGAACTGTGATCCTCAACTCTCAGCCTCCTGAATGGCTAGAATTACAAGTATGAGCCACCAGTGCCCAGCTTCTGTCTGTCCTTAGTCCACTTGTAATGATGACATCAGAACAATTTTCTGTCCCACTTCATTCCTTTGTCTGCAGGCTCACCAGGAATAGTTTGCCTGGTGTTGGTCTTGGATCTCTGTGAACTATAGTGGTAATCTAGAATCTTCTAGAGTACAGTAACCATGGGAACCACATCCATATGGAGCAATGAGAGGATTTAGACGTGTTGTGATAGTTATCACCAAGGAGATGAATGTCTTAAAGAAGTTAGCTTAGACTAACTATGAATTATGTTGCTAACCATGCAGTTTGATGACTTGTAACTGGGACATGTGAGCCAAAGTCACACACAATAAAGATTTTGGCTAAGGAGAAAGAAAACTTTCCTAATAGTAGTTACAAAAACTCTAGCTAGAAGTGGAAGCTCACGCCTGTTATTCTTGCTACTTGGGAGGCTGAGTCTAGAAGGATTGAGGTAGAAGGCCAGCCTGGGCAAAGATTTCCTATTGGCCTATGAAAGCTGGGTGTGGTGGTACGCACCTGCCATCCCAGCTTCTTTTTTTTTTTTTTTTTTGGTCAGTCGTGGGGCTTGAACTCTGGGCCTGGGCGCTGTCCCTCAGCTCTTCAGCTCAAGGCGAGTGCTCTACCACTTGAGCTACAGCGCCACTTCCGGTTTTCTGGTGGTTTACTGGAGATAGGAGTCTCACGGTCTCTCCTGCCCGGGCTGGCTTTGAACCGCGATCCTCAGATCTCAGCCTCCTGAGTAGCTAGGATTACAGGCGTGAGCCACCAGCGCCCGGCCATCCCAGCTTCTTGGGAAGTGTAAATAGGAGGATCTAATCCCATGCCACTTGAATCAGAATTTTAAAAAAAAGACTAGAAACATGGCAAGGTGCAAGGTTCAGAGTTCAAAACCCCAGTGGTATGACAATAAGAAAACAAAACAACAAAAAAAAGAACCCATGTCTAGTCACTTGAAATGGTCAAACAAAAGACAGCTTCCTGTTTGATGAAGGACAATACTCGCTTCCAGAAGAACTAAATTCATTTCTTGGTTCATTATTCAGGGACTATTAATGGAAACACCTGCTGTGCAGATGGTGCCCACAAACAATAGTAATGCAAAGACAAATAAGAGCTACCATGTTTGGATGGAGTTTCAAGTCTAGCAGAGATACTATTGGATATGCAAATGTGTTGCATTATTATGTGTCAGTTGCAATAGTGGAAGAGTCTATCATAGATATTTCAGTGAGCAAGTGTCTAAGGTTCCAACCCTCAGAGTCTAGCTGACCCCACATGGGAACAGCAGTGAACTCCATGCAATCCCAACACCTGGCCAAGCTGCCAATTTGAGAGCCAAATACAGGTAGTAGTTGGGTTTTTTTTGTTTGTTTGTTTTTGTCAGTTGTGGGACTTGAACTCTGGGCTTAGGTGCTGTCCCTGAGCTCTTCAGCTCAAGGCAAGTGCTCTACCACTTGAGCCACTGTGCCATTTCTGTTTTCCTTGTGGTTAATTGGAGATAAGAGTCTCATGAACATTCCTGCCAGAGCTGGCTTTGAACTGTGATCCTCAGATCTCAGCCTCCTGAGTAGCTAGGATTACAGGTGTGAGCCACTGGCACCTGGCAGTTATTTTAAGCACTATATATCAGGTTGGTTTGTTGTGAAGCAGTGGATAATTGGAACAAGGATGGAATGAATCCATTTATTTAGGAATAGACAACAGTTGCCTAGCATACAGTAGGAATTCATTAAATACTAACTATTGCTGGGCACTGGTGGCTCACGCCTATAATCCTAACTATGCAGCAGGAGACTGAGATCTGAGGATCGAGGTTCAAAGCCAGCCTGGGCAGGAAAGGCTATGAGACTCTTATCTCCAATTAACCACTAGAAAATCAGCAGAGCTGTGGTTCAAAGTGGTAGAGCTTCTAGCCTTGAGCAAAAGCCCACCCAGTCCTGAGTTTAAGCCCCACATCTGACAAACAACTATTATGATGATAATTGCATTATTAGTTATCATTCTTATGTGAAAATGATATTACTGAAAAAATGTTATAGGCCATAATCTATGTGGATGTATCCAGCTTTGTCACCCCTGAGCTCTGTCAGCTCACCTCTTCTGCCCATTCTTTCCTTCTCTTTCTGTTTATGTGCATGGCTCAGGGTTATATGCAGAATTTCTGCATATAAGGATTTCATACTTAACTCTTTGCTGCAAGCCTCTCTTTCCCAGTCAAACCATTTGCAGGTTGTTTCTTCTGACCCATTCTCTAACAAACACAGCAGTCAGAGAGGTTTGGTGCTGTTGTTTTACAATTCAAAGCTGACTGGACACTGTCTAACTTAAAAATCTTTCAATGGCTTCGCACAGTTCTTAGCATAAAGCTTCCAGTCCTAACCATGGCTTCCACCTCTGTGTGGCCTGCCCTCAACTCCCCTCCCCAGGCTTATCTCTTAGTTCACAGTGCTCCAACTGGCCCCGCCTGCTTGTACCACTTTCTTCGGGCCCCTGGCTCTTGGAACACACTGTACTAACCTGGTCTCTTCTTTGAAGAGCCTTTTTGGCAGAAGATCTCTGTTCCATAGTACTACTCTGGGTGTGTGTGTGTGTGTGTGTGTGTGTGTGTGTGTGTGTGTGTGTGTGTGTGTGTGTGTGTGTGTGTGTGTGTGTGTGTGTGTGTGTGTGTGTGTGTGTGTGTGTGTGTGTGTGTGTGTGTGTGTGTGTGTGTATGCGCGCGCGCGCCAGTCTTAGGGCTTGAACTCAGGGCCTGGGCCCTATCTCTGAGTCTCCCCCTCCCCCCAAAGCTTGTACTGTACCACTGGAGCCATAGCTCCACTTCTGGCTTTTTGGTAACTTATTGGAGATAGGAGTCTCATAAAGTGTCCTGTGATCCCCAGATCTCAGCCTCCTGAATAGCTAGGATGACAGGCATGAGCCACGGGCATCCCGCTCCATAGTACTTAAAAGAAAATAGCCGGGCGCTGATGGCTCATGCCGGTCATCCTAGCTGCTCAGGAGGCTGAGATCTGAGGATCAAGGTTCAAAGCAGCCCGGACAGGAAACTCCATGAACCTCTTCATCTCCAATAAACCACCAGAAAACTGGAAGTGGCGCTGTGGCTCAAGTGGTAGAGTGCTCACTTTGAGCTGAAGAGCTGAGGGACGGCACCCAGGCCCAGAGTTCAAGCCCCACGACAAATAACAACAACAAAAAATCTAATTTTTGTATAATTACACAAGGTGGCTTTCATTGTGACATTTCCACACATGTATACATTTCATAGCACTTCTTAAATGACAAACTATAATTATTTTATTACTGTATAATAATAATTTCATCTTAATATAATAATATTTTTATTATTACTTGGTGTTATTAATGGTAACCGGGGACTGAACTCAAGGGCTTTATGCTTACTAAGCAAGCGCTCTACCACTCGATCCACTTGCCCAGTTCTTTTTTTTTCCACTTTAGTTTGGTTTTTTTTGGGGGGGATCCGGTCGTGGGGCCTGAACTCTGGGCCTGTCCTTCAGCTCTTCAGCTCAAGGCTAGCACTCTACCACTTGAGCCACAGCGCCACTTCCGGCTTTTTTTCTTTTTGCTTATGTGGTGCTGGGAAATCGAACCCAGGGCCTCATGCATGCAAGGCAAGCGCTCTACCACTGAACCACCTTCCCAGCCCCTAGTTTGGTTTTTCAAACAGGCTCTCACACTTTTACCCAGGGTTGGCCTCAGATTTATGTCCTCTCACCTTTACCCTCTGAATAGCCAGGATGACAAGGGTGAACCTCCATGTCTGGCCTTCCTGGCCTAATTATTTGTTTACTTTGTCTGTCGCCAGAAAGACAGCAATGATTTCCTCATAGCCACAATCCCCAACCTAGCACTTAGGAGGCAAATGAATGTGAAATTGACTCCTTTCCATAGGATGTATGTCATACACAAACACTGTACTTAGTTGTTTTAGATGGTTTGGCACTCTTCCATTGTCAGTATCCTCACCAGTGGTAGATTTATTACAATTGATGAATCTTCACTGATACATCATTAATAAGTCCATAGATTACACTATGGTCATTCCTTATTTTGTTTGTTTGTTTTTGGTCAGTTGTAAGGCTTAAACTCAGGGCCTGGGCACTGTCCCTGAGCTATTTTGCTCAAGGCTAGTGCTCTACCACTTTGAGCCACAGCCTCATTTCTGGTTTTCTGGTAGTTAATTGGAGATAATCTCACAGACTTTCCTGCCTGGGCTGGCTTTGAACTGCAATTAGAAATCATTACAATCATTAGAAAGGATAAAGTAGATCAAAATATATGTAATTATTGTAAATATGCATTTTGTAAATATGAATATATACCCAAAGTTTGCCTAAGTCTAGGGAACTCAAACTTGAGTATGTGTCAGTATGATCGGGACAAGGTTTCACAATGTTTTGGTTTTTTTTTCTGATGTTCATTGGTTTGTTCTCAGTGTTAGGGATTGGACCCAGGGCCTTGTAACATGGAAAGTATGCACTCTACCTCTGAGCTACATTCCCTTAGCTTCAAAGACAAATTTTCATGTCTCTGGGAGGTACTTCATGCTGTCATAAGTGTAGTGTTCTGAAGCAAATGGCGTGTTATTAGGAAGCCATTGTAATAAGTACAAAAGCAAGTCAGGAACTGTATCCGGTGTGGCAGCAAATGATCCTCTGAGCTCTGCATAAGAATAGCAATGGATTGTTTGGTTTCTGAGGAAAATTAGAGGAGAGGAAAACAGAAGTAGGAAGGAAAATTCTTAAAGACAAATGGCCAAGGGAACTTTGGAACACACGCAATTATTCCACTGTAAGTTATTTGCTGTCCTGTGTTACAATAGAACCTATTCTACCATCTCCAGGTATTTTGATTCTTGTCAATAGTATTTAGGAAGAGTGAAGGGGTCAAGTGAGTTCAGTATGGGGTGGTATGGTACAGAAAAGGGATGGCTCGGGGCTGGGAAGGTGGCTCAGTGGTAGAGCGCTTGCCTTGCATGCTCGAGGCCCTGGGTTCGATTCCTCAGCACCACATAAGAAAAAAGCCAGAAGTGGCGCTGTGGCTCAAGTGGTAGAGTGCTAGCCTTAAGCTGAAGAGCTGAGGGACAGCGCCCAGGCCCAGAATTCAGGCCCCACGACTGGACCCAAAAAAAAAGAAAAGAAAAGAAAAGAAAAGGGACAGCTCTAGAGAAGACCCAGAGCACGGATCAATAATTCAGCAGCTACAGATCAGAATCAGAAGTCAGAAGTCAGAAGGAGAAATGCAAGCCTCACTCCCATCTGCTGATGGATTTAAAAATAAGTCCATCAGTTATCAGCAGGTACTCAGCTAGGGACTGATATTAAAGGATAGAAAAACCACAAAGCTGAGTGTGCTAGCATTTATATGTTGTTTGACTTTTTCACTCAAGGCTGACATTGTACCATTGAAGCCAGACTCTACTTCCAACGTTTTTGTGCTGGTACTAGGGCTTGAACTCAAGGCCTCAAGCTCTGGCTTGGCTTGTTTTTCACTCAAGTTGGGTGCTTTACCACATCTCTGTTTCCTTGCATGTTACAAGTAGCAGGAGTCAGTTACGACTGGCAAGGAAATGAGACCGAATGTAATTCACAGACTATCCTTACCCTTCGACTAGCATTTCCCTGCCTCAGTCTCTGGAGTGCTGAAGATTATAGGTAAGCAATATGACATCCAGGTGTTTGATGAGTTTCAATGGTTAAAGTTTGACCAAGGAAAATAACTCCCTCAATACCAGCAAGGCTTTTTTTCTGCTCAATAAGTGTGTAGCTTCATACAGCAAGAAACATTATCCTTAGATACAATCTGTGCCTGAATGCCCCATGATCTCAGTGACCCAACAGAGCACCGTAACGTACTAGAAAACAACATGGTTAATAGAACTGGCTTTTCATGATAATAAATTGGCACAAGCTCTTGAGGTCAACAGCTGTTGACCTCAATGTCTTGTGATGCATCCAATTTGCTTTACACTAGCAATGCAATAGCTCAGCCTGTTGTGGAAGAAAGGTTGAATATAAGCAATACCCCTCCTATGCCTCTTATGTGACTCATACATGTTCCCATGATACCACGTGTTGAATTTTGGTTTGGTTCATTTTTTACTTGTCCTCATGCTTGAACTCAGGGCCTGGGCACTGTCCCTGAGTTTTTATTTTTGCTCAAAGCTAGTGTTTTATTACTTGAAAGACAGCTATACTTCTGGGTTTTTTGACGATTACTTGGAGATGAGAGTCTCACAGACTTTCCTGTCTGGGCTTGTTTTGAATGATGATTGATCCTCAGATCTCAGCCTCCTGAGTAGCTAGGATTACAGGTGTGAACCACCGGTGCCTGGCTTTGTGTGCTCAGTTCAGTTTGTATAAGATTTTAACATCTAGTTACTTGTCTTTTATCTTGTAGTGGATTATGAGATCTGTATGAGGCCAGGGTTGTGTCTCTTATTAGATCTTAGAATACCATATACTCTCATAAAAGGAATTTTTAAAAATAAGTGCAACAAAGGTTGTATGAGTTTTATAGTAGCAAAATGGGGCTGGGGAGGGTGAAATGTGTAGACATTGGGTCTTAGAGTCCTTCTCTATGTATTGCATTGACTTACCAAGATGTTGAGAACATTCTTTGTCTCAGACTCATGGTGTAGAGTTAGAACTTTCCTTAAGTCTCCCCAAAGAATTCACCCACGGTGGATTCAAGCATATCCCTTACTGGGGATAGAAGCTGACATCCTAGAGATGAGGTATCTCCACTGAGTTAGTAATGGATGGAATGATGAGGTAGAGAATCTTTTGGGGAGTCTGAAGTTTCATCTTGTCATCCAGGACCAGAGGTAGAAAAGATGGCACATTGTTGGATTCCACTTATACGAAATACCCAGAAGAGGTTAATCCACACAGAAAGGAAGCAGTTTGGTGATTGCCCATGGGCAGGGGTAGGAGGAAGGAACAATGAGTTACTGCCTACTGGAGTGGTGAAAATGGCTTTGGAAGTTAATGTTCTCATAACATCGTTATGTAGTAAATGCCACGGAATTGTTTCCTTTAAAGCGGTTAATTTTATATTGTATGAATTTCACCTTCGTTAAAAAAGAAAAAAGCCAGGTGCCGGTGGCTCCCGCCTGTAATCCTAGCTACTCAGGAGGCTGAGTTCTGAGGGTCTCAGTTCAAAGCCATCCCAGGCAGGAAACTCCATGAGACTCTTATCTCCAGTAAACCACTCAGAAAACTGGAAATGGCGCTGTGGCTCAAGTGGTAGAGTGCTCACCTTGAGCTGAAGAGCTGAGGGACAGCGCCTAGGCCCAGAGTTCAAGACCACAACTGACGAAGAAGAAGAAGGAGGAGGAGGAGGAGGAGGAGGAGGAGGAGGAAGAGGAGGAGGAGGAGGAGGAGGAGGAGGAGGAGGAGGAGGAGGAGGAGAAGAGGAGGAGGAGGAGGAGGAGAAGAGGAGGAAGAGGAGGAGGAGGAGGAGGAGAAGAGGAGGAGGAGGAGGAGGAGGAGGAGGAAGAGGAGGAAGAAGCCATCACCAGGTGCTGATGGGTTACACCTATAATCTTAGCTACTCAGGATGTAGAGATCTGAGGATCGCAGTTCAACGCCAACCCAAGCAGGAAAGTCTGTGAGATTATTATCTCCAATAAACTACTCAGAAAAATCTGGAAATGACACTATGGCTCAAGTGATAGAGTGCTAACCTTGAGTAGAAGAAGCTCAAGGACAGAGCCCAGGACCTAAGTTCAAGTCCCAGTATTGGCCAAGATTCACACCAAACACCATTGCAAATTACAAATAGAATAATACTTAACTGTAGATACTTGATAAACTATCTAAGCATTTTATTTGTAATGAGTGTCTAGTTCCAAAAACCTGTTTTAATAAGTGATGTGGATAATAATAATGGCTACCATTTATCATGTACTTACTATGTTATGGGTATTTTTCTAATCCCTCAGAGGGTGTTAACTCATCTAATGCTCAAAATAAGCCCATGAGGTCAATAGCTTTGGTAATCTCACTTTACTCTGGCCAAAGTTCACCCACCCAGAACAGGTAAGGCTGGACTCAAATCTCTGATCTGACTGATTCCAACAGACTATTCCTGTTGTTAATGACCCTAAGAAAACAAATTCATACAGTCCATGGTGGTCCATACAACTGATGTGAAGAGCCTTTGTTTGATAACCAACTCTTTACATGTTTTTCTAATTGCCAAAACTTTGCCTGTCCTCAAGTGAATGAGTGTAGTCATGAGGATTAGTAGGTGAACAATAAATTGGAAATAGTAGATGCCAAACAGATTTGACTCAATCCAAGGGGGAAAAAACTAGAGTGTATCTTGTAAATTGCCCTTCTTTTGGAAAATACTTTGGCACCTTCTTCGATTAGATTTTTGTGTGTGTGTGCCAGTCCTGGGGGCTGGGCACTGTCTCTGAGCTTCTTTTGCTCAAGGCTAACACTCTACTACTTGAGCCACAGCACCATTTTCGGATTTTTCTGTGTATGTGGTATTGGGTTATCTAACCCAGGGCCGCATGAATGCTAGGCAAGCACTCTATCACTAAACCACATTCCCAGCCCAACCCCCCCCCACACACCTTTTTAAGTGCCAGTCCTGGGGCATGAATTATGGGTTTGGGCACTATCCATGAGTTTTTTTGCTCAAGGCTAATGCTGTGCCACTTGAGCTACAGCTCAGTTTCTGGCTTTTTGGTAGTTAATTGGAGATAAGAGTCTCATGGAGGGGTTGGGAAGGTGGCTCAGTGGTAGAGTGCTTGCCTTGCATGCATGAGGCCCTGAGTTCAATTCCTCAGCACCACATAAGCAAAAAGAAAAAAGCCAGAAGTGGCGCTGTGGCTCAAGTGGTAGAGCGCTAGCCTTGAGCTGAAGAGCTGAGGGACAGTGCCCAGGCCCAGAGTTCAGGCCCCACGACCGGACCCAAAAAAAAAAAAAATGGTCTCATGGACTTTCCTGCCCAGGCTGGCTTCAAACCACAATCCTCAGATCTCAGCCTCCCTGAGTAGGATTACAAGTGTGAGCCACCAGCACCTGGCTCCAGTTAGACTGTCTAAAAGTCAGAGCTACTCTGTGCCTGTGTTCCTATATTCCTTCCCAGAAGGCTTTCCTTCTAGAAAGGACAGATATTACCCTTTTCACAAAGGCAGGATCAACTACGTGAACTGGTAATGTTGGTAATTTGGTAATGTTGGCAAAATACCTCATGGAAAAAAATAATGAAAGTCAAGTCTTTATTTTATTTATAGTTGAGAGGTCAAGTTGTGTTTTATCTAATCCTGTCACTCGGTCATTTCTCTTGTGACATTTTCTGAAGTTTCCTGAGTCATTTAACCTTAACCTTCTGAATATGATGTAACCCTTTAGACCTTGGTGACCTGAGACTAATCCAGATCATCTGAGATCAGGTGATGTGACCTGATGGCATAAATTCTGGGCTTCCATCCAGCAGCATTTGAATGGCATGCTCTTTCAAGTTAGCCTTTCCTCATCCAGAATCTACACTCCAAATCTTTAAATCTGTGAAATGCCACATTCTCCAACAAAGGTTGGCATGCTTGATACCAATCCACAGATATTATGTCTACGTTCCTTATGTCCAGCTGCTTCTATTGGCCAGAAAATTTGCCAAGAAAGTATGATATATATGATATGTCATATATATGTATATACATATATATTTTTCTTTCTTTTTGGATCATCCTAGGGCTTGAACTCAGGACCTGGGTTTTGTGCTCAAGGCTAGCAATCTACAACTTGAACTACAGCTCCTCTTCTGGCTTTTTTGGTAGGTCATTGAAGATAAAAATCTCATACTTTCCTGCCTGCACTGGCTTCAAATTGCAACCCTCAGATCTCAGCCTCTTGAGTAAGTTAGGATTATAGGTATGAGGCACCAGTGCCCAGCTGCTTCTGCTATATTTAAGTATGGTTTACCAACAGCACTAATGAGCAGATTTTCACCATTTAGGGTTATCTAACTTTCTTTCTTTTCTTTTCTTTCTTTTTATTTGTTGGTGGTGGAGCTTGAACTCTGAGCTTGGGCGCTGTCCCTGAGCTCTTCAGCTCAAGGCTAGTGCTCTGCCACTTGAGTCACAGTGCCTCTTCCAGGTTTCTGAGTGGTTTATTGGAGATAAGAGTCTCACGGCCTTTCCTGTCTGGGCTGGCTTTGAACTGTGATCTTCAGATCTCAGCCTCCTGAGTAGCTAGGATTACAGGCGTGAGCCACCAGTGCCCGGCTAGGGTTATCTAACTTTCTATAGAAGAGCAATGCATCTTTCCCTTCTGAATATAGTCTCTTTCCCTCCGAACATATCCCCCTTACCTCACTCTCCTGAAAATACCTTCATGCATTTGAAACGGAGCCCGAACTAATTAGGCTAACATACTAATTCATTCTACTAATGTGTTAGAAGTGTAAAAGTGAAAAACACCAACCTAGATCCTAAGCAGGAAGACTAGGAACAGCCTGAATCAGAGATTCCTAACACATGCAACAATCTCTCTCGTGATGCAGTGGACACTGAAGAATGCTCCAGGTGACAATGGCCACAGAGTTCAGGGTAGAAAAGAGCCAAGGTCTTGAGCCAGTTGACAGTGTAGTGATGCTATCAACTTCTGACCCGAGGATCGGACCTCTGTGCAAATAAGGACACTGGGCACTTTGGATTTCAGTGTCTCCCTCAGCTCATTTTCTAATACAACCTAGTGAGAAGTCACTTTCCAGAACCAGGGCTGGCAACTATTTTGGTGCTGGAAGCCTCTGAATAAGGTATCAGTAGAAGGATGGTGAGTAAAGGAGAAATGGATAAAGGAGTGGCAGAAAGGGCCGAGTGCTTTCATGCTGTGAACAGGGTCAGGGACCTGCCAGATGAATGTTTCCTTGGAAACTTATTTCTTCTTTCTGGCCCAGTCTGATCTCGTCACTAGTTTGAGGTTATTTTCAATGCCAGAGTATTTCTGGCTGTCATGGGAAGGTAGCATTACCCGCAAACCGCGCCCTCCCCCTCAAACCATATGTCATATTATTAGGCCTGATTTATTCTATCATGTCACATGAGACAAGGAGGCTTGCCCAGTGCAAGACATAACAACCTATGAATTCTAAAGCCCACTCTTGTGGCCCCTTGTATGTGTCTAGCTTGGTCCAGCTGGAAAACTAGAGACCTCAGGGTTATCTGGTGAGTAAGCAGCTTCCTGAAGAAACAGGACAGGTCAGCCAAAAGCAACAAGCCAGGATTGCCACAGAAGATGTCCTAAGAGTTCTTCTGCCTACTGATGGTAGAATTACTGAAAGAGAGGCTAGGTTTGTTTTTCTTTCTTTAAAAAAGCACATGTAGGGCTGGGAAGATGGTTCAGTGGTAGAGTGCTTGCCTCGCATGCATGAGGCCCTGGGTTCAATTCCTCAGAATGACATATACAGAAAAAGCTGGAAGTGAGACTGTGGCTCAAATGGTAGAGCGCTAGCCTTGAGTTGAAGAGCTGAGGGACAGCGCCCAGGCCCAGAGTTCAAGCCTCACAACTGACAAAAAAAAAAGCACATGTAGTCTTCTTCCCCCTCCTCTTCTCCTCCTCCTTCTCTTCTTCTTCTTCTTCCTCTTCTTCCTCTTCTTGACAGTCTTGGATGAAACTACAACAGGGTACGTTTGATGTCATTCTCTGTATCTCCATCCCAATTCCAGGATTATTTTTATTTTTATTTGTAGGTCATGGGGCTTTAACTCAGAGCCTGGGCACTGTCCCTGAGCTCTTTGGTTCAAGGCTAGCACTCCACCACTTTGAGCCACAGTGCCACTTCTGGAATTCTGGTGGTTAATTGGAGATAAGAGTCTCACACACTTTCCTGCCTGGGCTGGCTTTGAACCACGATCCTCAGATCTTAGCCTCTTGAGTAGCTAGGATTACAAGCATGAGCCACCAGCGCCCGGCTTTGCGGATTTTATGTTGGTACTTTTCTTTTTCCTTTCCCAATATTTATCTAATAGTATCTTCTACTTCCAGGCTTGATAATACAGCACCTCTGTAGTTTGGCAGGGAGTTAGAACTTGCTAGAATTATCGTCAAGAAGTCTTTGGTTTCACAGTAAATAGATGGAAGTTCTGTTCTGTTTTAGGGTCTTTGATGGGTCTTCTGGTCCTCCTCTGCCATATATCAAGCTGAGCTACTTTGTGAGCAGCGATGACTGCAATTCTTTTAGATTCTCTTACTGTGTTTCTGATCTTTTTCAGTCTCCCAGATGTCAAGTTCACAGAGCAGAAGCCAAGGAGTTCTTCTTAACCTCATTTCTAGAGAGTAGGCAGGTACTCTGTTGTAAGAAACTGTCATGGGTTGGGAATGTGGCTTAGTGGTAGAGTGCATGCCTAGCATGCATGAAGCCCTGGGTTCCAGTCCTCAGTACCATACAAACAGAAAAAGCCAGAAGTAGTGCTGTAGCTCAAGTGGTAGAGTGCTAGCCTTGAATAAAAGAGCTAGGGACAGCACCTGGGCTCTGAGTTCAAGCTCCAGGACTGGCAAACAACAACAACAACAACAATCTGTTATGTAAGCCAGACACCAGTGGCTTATTCCTGTAATTCTACCTACTCAGGATGCTGAGGTCTGAAGATCATTCTTCCAACACAGAGTAAGTAGGAAAATCCTTGAAACTCTTATCTCCAATTAAGCACCAAATAAAGCAACTAGAACTCTAGCTCTATTAGTAGAGTGCTAGCCTTGAACAACAACAAAACAAAAGTACTTAGGGACAGTGCCCAGGCTGGAGTTTAAGCCCCAGGACCCACACCAACAAACAAACAAACAAAACAAAACCACCAACAGCCAAAAAAAACCATGTAGATAGATATCTATGCATTTAGATGAACAGAAACTAGAAAACAAATCCTCCACATGTTAGAAAGGTAAGTTGTAGGTGATTTTCTATTAGTCTAATATTTTATTCTGTTTGTAGTGCTTTGTGTGTGTGTGTGTGTGTGTGTGTGTGTGTGTGTGTGTGTGTGTGTGTTTGTGTGTGTGTTATTTGGTTGTAGGAGCTTGAATTCTGGGCCTGGGCACTGTCCCTCAGCTCTTCAGCTCAAGGCTAGTGCTCTACCTTGAGCCACAGTGCTACTTCCGGCATTTTCTGCTTATGTGGTGCTGAGGAACTCAAGGAGCAGGAACTTTTTTCGAGAGGAGTTATCACCACATAGTTTTTGCTGTGTAGTTGCTTCTTATCTTCCCTTAGAAGCTGGTAATCATGTCTTGTTCAGGCAAACCTTGGGCAACCTGGTGATATCTTAAAGTTAGTAAGAGTTATACAGGTGAAGCTTTTTTTTTTTTAATAAATTCCTGGTTCCAAAACTCAAAACTACTAATGTAGTTAAGTTTCTACTGCTTCAGAATGGAAGTTCCAGGAAGAAGAGAGGCTTGAGGAGCTATGGGTGAGTCACTGACTTGAAGACAAAAAAAAATCTAGATAACTAATTTGTTTACAAAGGCTTTTTTTAAAATGCAGGTTTAACAGGAAAAAAAAAACAACCCAGTGAGTTGAAGGAGACTTTTCAAGTCAGATTCTATAGCATTTCTAAATAAAGAGAAAGTGTTAGAGATGGAATGTTTTCACTAGCATTTAAAAAAAAAAAAATGACCTTAAAGGAAAGCTTAAGATTTGGAACGAAGACATCATTCACAATGAAGACATCCTTAGAAATCTTACAAGTTTCATTTCCTGTTTTTAACTGACCTGCCCTGGCCATAAAAAATGAATGTCATGACTAAGTTTATATCTGATTCTCAAAGTCCACTTACGCAATAAATTCATTCCTTCTTAGCTATTACCTAAGTTAGATTATTCACATGACACTTTATTGAGAGTGGTTTTCATTGTAGTGGATCTTACCATCCGCTGATGATTAAGTTATGATATCATCTCTTCTAATTTTATGTTATTCTCATGTATTTTATATTTTCATAGAAGTTAGGGAGTTTTCCCTAATTTGAATCCACCAACCTCTTCCATCTCTGGGTGAATCTAAGTCAGCTATAAAGGTAAAACCAGTCATTCATTCAACAAATATTGTTGAGTGACACTGTTTTCAAGGTAGACCATACTCTGAGAGAGGAAATCATTACATTATTAAATTAAATTATTACAACTAGACATAGCCCACAACAAATTTAAGGCAGGATGTGACACAAAAGATGAGGAATTATAAGGAGAATGCTTTTCATCCAGGAAATAGAGGAAGTAGTTTTCAACCTGGAAAGGGCATCCTAAGTAAAACTCACCCTCCGAGGAAAGATGCCAAAGAGATGCATGAAGCCATCACTGAAGTGGCTTTGTTTTGTTTTGTTGTTTTGGTAGTTCTGGGGTTTGAACTCAGGCAGGAGTTCTACAACTTGAGTCAATAACAGTCTTGGCTATTTTCCAGCTAGTCTTTCTTTATATGCAGGCTGGCCTGGGTGGCGATCTATTTGTGCTTCTTCAGTGTTGTTTGGGATAATAGGTGTCCATTGTACTTCCCCTGTAGCTGGGAGAACAGGTATTAGTTGAGATAGAGTCTCACCAATCTTATTTTTCTTCTTTATGCCCAGACTGATCTTGAACTACAATCCCTTGATCTAGGATTACAGGTTGGAACCACCTCACCAGACACCATCATTGAAGTTTTTAAAATGATTCAGATGCATGCTTAGAGACTCAACAATAAATGCATACTGGTTACATGCCAGGCAATAGAATACCCACAGAAGACCAAGCAAGCAAGCAAGCAAGCAAGCAAAAATCCCTGTCCTCATAGAGCTTACATTCACCTGGAAATTGATAGTAAACAACACAAACTGTATCACATTTGTCACAGTTGCGAGTGTTAACAGAGGAAAGGCTGGAAAGGGACTACATAAATATCCATCTGCTGTATTAAAGAGTGTCCTGCCAATAAGAGCAACAAGGCCAGGGTCACCTAGAAAGGAGTGTGCTTCCAATAGGAGATAGAGAGGAGGCCAGAGTGGTAACAACCACTCTGAGAGTGAGAGAGAGAAGAGAAAGAAGTAAGGTCAGAGGTTCAGTTTGTTTAGTGTTCTATCACTTGAGTCACAGCTCCACTTCTGGCTTTTTTGGTTGGTTAATTGGAGATAAGAATTTCAGGGGGGGGGAGGGGGGAGGCTGGGAAGGGATGTGAAGGGTAAACAAAGGAGGAGGCTGCAATGCTTGGTAAGAAATGTACACATTATCCTGCCCATGTAACTGTAACTCCTCTGTACAGTATGTTCACAAATAAAATTAAATTAAAAAAAAGAATTTCAAAGATTGGGGCTGGGAAGGTGGCTCAGTGGTAGAGCGCTTGCCTTACATGCTTGAGGCCCTGGGTTCGATTCGTCAGCACCACATAAGCAAAAAGAAAAAAGCCGGAAGTGGTGCTGTGGCTCAAGTGGTAGAGCGCTAGCATTGAGCTGAAGAGCTGAGGGACAGTGCCCAGGCCCAGAGTTCAGGACCCACGACTGGACACCCCCCCAAAAAAAAAAAAAGAATTTGCCCAGGCTAGCTTTCAACTGTGATCTCAGATCTCATTCTCCTGAGTAGCTAGGATTACAGGACAGAACCCCTAGCAGCCAGTTGTAAAACTTATTTTAAGGACAATATTGTCCACAACTTTTAAGTAGCCAGGCCTAGTGGCTCAGGCCTGTATCCTGGCTACTTGGGTGGCTGCAACTAGAACATAGTTTGAGGACAGCATAGGTCTCATATCTACCAATAAAAAGCTGGACAGTGTGGTTCACATTTTTCATGCTGTTTTTTTTTATTTTTGTGCCAGTACAGGCCTTGAATTCAAGGGCTTGCATTCTTGATTAGCTTTTACCTTTCAAGGCTGGAACTCTACCACTTGAACCACACCTCCACTTGTGGCTTTTTGTTGGTTAATTGGCTATTAGAGTCTCAAGGATGTTATTGCACAGGCTGACTTTGAACTAAGATCTTTAGATCTTTAGATTTCAGTAGCAAGGATTACAGGTGTGATCCTCTCTTGAAACAGCTTTCTTACTTCTTTTTTTTTTTTTTTGGGGGGGGGGGGGTTCCCGTCATGGGGCCTGAGCTCTGGGCCTGGGCACTGTCCCTCAGCTCTTCAGCTCAAGGCTAGCGCTCTACCACTTGAGCCACAGCACCACTTCCGGCTTTTTTCTTTTTGCTTATGTGGTGCTGAGGAATCAAACCCAGGGCCTCAAGCATGCAAGGCAAGCGCTCTACCACTGAGCCACCTTCCCAGTCCCCTTCCTACTTCTTTTCACCATGGTTCCCAGCACATTAAATACTGATTACTAAATGAAATCATTTAAATGTATTTGTATCATCTGTAATATATATAATATATATTATAATATTATAATTATAGTATATATAATATGTTTTCTATATTTGTATATATTTTATTTATAACATATAATTATAATATATAATATATATATTACAGATGATATATATATTACAGATGATACAAATACATGTGTTTTTATATATATAGATATATCTATATATATCTTTGTTTTTGGCATAGATTTTGAGGGTTTTATTTCCTAATAGCTAGTGTTATAGATTTTAGGATTACCAAGAAAAGCACAGTGACATTTTTGTTCCTATAATTCTTATAATTTCTATGATTCTATTTTTCTGATTTACATAAATATCTCATACATGGAATGTTTTCAAAGGGAACAATTTCAGTCACAAAAGTCCCATCAACGTGAAAGTTCCTTGGAAAGACCATATTCTCAGAAGAAAAAAACAAACCCTGGGGCTCATGTAGACTGCGTTATGTTTTTTTTTAATCCAGACAGTCTGAAAACTTAGAGTTTATATTCTTTTTTTTTGTCAGTCACGGGGCTTGAACTCTGGGCCTGGGCGCTGTCCCTCAGCTCTTCAACTAAGGTAAGCGCTCTACCATTTGAGCTACAGCACCACTTCCGGTTTTCTGGTGGTTTATTGTAGATAAGAGTTTCCGACTTTCGTGTCCAGACTGGTTTTGAACCACAATCTTCAGATCTCAGCCTCCTGAGTAGCTAGGATTACAGGCGTGAGCCACCGGTGCTCCGCTAGAGTTTATATTCTTTTTCAGTTGTGAAAGAAAGATGATCAATTGTTAGTGCATATAAATAGCTTTTTTTTTTTTTTTTTTTTTTGTCTTGGGGCTGAACTCTGGGCCCAGGTGCTGTTCCTCAGCTCTTCAGCTCAAGGCTAGCACCCTACCACTTGAGCCACAGCTCCACTTCTGGCTTTTTTCTGCTTATGTGGTGCTGAGGAATTGAACCCAGAGCCTCGTGAATGTAAAGCAAACACTCTACCACTGAGCCAACTTCCCAGCCCCCAATAGCTTCATTTTATAAAAGCAATCCTAAATATATTCAGCATTCATTGTACCTTATAGTATAATAGATACCCAAGATATAAGATTACATTAAGTGTACATGTTTACAACATCCATAACTAGGTATGTAATTGAAACACAGTGCATATATAGTGCACAGTGCATATATAGAACAAGCTACATAAGTGAGAAATAGCCACGTACAACCATTCATGGCTCTCCTTACAAAATTGTTTCTATAGCCAGCCTTGATATAATTCTTGCTGATACAATATAGCTTCTTTTAGTAGCAGCTGACATTACCGACCAGCCTCATCTTGGAGTCTTATTTAAATAAAACCAGGTAAATAAAAATAAGTAAACCCTACAAACATCTTAGAGGTGTGTGTTTTTCTTTTCTTTTTCTGCCAGTCATGAACTCAGGGCACTGATTGTGAGCTTCTTTGGTACCACTTGAACCACAGTGCCACTTCAGACCTTTTCTGTTTATATGGTACTGATGAATCAAACCCAGGGCTTCATGAATGTAGGTAAGCATTCTACCACTGAGCCCCATTCCCAGCCGGATAGAAGCTTGTAAATGTTTTTTTGTTTTGCTTTGTTTTTTCTGTTGGTGGTTGTGGGGCTGGAACTCAGAGCTGTCTCTAAGCATTTTTTGCTCAAGGCTAGTGCTCTATCTCTTTGAGCCATAGCTCTACTTCCCTGGAGTCTTTATTTAAATAAAACCAGTTAAACAAAACAAAACAAAAACAAAACACAATGTAGACTATCCCAAAGGGGAGATCCAGTCTTTGAAGCAAAACAAAGCAAATATCTTTTTTTTTTTTTGTTGGTTGAGGGGCTTGAACTCTGGGCCTGGGTGCTGTCCCTCAGCTCTTCAGCTCAAGGCGAGTGCTTTACCACTTGAGCTACAGCACCACTTCCAGTTTTCTGGTGGTTTATTGGAGATAGGAATCTCATGGTCTCTCCTGCCCAGGCTGGCTTTGAACCGTGATCCTCAGATCTCAACCTCTTGAGTAGCTAGGATTACAGGCGTGAGCCACCAGTGCCCGGCTGCAAATTTCTTAAAAATTGCGTTCACTCTTCCAGAACTGGATCTCATGACTGTCCCAAACAATAGCCATCTCCAGGTTCTTTCTTCACCTCAGTATAACTTAGCTTATTTAGTTTAGATTTCTTTCTCACCCTAGAGTTGCCCATCAAGGCAAGAACTCTTTAGGGGAGGTTGTGTGTGTTGGAAGCTGTGCCTAATTTCCCAGAAAGACTTTTTGCCATGTTAACATTAATGTCCAGTTTCAAAACATTCTATCTTCAAGGAGGTAAAGATGTGACAATTAGAAGGAATAATAAATAATCAGAGTGGATGAAATGGCATACTAGAGTATATAATTATATGTTGGGTAGTGTTAAACAGATTCTAGGTACAACTAGGGTTTTGTGATGGACTGGACATTGAACTTAGAGGTGGGCCTGGAAAATACATTAATCAATATGTATTTGTGGACCTTTCTTTTCTTTCTGCCAGTCCTGGGCTTGAATTTAGGGCCTGGGCACTGTCCCTGAACTTCTTTTGCTCAAGGCTAGCACTCTACCACCTGAGCCACAGCCCCACTTCTGGCTTTTTCCATGTATGTGGTACTGAGGAATTGAACCCAGGGCTTCATGCCTGCTAGGCAAGTACACTAACCACTGAGCCACCTTCCCAGCCCCAAATTTGTGGGCCTTTCTAAGTGGACTTTTTTTTTTTTTTCTCTCTCTCTCTCTTTTTCTGATGCTTACTCTTTGTGTGCAATTTTATTTATGCATATTTGTTTTTCTGGGTCAAGATCCCATAGGTGACTTTCTTTAAAGTCAAGGCTCCCTACAGGGAGGTAACATGAGCAAGGACACACACACACACACACACACACACACACACACACACACACACACACGGTAGCTAAAAGCCCACCTAATAGCAGTAAGAGGCGCCCTAGGATGCTGAAGAGGTTTCTAAGGCCCCTGAAGACCCGGGATGTGGTTGGAGGCCCGCTTCCCCCCCCCTCCCCCCCCCCCCCCCCCACACAGCCAGAACATCTAGGACCTCAGCCTGCCCAGACCACCCCAGGGCTCCCGCCGCCGGGCCACGTAGGTGGCCCCGCCCCCTGGCCTCCTGCCGCCGTTGCCCCGCCCCCTCGCCCTTCTGCGCGCGGCTCCATTTCCGGCTTCGCTTCCCCGCCCTTTCGAGCCTCGTCGGCTTCCGTCCCAGATGATCCCTCCTCAGGGCCGCCGCCGCCCCGCCGCCGCCGCCCCGCCGCCGCCGCCGCCGCCGCCGCCTCCCCCTCCCGGCTCCGGAACCGCCTCCTCAGGCAGTGGCGTCACCGGCTCGGTGTCGCGGCTTCTGCAGAGAGTGGCGGAGGTCCGTCCTGGAGCCCGACCCTGGAGGCGAGCGGGGGGCCATGGAGAAAGCGGCCCGAGGCGCCCCTCAGACCGACTAGAGCGGGCCCGTCGCGCCTGCGGCGCCATGGACCGACCCCCGGCGGACCAGGTACTCGGGGCCTGGCGGGCGCCGGTGGGGGGCGTCCGGGCCCGGCCGGGGTGCGGGGTGGGAGCGGGGGGGGGGTGTGTGGGGAGGGTCACCGTGCTTTGCAGGCCCGGCCCGGGTCTCCGAGCGTGGGGTCCCCCCCCCCCGCTTCCCCTCCTCTTCCTCCTCCTCGGGAGGCACCCCGTTCCCCGGCATTGTTCCAGCCGCTGCCTCGGGCCGTCGCGAGGCCCGGGGGCGGCGGGGGGGGGGGCACCTTCCCAGACTTGTTTCCCCAAGATGGGGGTTCCCTGCGGGGGAGGGGCCTCGGCTCCCCGAGAGAGGGACACCCCCCCCCCAAGACGCCCAAGTTGTTCGGTGCCCTCCAGAGAACAGGGAGGCGTTGCAACTTCCAGGACTCCCCATCTCCCCCCACTCTACAGTTCCTCTCCCCCCATTCCTTCCACGACTCCCCATCTCCCCCCCACTCTACAGTTCCTCTCCCCCCCAATTCCTTCCAGGACTCCCCATCTTACCCCCCATTCCTTCCAGGACTCCCCATCTCCCTCCCCCCACTGTACAGTTCCTCTCCCCCCCAATTCCTTCCAGGACTCCCCATCTTACCCCCCATTCCTTCCAAGACTCCCCATCTCCCCCCCCCCCCACTCTACAGTTCCTCCCCCCTCCCCATTCCCTTCAGTTCTGGAATGTCGATTTTTGTTTTTGTTTTTGTCAAGATGGCAAAAGGCTTTCGAAGATGGGAGAGTCCTGGGTGGGTTGTCGCCGGTCTAGGGTTCAGTTGAGCAAAAGCAATGTCTTTGTGTTGTTGTTGTTGTTGTTTGTTTTATTTGGGCCCGGGCCCGGGGCTTGAACTCAGGGCCTGGGCGCTGTCCCCGAGCTTTTGTGCGCACTCCTCCGCTTGAGCCACAGCCTCCCCTCCTCCGGCTCTTTCGGGTGATTCACTGGAGGTAAACCTACGTCTCAACGGACTTGCCGGGCTTGGAACCCTCAAGTCCTCGGGTCTCAGCCTCCCGGGTAGCTGGGATTACGAGTAGCTGGGATTACGGGGCGCCTGACTTTGTTTATTGGTTTGGTTTTGTTTTTTGAAATGCCTCAGGGAAGGGTTCTTTTTTTAAAGAAAGGATCATCCCGGTTTCCCCCTGGCCTGGCCTGTGTCTTCCAGATACTTTGCAGAAATTGTAATCAGCATTTGTTGTTTTGTTTTGGGTTGCTGTTTTTTTTTTTTTTTTTTTTTAGATGAAGATTACATTTTTAAGGAGCTTGAGTTGGTTTCCAGCCGCATTAGTGTTCTGTTTGGTTTTGAATTGTGTTAAATTCTTGATTATCCATGGTGCGGGGAGGTAGGAATAATGGCAGTGGAAAAAATAATGTAGAATCATAGTCTGTACTTCCCCCCCCCACCCCCAAATGTTCTCCAGCGTTTAGGTCACTGGGAAACGAATTGATTTGATGAAATCTTAAATTGGGATTCCTCTCTATTCTCCATTCCCAAGGCCATCCTTGTCCCAAGAATGAGTTAGGCAAATAGGTGAAAAGAAGAAGAAAAAATACTTTCACTGTTAATTTTACAAATGGCTAATCAGCACCTGAATAAAGACACCAGATTTCCCAAATTCGCGTTTCTGCATCTAGACGTAGGTAAAACCACTTTTGATTTGGAAATCAGACTCTTAGCCATCAAAGCACAGCTTCCTACTTGTGTATCTATTTTTTTACACAAGCCTTCCCCCCTCCCCTACTCTTCCCCCCTTCTCCTCCCTCTCCTCCCCTTCCTCCTCCCCTTCCTCCTCCCCTTCCTCCTCCTCCTCCTCCTCTTCCTCCTCCTCTTCCTCCTTCTCCTTCCTTCAAAAAAGCAAAACAGAACACCCAAACCCTTTATGTGAATACAGCTTTGAAAACACAAATGGGTTTTATTGAACAACACATGAATTACCAAAGCAAAAGTGATAATGAAGCTTCCTGGACTTTACCAGAGAATTCTATATACAGTCTCTATTCAGTTTAAGAATTTTTATTTTGAAGATATTTGTCAGAAATACTCAAGGAGCTGGGAAGGTGGCTCAGTGGTAGAGCGCCTGCCTTGCATGCCTGAGGCCCTGGGTTTGATTCCTCAGCACCACATATGCAAAAAAGAAAAAAAGCCAGAAGTAGCGCTGTGGCTCAAGTGGTAGAGTGCTAGCCTTGAGCTGAAGAGCTCAGGGACAGCATCCAGGCTCAGAGTTCAGGCCCCACGACCGGACCCAAAAAAACTCCAGATTTCAAATCTTGACAAACAAATAGGAAATTTACTTGAATTAGTTCCTTGTGTGTCACTAATGAAAGGGTTGGACATCCAACTGTAACCAATAATGCTACCATATGTATACTTAGGGTTACTTTCATCCCAGAGGAAACGTAATTAATTAGATGGTGCCTTTTGGCATAGCAGTTTTTGTGTGATTATTTTAAGAGCAAGTTTCAGCAAATTATTTAGACAGTTTTTCTCTTATCCCACATCCCACATTTAAGAGCTAGAGAAAGTCCATGGAGAAAGACTTTATACTGGAAGGTTTTTGTTTTTTGTTTTTCCTTCTAAGACCTTTTACTTCATCCCCAGACAGACTCTAAATGGGAGAATAATTTGGAACTTCCCTTCATTCCTGTGTTCTCAGAAAAACAGATCTAGAAAAATAGTGCGTCTGCCTCGTTATTGCATTAGGCAGCTAATTCAGGGATCTGTGGTTGGCCTGGAAAGAGTACACTGGAAGAAGTGTGCTACGTTTTATGTATGCAAGATGCCATTATTCTCAGCTTTTTTTTTCCTTTTTCTTTTTTGTGGGGTCAGGTTTGAACTCAGGCTGTTAAATGAACTGTAGCTCTTGATCTACACCCCTTGCCCTTTTTTTGCTTTAGTTATTTTTGGGAGAGGATCTCACAGTTTTGCGGGCCCCCCCCCCCCCCCTCCAGGACATTAATTCTTCTACTGATTGCCTGGGATTACAGGCATGCACTGGCTCTTACCTCTTGGCTGGGGTTCGTTCTTTCTTTCTTATTTACCATGTTTATTTGGAATGACATTACAACTAGAAGTTGCTTCTGATACAGTCGTTTACCATCTTTTTTTTTTTTTTTTAAAAAACAGCAGTATCTTATTTTTTGTAGAAATCCAATAATGTAGGTAAAAGTATTTCTTTTTCTTTTTTTTGGGTCTGGTCATGGGGTCTGAACTCTGGGCCTGGGCACTGTCCCTCAGCTCTTCAGCTCAAGACTAGCACTCTACCACTTGAGCCACAGCGCCACTTCCGGCTATTTTCTTTTTGCTTATGTGGTGCTGAGGAATTGAACCCAGGACCTCAGGCATGCAAGGCAAGCGCTCTACCACTGAGCCACCTTCCCAGCCCCAGAAAAAATATTTCTAAAGGAACTTTAGCATCAAGCAAGGAGAGAGGGGTGGCCTCAACTTGCTTTCATCCCTACCATGGCATGGCGTTCATCATTTCAAAAGGGCCAAGAACTACTAACAGTAGGATCAGGGCGT
Source organism: Dipodomys spectabilis (assembly GCF_019054845.1). Taxonomy (NCBI): domain Eukaryota; kingdom Metazoa; phylum Chordata; class Mammalia; order Rodentia; family Heteromyidae; genus Dipodomys; species Dipodomys spectabilis. Next base: position 9,397,139 of record NW_024870785.1, on the reverse strand, counting down.
AGGATCTCTCAGATTTGTGGGATCCTTGATTCTTTCCATTCTATTATATAGTAATGTGATGGCTTTTTAGGTTATTTGGAATATGCTTTTATATTTTTACTACTGAGATGAATTGATAGGTAAAGAGCATATACAGTATATACAGTATATTCTGAATATACAGTATATACAGTATGTTCTGAATTCCCATTTTTCCTCAATAAATTTTTTTCTCTTTAAACCTATGTTGGCTTATACTCAAAATTTCTGAAAATGCTTACGGTGTTAAGTGCTATGGTGGTTCTCATAAGCTTATTCACATGAGCTTGGTTATATATGTTGATCAATATCGTAAAAAGTCACTGGGATGGGAATAAAGTGGTGGATGAATAGTGATAATTGCAGTAGTCACTATGCAAGATGCTAAGGGTAGAGGAGAACCTCAGAAGTACTCTCTTTCATCAAGACTTAAAACTGTTACCTTAATTTTAATTTTGAGCTAGATGTTCTGAAAACAGTTATATTTTCTTTTTCTTTAAAAAAATGTTATGAAGGGGAAAAGAATGTAAAGAATAAATTGGGATTTATTTTATTTATAATGTTTTAGTGTTTCTATTTTTAGGTTATTTAAAAGTTTCGTTATTTTAAAATAATGGGGTTATAACACTCAAGCTTCACAGGTATGTAGTATAATAATTCAAATATTGGCTTAACTTTTAGGACTTTAACATGAGTTTGTTTTTTTAGAGTTTATAAATTTCTTGTTTTTAACATGTTTAATTTTTTTTGTTTTTGTTTTTTTGGTGCCAGTCCTAGGCTTGCGCTCACAGCCTGGGTGCAGTCCTTGATTTTTTTGTGCTCTACCATTTTGAGTTGCAGCTCTATTTTTGACTTTTTTGGGGGTAGTTAATTGGAGGTATAAGCCTCACAGTCTTTTCTGCCAATTCTGGCTTTTAACTGTGATTCTCAGACCTCAGCCTCCTGAGTAGCAAGGATTTACAGGTGTGAGCCACCATTGCCTGGCTAATATCTTTAAATGTTAGCAAAACAAATGTGTTTTGAATATATGTGATTTCATGTAAGGTTGTTCACCAATAAGAAAGCAAAATTATTTGGCTTGTAACTTTCTTTTCAAGTAGTTTGTAAAGTTCAAATAATACTGGCACTGCAAACTAAATGCATAGTCAATTCTCCATATGCTCATGGAGAGAAAATAACATGTGGAAATTTAAAAAGACATTTTCAAGATTTTAGGTTAAAGAGGAAATAAGAAAAACAGAATGTGGGATATATAAAATATTTATAAGATATCGTAGAATATAAAATACCATATGAAAATCTACAAGATAAGGCTGAAACTGTATACTCTTGAGGCAAATGCATGTCATAAATGCTTTAGTTATCAAACAGCTTAAAAGGAAAATAAAATGACACATCCAAGACAAGAAATGAGGTACCAGGGGAAGGAGAAACTCCATCAAAGCAAGAAGAAAAAAAATAATCATTGTAAGAACTGATATTAATGAATTAGATCACCTCAAGACTAAGTCTAGAAAGCTGGTTTTTAGGAGAGTACCATCAGATTTTAACAGGATTAGATTTGGCATCGCAGAAAAAGTGCAGAACTATGGATAGGGAAGCAAGTGGGCAGACTGTGTGAAATGCCTTGATTTTTTTTTTTTTTTTCCTTTTTTTTTTCCTGGGTGTTTTCAGAAGTCTTGCAAAACTTGTAACCAGTACAGTTCTTTTTGGTATGTAAACCAGTAAGTACAGCCTGCAGGGATCTTCAGCAGTCATCATGTGTTTTCTTTTTCAGAAGGCATTTGTTTTACCTGTGGCCAGGGGATGTAAAATATCTTGACATTTTTCCTTACCACAGACTATAGAGGGCCTTCAGGATTCTGTGTTCTCTGTGGGTGTATGGTACATACTCAGAAGTTGCACTGTGGGAGAATGTCTCATTATGTTCTGCTTCAGTTTTTATCTTAAGTGGGTGTCATTTTTCTGTTGCTTAATCTGGGACAATTATTTGCATTCTCCTGGAGGCTCTTTTTCCGACTTGAGTGCATTCTCTGCTGGTGTGTGCTTCCCAGGAATGGTTTGCCCATTTCCCGAAGCTGTTCTGGTACAGGGCCTTTCCAGAACACTGCTCCGTGGGCATTTGTGGAACTCTATAGAACCCTTGACCAGCATGCACTTGTGTAATAAACTCTTTAAGCAAGATTTTAAAAAAAATCATGTTCTGATAACTGTTGTCTTTCTGGACTATTAAAAGACATTTTATCTATTGGCATTTGTATTTATTTATTTATTTGCCCAGTCCTGGGGCTTGAACTCAGGGCCTGGGCACTGTCCCTGAGCTTTCTTTTGGTCAAGACTAGCTCTCTACCACTTGAGCCACAGCACCACTTTTGGCTTTTTCTGTTTATGTGGTATTGACGATTCAAACCCAGGGCGCATGCTAGGCAAGCACTCTACACTAATCCACATCCCAGCCTCTGGTATTTGTTTTTTTTTTTTTTTGGCCAGTCCTGGGGCTTGACCTTTTGGCCTGGGCACTGCCCCTGAACTTCCTTTTGGTCAAGGCTAGCACTCTACCACTTGAGCCACAGAGCAACTTCGGGCTTTTTCTGTTTATAAGGTACTGAGGAATCAAACCCAGGGCTTCATGCATGCTAGGTAAGCACTCTACCACTGAGCCACATTCCCAGCCCCTGGATATTTGCTTTAATATATACAAAATTAAAAATGAGTGAAAATACTTGAGTGCTTTTTTTTTCCAAACAGATTTCTGCAATTGTTATGACTTTTCCTTAATTTGGGAAGTTTAGAAATAATTTCTGAAAGATAGTCACTATTACATTGGAGATTTTTTTTTGGAACAGGTAATAGTACAAGAATGAGTGGACCGTGTTTTGTGTGCTAAGTTTGGACATATTCCATGTTTCCATTCCTTAAAGAGACAACTCCCTGCCATAAAATTCCTGGTCTTTAAAAAAAAATCAATAAGGTAGATCATGACAAAGAGTAAAAAGTAAAACATGGAAATTCCTATGAGGAGTAATACTGTATAAATAATTCAATTTTAAAATTTTTATTTATATATACATATATTTTTTTGTCAGTCGTGGGGCTTGAACTGTGGGCTTGCGTGCTCTCCCTCAGCTCATCAGCTCAAGGCTAGTGCTGTACCTCTTGAGCCACAGCGCCACTTCCGGTTTTCTGGTGGTTTATTGAAGATAAGAGTCTTATGGACTTTGCTGCCTGTGTTGGCTTTGAACCGTGATTCTCAGATTTCAGTCTCCTGAGTAGCTAGGATTATAGGTTTGAGCCACCAGTGTCCAGCAATTAATTTAATTTTGAAAAAATATTTTATTATGCGAGCCATTTTCCTTTGATTTCTACATTAATATTAAAATGGTTCTAGAAGCTATTGTTTACCTAATATCATAAGTTTTATTAGGTGGAACTTTAAGAAGTGTTTGGAGTCTTATCGATGTCTTTTGGACTGAGAGTAACCAGTATGTATATTTGCTATGTGGTAGATTCAGCAGGCCTCAATCACAATAAAGAACTTGAAGCCATACAGAACAGTAACTGTTGGAGAAAGTTTGTCAGTCTGTTCCTGCTAGTGACATCTTCTGTCTGTGCAGCTGTTGACTAATGTAGCTTCTCTTTATATGCTTAAAAACAAAGGCTCACTTTAGTGATTGGGAGTTTTATTGTGGAACTTTGCTCTTTAAAATTGCACTGAGAAAACTAATGCACACTTTTCAAGATCTATGCTGCATATACATATCAACATGAATTGTAAATTACTTATGACATCTTTGAACAATAGGTTGCCTGAGTTAATCTAAATTTTTTATATTAGTATGAGCGAAACTGGACATAAAAATTTGGTGCAGCTTTTTTTTTATCAGTCATGGGGCTTGAACTCAGGGCCTGGGCAGTGTAGTGTCCCTGAGCTCTTCTGCTCAAAGCTAGCACTCTACCACTTGAGCCACAATGCCACTTCCGATTTTCTGGTGGTTAATTGGAGATAAGAGTCTCACACACTTGGCCTAGCCCTCAGGGGCACCAGGGCCAGTGAGGACTCTTGGTTTCTTCAATAGGAGAATTTTATTGTGCTTTGTTCAATTGTTCAGAGACATTCCTAGTTGACATATGGTCAGTTACAATTAAAAGTTGCCTTTTTTCCAGTAAAAAAAAAAGAGTCTCACACACTTTCCTGCCTGGGCTGGCTTTGAACCACAATCCTCAGATCTCAGCCTCCTAAGTAGCTAGAATTATAGGTGTGAGCTACCAGTATCGGCCTTCCCTGAGCTCTTTTTTGTTCAAGGCTAGGCCTAGCTTTACCACTTTGAGCCACAGGGCCACTTCCAGTTTTCTGGTGGTTTATTGGAGATAGATGTCCCAGCTTGTCCTGCCTGGACTGGCTTTGAACCATGATCCTCAGATCTCCGTGTGGTAGTTAATTGGAGATCAGTATCACGGGCTTTCCTGCTTGGGCTGGCTTTGAACCATAATCCTTAGATTTCAGCATCCTGAGTAACTAGGATTATAGGCATGAGCCACTGATGTCTGACAGGACAGAAATTTATCAGACACTTCAGAATCTACCCAGGTGCCTCTAAGAAATTCCTATTCTAGTGTTCATGCATCTTTTTTTTCTTTTTTTATTGTGAAAATACTGTACAGAGGAGTTACAATTACATGGGAAAGATAATGAGTACATTTCTTATCAAGCATTGTTGCCTCCTCCTTTGTTTCCCCTTCCCATCCCTTCCCATCCTCCCCTGCCACCTCAATCCTCCCCCGCCCCCAGTCAAGTTGTAAAGTTCGTTTTCGACATATTGACTTGTATATCTCATTGTTGCAATGGGTCCACCTGTATTACTATTTAAACGATTTGTGTGTTCAGGGGTCTTATGTACTTATAGTTGTATCTGTCAATACTGTAGTCTTTTTTGTCTTTTGAGTATGTATAGATTTATTGTTGTAAGAAGAGATTCAGAACCAGCCCCTTTTCCCCCCCCCAAAAAAAGAAAGAAAAGATACAAAGAAACCTAGAGTTCATTTTTGTGAGTTATTTTAGTTTGCTCAGGTGTCTGCTGGGCATCTGAAGTTCTCATTTTTTTCCTCCAGTTTTAACTGTGAACCAGAATTTTCTTCCCTTATGTTCAGTATACTTTGTTTCTTCTTAGACTTTTCCTTCCTTCTAATTTAACAATGCTAATCTAATTTCCTGAAATTGACAAAAATGGACTATTTTTTAAACTATCTGAATAAATATAATTATTCAGAACTCTTTTTAATGATTTTTCCCATAACAGAATTAGTTAAAAGCATATTGTTTTGTGTGAAGAGTTGGCTTTCTTGCTACTGCTTTATTTTTAGTTGCTGAGGTATGACTTCCTTGTGTGCTTGATTGTTTTAACAGTTTTGATTATGTAAGGAAATATTTCATTGAAATGTCACCTTTAACAAGTTTTCTTATTTTATTAATGGCTTTGTCTAAGTAACTTCATTGGATTTCACTTGTTTTACTTTATTCATTTTATTTATTTTTTGCTGGTCCTGGGCTTGAATTATGAGCCTGGGAGCAGCTAGCGCCCTTTTCACTTGAGCCACTTCCATTTTTTTTTTCCTCTCTGATTAATTGGAGATGAGAATCTCATGGAGTTTCCTGCCTAGGCTGGGTTTGAACCATGATCCTCAGATCTCAGCCTCCTGAGTAGCTAGGATTATAGGCATGAGCCACTTGTGCCTACCTTGCAGGAATGTTTTGAGGGCACATTGCTGCTCCTTTTGGAGGTTTTGTGACTACTGAGACCTAACTATTGTTTGTAAAGATGATTGTCTGTTGTTATGCCTTTGTTTTGTTTGCTAATTAAATACATTTCATTTTCCCTTTGAAGAATGTTAAGCTTTCGGCTGAAGTAGAGCCATTTATTCCCCAGAAGAAGAATCCTGATACGTTTGTGATTCCTATGGCTCTCCCAAATGAGAATGGAAGTGTTTCTGGTGTAGAACCAACTCCAATTCCCAGCTACCTGATAACTTGCTATCCATTTGTTCAGGAAAACCAATCAAATAGGTAATTTCTTCATTATTTTCTTCATTGTGTATGTGTGAGGTGGGGGCTATGTAGAACTTGGCAAAGCACACTTAATTTCTTTTTTAACATTAATCATTTATCTTCTTATTTGTTAAGAAGGGAGAGTAAAACCAAATGATGTAGAAACTTGAAAATTTGTTAACCTGGATTATTTTCTTGGAGGAGATGTAGTTTTAAAGACATGCAACTTTATTAAATCATTAAATTTATTTGAAAGAAATTAACCCAAAGGGAAAAGTGAAATGTTTAGAACCCCCCCCCCCCCTTTTTGAGATTTGATGTTTAATATGCCAGACACTGTCTGGCATAAGACAGTTTTAACTGAAACTTCCATGGTAGTCAGCATGTATTCTAGTTTACTATTGTGTTGTAGTCACAGAGGTACTTAGCAAAGTGCCTGCAGTTCAAACAGGTATATGACGAAGTTGCCACAAGGTGGTAAATTGTGGTAATCATGTCATGATGCCTTACTGGCCCTTCTGTAGACTGAATGATTGGCATTCATTGGTATAGTTCATTTCATTGCTTTTGTGGAAGTGCTTTCAGCCTTTACTAAGTTTTATCACTTACAGCAGAGTAGTCATCTAGCATTATGAAACCCAATGGGCCAAGTGGATGAGGCAGCTGGTGGCATGGTCTTGAAGAGTCAAGGCAGTTGATATTTCCAGATATCCATAAACCATTGTGGGATACCAGTGTACCAGCATGCAGAATTTGAGAAACTCTGAATGGATGCTTTATGAGGCCATTGAGCTAACACTCTCACATATTGAATGCTAATAATCTGAGATTGTTAGGAATTTTCAAGGCTTTCAAATAGTAGAAATTATAGGAGATCCTTCTCAACTGAAGTTAACATTGTATTAACAATCTGATAATTAAAAATTAATGTAGCTAGGCACTGGTTGGCTTACTCCTATAATTCTAGCTACTCAAGAGGTTGAGATCTGAGGCTCACAGTTCAAAGCCAGCCTGGGTAGAAAAGTCCCCGTGAGATTCTAATCGCCAATTAACCACTCAAAAATGGGAAATGGCGCTGTGGCTCAAGTGGTAGAGTGCTAGCCTTGAGTGCAAAGAGCCTCAAGGACAGCCTCTAGGGCCTGAGCTCAAGCTCCACAACTGACAAAAATAATAATGTGTTAGATGATTAATAGGCTAAGTTCAGTATTAGTTTTTCTGTTGGACAGAATGGTCAAGTGTACAGTGTGAAAAATTTGATTTCTTGCCTTATCAGATAGTCTTTGTGAATTCATGAGTAAGCCAGTTGTTAAATTTTTAAATATTTTTTAGATTTTTTTTTTTTTTGGTGAATATTTGTCCATTTTTCTCTGTCATCCCAGAAGCAACTGAGGAAAACCTCTAAGCTTCAACCCCTCTACTCCCAGCGTCAACCTTTGATGAGAGGCTACAGGGATGGGAAGAACCGTTGGTGTGCTCTGTAGGAGCTACATTAGAAGGAAGTATAGTGCTGAGGACAGGAATCAATGGAGACGCTTGCTCCTTATCTTCTCCCTTGACTTGACACCTGCACCTCCCTTTGTTGCCTAGGAGAGAAGCCAGGAAAAGTGCAGCCCTTGGCCAAGTAGATAGGGGAATATGGGAGAGGAAACTTGGAGCCAAGCTAAAGAGTGAGGGGTGGAGCAAATCACCCTGTGTAATGATCACCTTACACACTGCTCATCTTACTTTGCTTTGTGCAGAGGCTGTCAGAGCTATTAGTATTGGATAGGAACTTTGGACTACCATGTTTGCAGACCCAGCCCCTAGGCGTTTTAACTTGTAGGCAGAAATATCTTGAAGAGGTTTGAAGACAGGGTTACAAAAAATGGTATGTGAGTTGACTTGCAGCTATGAGACTGGATGCTTTAATCCTGTCATTTAAATTATTATCACTGATACATCATGCTCTCTAGTTGTAGCAAAGAAATTTATAGGGTGATGATGTTTGTCCCCTTTCCTAGAATTATTATGAAGCCACTGTTCTGCAATATTTTTTAATTGAAAAAGAGATAATAGCTAAGAGATTTTTACTTTAGCATTATGTTTAGGCTTGTTAATATATTTGTTCTTTATTATTATTATTATTTGGTTTTTCAGACAATTTCCTTTATATAACAATGATCTACGGTGGCAACAACCCAACCCAAACCCTGCTGGACCATACCTTGCCTACCCCATCATATCTGCTCAGCCGCCTGTTTCTGCAGAGTATACTTATTACCAGCTGATGCCAGCACCCTGTGCCCAAGTTATGGGTTTCTATCATCCTTTTCCTACTCCGTACTCTGGCACCTTTCAGGCTGCAAGTACTGTCAGTGCAGTAGCCACCGAATGCACCGAGCGTCCCAGTCAGCTTGGGCAGGTCTTTCCACTGTCCACTCATCGAACCAGAAACACTAACAGAGGACCAGTAGCACCAAAAGTAAGTGATTATCTTTGATATTTGATATTTGTTAAGGCTAAGACTAATACAGTTTTCTGCTTGTATTGATGGGTCTTTACTTGCTGAATTTACTACATATTTTTCATTCACTGATTAAAAAAAAATCGGGCTGGGAAGGTGGCTCAGTGGTAGAGTGCTTGCCTTGCATGCATGAGGTCCTGGGTTCGATTCCTTATCACCACATAAGCAAAAAGAAAAAAGCCGGAAGTGGCGCTGTGGCTCAAGTAGTAGAGAGTAGCCTTGAGCTGAAGAGCTGAGGGACAGCGCCCAGGCCCAGAGTTCAGGCCCCACAACCGGACCCCAAAAAAAAAAATCAAAGGCATATAGTTAAAACACTTCATTTTTCCTGTGATGTTACAATGTTTCCCTTACCTCAAGAGAATTTTGCATCAACACAATGCATAATTATTTCCAAATTATTTTAATCTTGTGATAAAAGTTGCATAGTGATAGCAGCATTGATAAGTGGATCCAGTGCTAGTGGTGTTGAATGGCTAATGCACATCAAGAAATTCTAGTCCTCAGAAACCAGTGGAAGACATGGTAAAGAACATTTGTGATTCATTAGATCTACCCTTTAGAGTCACTATTCTAGTCTGTGAATTTTTAGTAGGAATAACACTGTCATTTAAGAAGTACTTTATTGGGGAGGAGGGTTAGGTGGGGGGGGAAGGATGGGATGGGAAAGGGAAACAAAGGAGGAGGCTACAATGCTTGATAAGAAATGTGCTCATTATCTTGTCCATGTAATTGTAACCCCTCTGTACAGTATTTTCACAAAAAAAAAAAATGCTTTATTACTCTTACTGATTTTATTTGTATTATCATTATTTATGGGAACAAATATTCTCCTAGGGCTGAAGAAACTGGAGAGACAAAATAAAAAAAAAAAACTTTTACTCAGGACCAGCCACTTGACTAAGTTAGTGAGGGAGGAAAAGAGGGAGAGAGGAAAGGAGAAAGCAGAGAGGCTGAAATCACAAGAGCTATTCTAGGTTGGTTTTCCATAGACACTAATGAGTTACCTCTTGCGTTTTAAAAAATCTTCAGTCACAATTTTTATTTCTTGAGGTTACCTTTAGTTTCTTCAGAGTCAGTTTGTCTTAAAAAATGGATACATTCCTCATACACATGCCTGTGAAGAAAAAAAAATTCAGGGAAGGATTAGTTTAAGATGCAGAAGGGGACTGGGAAGTTGGCTCAGTGGTAGAGTGCTTACCTCAGCCTGGGTTCGATTCCTTGGCACCACATAAGCAGAAAAAAGCCAGAAGTGGCACTGTGGCTCAAGTGGTAGAGCACTAGCCTTGAGCTGAAGAGCTGAGGGACAGCACCCAGGCCAGGCCCAGAGTTCAGCCCCCACAACTGACAAAAAAAAAGAGTCAGTAGGAATATGCATGTAGGTTTGTAGCCTATCATCTTATACACATAGCAAAGTGCCTGAATGATGTTCAAATCCCACCCTAATGATACCAGTGAATGCCATGGCAGTCACAAAATGGAACCTATGTATTGGCTCTACTTTCTGTGGTGGTCAGCACACCTTTTCCTTGTCAGCCCTTCAAGCTGACAGAAGATATGTCTTATGACTGTCATCTTTCCCCAGATCCATTAGCCCAGCTTCTTCAGGGAAAAGTCTACCTCCTCCTAACAAAGTCAACCACAAGCAGCAGAGTTTGATTTGAAAAGCTTTATGTTTTGTTTATGGAAACACTTTGGATCAAGGGAACTCCTTTTGGGACCTCTAAGAATGAAAAGAATTAAACATTGAAAATAAGATAGTATAATACAATTTCTTTTTTTGGGGGGGGGGGGGGAAGAGGACCTGAACTCTGGGACTGGGCACTGTCCCTCAGCTCACTAGTACTCTACCATTGGAGCCACAGCTCCACTTCTGGCTTTTTCTGCTTATGTGGTGCTGAAGAATCGAACCCAGAGCCTCATGCATGCAAGGCAAGCACTCTACCACTGAGTCACCTTCCCAGGCCCCACCAGTGCTCATATTTTTAAATGAAAAGACAGATCAGCTCTTTAATATTTTCTTTTTGAACTCTGAAGAATTTTTTTGTCTGTATGTATTGTTATCATGCAGGTAAAATTTAGCATGAAATAGGGCTCCATGGTTAGTCTTACCTTTTTATATATAAAATGTACAGCTTTTAACATGATTTGATTATACTCTTATTTTTAATAATTGAGAAAGTATAACAATTAAAAATGAGTTTATATTTTAACAATTATAGTGTTAATGGTTATTTGAGAAAGCATGAGACTGTGTATAATATGTCTTACACGTAGGCAAAGATTTTATAATGTTTAGTGCTTGAATAGATTTCTTCTTCTTTTTTCTTAACTTAAATCAGCAACAACTTTCACAACAGCATATAAAGAGCAAAAGGCCACTGGTGAAAAATGTAGCTACTCAGAAAGAAACGAATGCAGCAGGACCTGATACCAGATCGAAAATTGTTCTTCTGGTTGATGCTTCACAGCAGACTGGTAAGGGAAGGATTCTATGTACTCATCACAGGCTTAGATCTGTGCTGCTCATGCATGGATTCATGGCTGTGGTCTGGACTTTTCAGGGTTCTATGCTTCATCCTTCTATTTGTCCTGCCACTTGGTCAAATGCCATCAGAAGCCTCACACAGTTCATGTTTTTGTTTTCTCTCAACTTGCTGACTTATTATGTATACATTTGAACAAGGTTTAAGCTTTTCTTTTCCCCTGTAGGCATAGGTGGGATTTTGCATTTACTGTAGAAAATTGAGTGATTGTTTCTGGTAGAAATATTGTTTTGTGTGCTGATCTTGGAGCTTGAACTCAGGACCTGGGTGCTATCTCTTGAGCTTTTGTGCTCAAGGCTAGTGCTCTTCCTTTTGAGTCATAGCTCCACTTCAGGCTTTTTGGTGTTTAATTCAGAATTTTTCTGCTCTGGCTGACTTCAAACTGCAATCCTCATAGCTCAGCCTCCTGTGTAGCTAGGATTACATGATTACACCAGTGCTCAGCTTAGAAATAAAAATGTTCTTTATAACAATATTAAACACTTTGCAAAACATCTTTAAAAGGAACTTAGCATATTTTCTGTACCATATTTAAGCATAGATCTAGACCAGCCTATCAGCAGTGATTACCTACATTGAAAAAAAGCAAATAAACTGGGAGCCAGTGGGTCTCACCTATAATCCTAACTGCTTAGGAGGCTGAGATCAGAGGATCATGATTTAAGGCCCTCCTAGGCATACACCCAATAATGGGCTGGTAGTATGCTCCTGTCATCCTAACTGTGTGAGAGACTGAGCTCATGAGCGTTGTAGTTCTAGGCCAGTGGGCAGAAAAGTCTGCAGGACTATCTCAGTGGAAGAAGCTGGGCAAAGTGGTGCATGCCTGTTATTGTAGTAAAGACTGTAAGCCTGAAATAGGAGGCATTAGCTGCCTGTACCATGAGGTACAGGCATGTGCTAGGGCAGTAAATTTCACCGTATGTCAGAAATAATCAGTGCAACCAAAACGCTGTGGGCATGGCACAGCAGTAGAGTGCTACTTAACAAGCGTAAGGCCCTTTGTCCAAACCCATGTCAGCCAAGAAAAAAACGTAAATGTTTAAAACAAGGGCTATGACAACATTAAATAAGAAAAAAATTACCCTGACAATAGATAAGAAGTAATCTTGTAGCTATTTATTAGTTTCTATTATGAAATGCCAGTATGTGTCTCTCATCTCTGTTTATTCTCTATGGAGTAGATATCGATCTCCTCCTTGCTGTTGTCATTCATCCTGGTAAGCAATTCCAGGGTCAAGTGTTAGATCTTGTCTGGGCAAAATTGCTCTTTATTTCTCTTCAGCTTCTATTCAAATAAGGTCAAGGTTGAGGCCAGGTGTGGTATGACACATGTCTGTATTCTGGCATTGTTGGAATCCGGGGACACATAGCAAGACTATGTCAAAAAAAATCACACACATGGAAGCTCTTCCAACTTGAAATGAATAAAATGGCTGATGCTTTCTTTCCCTTGGGCTCTCCCGCTTCTATTTTATATTCAGTCACGTAGCCTTTTACCATTTCTTAGGTCCTTTAGGAGCAGAGAGAAAGGATGCTGTTGATAGTACCTGCTGCACTGTGTGATTTGTAGAGCACACATTGACAAATGCTAGATAATTCCCAAGTTTTGATAGTGATTGCTTTTCATTGTTTTTCGTCATTGTGACCAATTCCATATCTCTTCAGCCCTGGAATGGCTTTAAAAAAATTAACCTTCTGGGGCTGGGAAGATGGTTCAGCAGTAGAGTGCTTGCCTCGTATGCATGAGGCCCTGGGTTCGATCCCTCAGCACCATATAAACAGAAAAGGCCAGAAGTGACGTTGTGGCTCAAGTTGTAGAGTGCTAGTCTTGAGCTGAGGAGCTCAGGGACAGCACCCAGGCCCAGAGTTCAAGACCCATAACTGAAAAAAAAAAAAAATTTAAAAAAATTAACCTTCTGTAGTGAAGTTATCATAAAGATGCCTTCTGAAGTATAAGGATTACAAGCAGAGTGAGGAAGGCATAATGTGGGGACAACTGTACATTATCAGTATTCTCCAGTTTGTTTTTGACCTCTAAGGATTGATTGCTGTCATTAAGAGACAGAGTTAAATAAAGACATAGAAAGAGAGTTTGTTTCTTTTGAACACAAGCCTATATTATCTAATGATACGACCAAATATAAGATAAAATACAAAATATGACACATAAGATGACCAAATATAAAGTAATATACCAAAGTTAATTCTAGTTCAGTATGCCACCAACAAACAAAATTTAAGCAAGATATGATTTATAATAGCAACAGAAGCATAGAGTTTCTAGGAATTAGTCTTGGGGATATGAGACATAAGCAGAAAACCATAAGACCTTATTGCAGGACCTTAACCACATCCTGTGTGCATGTCCCATCCTGCCATGCGAGATGATGTGATACTTCAGATGTCACTTCCCCAAAGCTGCTCTGCAGACTCAGCACCACTCTCCTAACAATTCCAGTAGGAAGTTTCGGGGAACTTGACAAACAAATTCTAAAATTAGGAGCATAAGTCTGACATTCTTCTTAGACCAATGTCTTTCCCAAGACAGCCTTGGGAAAGAACATTTCCCCTGTATTTTAAGACTTAGAAAATCACCTTAATTACTGTAGATTCATATTATTAGTACAATATGCAAGAATCTTCAAAGCATAGAAGCAGACCCCTCTGTATGTGTACAAACACATACATGGAAAATGACAGGGAAAGCATTACAGGTCTGATTTATACCTTCTCAAATCTGTTTCATTTGGATTAAGGGCTTCATGAAAAAATCCAATAGTAGAAGAAAATAGAGGTAGGTATCTTTGTGACTGCCACTCACTAGAGAACTATTTCAAAAAATACCCATTTAATTTAAAAGGGTCCAGGTTTTGTGCCTCAGCCTGTAATAACTAGCTATGCAGGAAGGAGAGATCAGAAAGACTGAGGTTCAAGGTCAGCCCAGGCAAGAAGTGATATTCTCCATCTCAGTTAATGAACTGACATGGTGGCACATATCTCTAAATTGTTTGGAAAGCCCTTAAATAAGAGGATCACTGTTTAAGGCTGGCTCTTTAAGACTAGGCAAAACACTATACCATACCTAAAAAATAAAGCACAAAGGGCTGGATCCATGGCTCAAGTGGTCGAACATCTTCTTAGTAAATGTGAAGTCCTGAGTTCAAACCCCAGTACTAAGAAGAAGGTGGAGGAGGAGGGAGAGGAGTATAGAAGAGCAGGAGGGAAGAGAAGAGGAGGAGGAGGAGGAAGAAGAAAAAATAAGAAAGGAGGAGGAGGAAGAGGAGGAACAGCTAGCAATGTGTATAAAGTTGTCTGCATATGTGTGAGCTATATAAGAATTCATATGGAAATAATTGTGTACCGTCCTTGGAGCCTATAGGACATAATGCCAGAGGGTACTATCTGTGCCTACAGGCCACCATTTGATAGGACTGTGGAACTCTTTCATTTGACTCATTTATCCAACCTTATGGATATGTTTAAGTGCAGTTTCTTGTTTGCAAGAGATAGGGCTGTTGATGAAAACCTTACATTGTCACAGAGCAGCTTACACAGTGAAACCCAGTGTCCACAACAACTACCAAGTCATGGAAGGCGCAGAACATGTGGGGCACCAGTGGCTCACGCCTGCAATCCTCGCCACTCAGGAGGCTGAGATCTGGGGATCACGGTTCAAAGCCAGCCCAGGCAGGAAAGTCTGTGAGACTCTTATCTCCAGTTAACCACCAGAAAACCGGAAGTGGCGCTGTGGCTCAAGTGGTAGAGCACTGGCTTTGAGCTGAAGAGCTCAGGTACAGTGCCCAGAGTTCAAGCCCTACTACTGACAAACAAAAATACATGAATGTGAGCTCAGTGCTGGTGTCTCATGCCTATAATCTTAATGCACTCAGGAGGCTGATACCTAAAGGTTTATTATTTGAAGCCAGGTTAGAAAGAAAAGTGTTTGAGGCTCCATTTCAAAATAACCAGCAAAAAGCCAAGTTGTAGGTCAGTGGCTGAGCAAACTTGAAGTCCACAGTTCAAACTCTGGTATTGCCAACAATAAAATAATAATGAGTAGATTCAGAAAAAAAGAAAATTTGTAATTTATTAGAAGGAAATTTATTGATGTATAGTTATAACTTGTGAAATAAAAAAACTCTTAGAAACAAGACAACTCAGAAAATGACAGGTTAAATAATACAAAAGTAATTTGTGAAAAAGCAGTACAGTGGCTAAAAGCATCAGGAAAGATGCTCAGTCTCATTATTGAGAACTCCCACACTGAACTACCTTTTTATACATAACAGAGTGGCAAGAATTATAGTCTAGGAAATGTGTCAAGTATGTGGTGAATGTGTGGATCAGTGGGAATGTTTATGTCCTGTTGGAGTATAAATTGTAGCCATCTCTGAAAATGATGTGGCATTTTCTAGTTAAGTTGAATCGGTGCATTACCTGAGACCTCATCCCCATAGAAACTTTCACATGTATGAATCGGTGCATTATCTGAGACCTCATCCCCGTAGAAACTTTCACATGTATACCAAGTGCCTTTTTTTTTTCCATAGTTTATTTTCAAGACCGGGTTTTACTTTATACTTGGGGTCAGCTTGGACAGTGTTGCTATTGTGCTCTGTCACTGTGCTCTCTCTCTGGCTGGGGTAATAGGCATGTACCATTGCATCTAGCCTGATTGAGATGAAGTCTCAAACTTCTGTGTGTGGGCTGGTCTCAAACTGTGATCTCCTGATCTGCATCTCCCAAGTAGGAAGGATTATAAGCTTGTGCCACTATGCCTGTCTTAACTTATTTGAGTATCTTAATGATACAGTAATTTATTTTCATAATAGAAACATGTAATATTAGCTTACCAGGAGTATCGTTTAGTCTTTTAGTCTTTTCAAAAGGTCACATAGTTCTCTGTACACAGTTTGTCACAATCTAATAATAATTTATTTAACAAGAATTTACTGCTCCGGTCATCACCAACACTTTCCTTGTCTTGTAGATTTCCCATCAGATATCGCTAACAAGTCTCTGTCAGAGAGCACTGCCACGATGCTGTGGAAGTCCAAAGGCAGGAGGAGAAGAGCATCCCACCCAACTGCCGAGTCCTCCAGTGAGCAGGGGGCCAGCGAAGCTGACATTGACAGTGATAGCGGCTACTGCAGTCCCAAACACAACAATAACCAGCCTGCTGCCGGGGCTTTGCGTCACCCCGATGCTGGGACCGTGAATGTGTGTAGCATGCCTTGTTTCCTTATTAATAATGACTGCATCCATTTGTTTCTCATGTCCTCTGCTAAATCATAGTATCTTAGTGAACAGTTCTTACAGTAATTAGATGGTTAAAATGAAAAGTATTACGAAGCAATATTCTGTCATTGTAAGAAGCATGTCTGGGGCTGGGAAGGTGGCTCAGTGGTAGAGTGTTCGCCTTGCATGCATGATGCCCTGGGTTTGATTCCTCAGTACCACCTAAGCAGAAAAAGCCGGAAGTGGCGCTGTGGCTCAAGTGATAGAGCACTAGCCTTGAGCTATGGAGCTCAGGGACAGCGCTCAGGCCCAGAGTTCAAGCCCCACGACCAACCAAAAACAAACAAACAAACAACATGTCTGCTGGGTGCCAGTGGCTAATGTCTGTAATTCTAGCTACCCAGGAGGCTAAGATCTGAGGATCACAGTTCAAAGCTTGCCCAGGCAGTAAAAGTCCCAGGGAGACTCTTATCTTTAATTAACCATTCAAAAACTGAAAGTGGCACTGTGGCTCAAAGTGGTAGAGCATTAGCCTTGAGCAAAAGAACTCAGGGACAGTGCCCAGGCTCTGATTTCAAACCCCACAGCCAACAACAACAAGAACAAAAAGCACGCAAAATGCTAGATTAAATGATGAAATATTTGTCAAGTATACATCTTGAGTGGAAAGTAATTGTCTTTTTTTTCTTTTTTCCTTTAGCATGTGGAATCATCTGTGTGTACAGGTACTTATTTTCTGCATTGGTTTTGCTCTAATCTCTATCTTTTTAAGCATATAACTCACTAGGGCTACAAAACCTAAAAAAATAAAGAAGATCCCACAGACATAAATCTTTGAGTAATTACACTTAATTGAAAAGTACAGTTTTAGCAAGGAAGTTGAGTGACTAACAACTGTCAGAAAAGGTATAGAAAAAAATCTCAGTATTATATTTAACTGACTAAATTTTAGTATATAAAGCTAAGGAGCAATTAGATCTTGGCTTCTTTTCTAAGTAAAGGAATCTTTAAATATGTGTTATAGGTGGTGTAAATTGGACCAATGTAACTTGCCAGGCAACCCAGAAAAAACCTTGGACGGAAAAAAACCAGACATTTTCTAGAGGTGGAAGGCAAGCTGAACAAAGAAACAATTCCCAGGTAATTTGACTTAGGTTGGAGAAATTTGATTAGATGTGAAATGAATTACTTTCGGTTTGTGATAATGATTGTGAAAAGACAGTATCTTTAATTTTTGCGTATGTATGTTGTTATTTAGAAGTAAACTATTAAGTGGCACAGTGGCTCATGCCTGTAATCTTAAAGAGGCTGAAATGGGAAAGATGGAGGCAAGCTTGGCATAAATTTCCTGAGACCTTCTGTCAACCAGTAAAAAACTTGGAAACATTGGTACATGCTTGTCTTCCTAGTAAATAGGAACATTGAGATTTGAGGCTGGCCCAGGTGAAAACGCAGAACCTTACTTGAAAAATAATGAAAGCAAAACTAATTGGACTCATGGCTCAAGTAGTAGAGTATTTGCCTAATAAGTGCAAGGCCCTGAATTCTCAAGCTCCAGTACTGCCCCAAAAAAAACAAAACATTGATATCCATACCTTTAAGATGGCTTAATCCATAAAACTTACTTAAATAATAAAAAAAGGTGAAATGTGAAATGAAGGTGTTAAGTGTATGGTGCATGTGGTACTAATTTCCTGTATTTTTATTTTTATTTTGTTTTTTTGGCCAGTCATAGGGCCTGAACTCTGGGCCTGGGCACTGTCCCTCACCTCTTCAGCTCAACGCTAGTGTTCTACCACTCGAGTCATAGCGCCACTTCTGGCTTTTTCTGCTTATGTGGTGCTGAAGAATCAAACCCAGGGCCTCTGCATGCAAGGCAAGCACTCTACCATTGAGCCACCTTCCCAGCCCTTTTCTGTATTTTTAAATATTTCATTATTTTGAAGGATGCCCTCAAATACTGCTGCCTCTTCCATGTCTTTTTCCTATTAATATATAAAAAAAGTAAGTGCACACTGTGCCTTAAATACTGATTTTAGCTTTGCGTCTGTGCCTTATTTGACATATTCACCTCATTGTGTTAGTGGCAGGAAGGGGTGCCTCAGCCAAATATAGAGGCTGGGCAGCCTCCTCAAGGTCTTAGGATGGAGGTCATGAGGAGTGGGCAGGACATTCCCATGAGCCTCCAGCAACCTGTTACCTTGGGAACAAGATTACTTTTGGTAGTGCTGGGAGTTGAACTCAGGCCTCACCCTTGCTAGCTGTACCACTTGAGCCACACAGCTCCATTCCTTTTTTGCTTTAGTTATTTTTTGTATTGCCTTAATGTGAGCCAGATATCCTTGGAGGTGAGTATTGCATTTTTTTTTTTTATCCAGGGCCAGCCTTGGATTGTAATCCTCCTACTTATGCCTTTCATATAGCTGGATTATCATGTCCAGCTTTGTTTGTCGACATGAGTATCTTGTTAACTTCTTGCTAATAAAACAGTCCATGAACAGTGATCCTCTTTATTTATTTATTTATTTATTTTTTTTTTTTTTTGTCGGTCGTGGGGCTTGAACTCTGGGCCTGGGCGCTGTCCCTCAGCTCTTCAGCTCAAGGCGAGCGCTCTACCACTTGAGCTACAGCGCCACTTCCGGTTTTTCTGGTGGTTTATTGGAGATAGGAGTCTCACAGTCTCTCTTGCCCGGGCTGGCTTTGAACCGCGATCCTCAGATCTCAGCCTCCTGAGTAGCTAGGATTACAGGCGTGAGCCACCAGCGCCCGGCTTTATTTATTATTTTTATTTTTATTTTTTTGGCTGGTTGCAGTGCTTGAACTCTGGGCCTGAGCACTGTTCTTGAGCTCTTCAGCTCAAAGCTAGTGCTCTACCACCTTGAGCCACAGCGTCACTTCCAGTTTTCTGGTGCTTAATTAGAGATAAGAGTCTCCTGGGGACTTTGCTGCCTGGGCTGGCTTTGAACTACAATTCTCAGATCTCAGCCTCCCGAGTAGCTAGGATTACAGACATGAATCACCAGTGCCTGGTTGTGATCCTCTTTATGTCTGCTACCCCAGTATCTGGGATTACAGGTATGCCCCACCATACCATGCCC
This sequence comes from Dipodomys spectabilis, assembly GCF_019054845.1. Classification (NCBI taxonomy): domain Eukaryota; kingdom Metazoa; phylum Chordata; class Mammalia; order Rodentia; family Heteromyidae; genus Dipodomys; species Dipodomys spectabilis. The sequence continues at coordinate 9,377,696 of NW_024870785.1, read as the reverse complement.
AGCTGAAGAAGGATTTTTATTATTTGATACTTTTTCCTAAGGGGGGGGGAAGGTGAGGGGGAGCGCACGCAGTAATAAAATTTATTTGGAAAATAAACTTCCAGGAGACTGAAAGTGGGTCATCTCTAGGTTGAACATGACCCTTAAGACTATTTTTTTTTAAAAATATCAGACTTAAAATAGTTACATAAAAAAGTATTGTGCTATTTTCTTTGATGGCAACATCTTGCAGAACTAAAGTACAATATTCTTATCCTAAACAGGATATTTAAAATTGAAAAAGTCAAGAAAGAGAATAGAGCTGGTGCCATGGGGACCCAGTGTTAACCTGGAGATCCTGCCGTCTTTCACTCTCCTTCCTCACCAGTCACTGCTATCCTCCAAACACCCTCTCTGCACTCACTTTCCTGGTCTGTGGTGGGGCAGGCTGGGTGTCAGTTTTGTTGCCACTTCATATATTTATCTGGCTGATTGTCCTGTTGGCATATAGAAATGCCAGTTAGTGGGGTTGGGAAGCTGGCTCAGTGGTAGAGCGCTTGCCTTGCATGCATGAGGCCCTGGGTTCGATTCCTCAGCACCACATAAGCAAAAAAGAAAAAAAGCCGGAAGTGGCGCTGTGGCTCAAGTGGTAGAGTGCTAGCCTTGAGCTGAAGAGCTGAGGGACAGCACCCAGGCCCAGAGTTCAAGCCCCACAACCGGACCCAAGAAAAAAAGCCAAAAAGAAGTGCCAGTTACTGTGACCACCCCACACGCAGGACATCCATTTGGCATTCAGATCAGGGCTCTTACGAATATATATCTGGTATAGATATTCATAGAGAGGGAAAGAAGGCGAGGCTTATTAATGATAGCATTTTTAGCCAGGCGCCAGTGGCTCACACCTGAAATCCTACCTACTTAGAAGCCTGAGATCTGAGATCACTGTTCGAAGCTAGCTCAGGCAGAAAAGTCCTCATGAGACTCTTATTTCCAATTAACTACTCAAAATTGGAAGTGGAGCTGTGGCTCAAAGTGGTAGAGCACTAGCCTTGAGCAAAAAGAGCTCAGGGACTGCGCTCAGGCCCTGAGTTCAAGCCCATGGCTGACCCCCTCCACTCCCACCCTCCAAAAAAATCACATTTTTTATATTTTCCTTAGAATCACCTACTTGTCAGAGATTTTGGCCTCTTAAAATAAATGATGCATTTGGTGAAAATTCATTGAGTTTTTTGTACTTTTCTGAAAATGTGTTTTACTTCACCACACTAGTTGCTTAAACGTAATAAAATTTTCTTTTCCCCTGTGGGGTTACTCAGGCTGGATTCCGATGCCGAGGACATAGTACTTCTTCAGAAAGAAGACAGAATTTGCAAAAGAGACAAGATAACAAGCATTTAAACCCTAGTCAGTCCCACAGAAGTGACCCAAATTCGGAGTCTTTATATTTTGAGGTATTTTTTTTTTCAAACTCTTCGTAAAGTGTTACAGGAAAATGCTCTCACTAAGAAATTAATTTAATAAATTACAAATATTACAGTATTAGATTATAAGTTACTCAGAAGTATTGTCTGATTTTTATTTGCCTTGGTTACATATATTTTTAATGTTCATTAACTTCATTGGTGTTAGGTTTACAAGTTATGGCTCATTGGAGCACATACTGTAGATTTAGATACAGAGCTTCACTTCATGTGGACCTCATCCACTGTCAGACTTTTTCTCTTGATTTTTGTTGTTCAGTCCATTTGAGAGGTTTTTCAGAGTTGAATAGCTCAATCTAGATAATTTCTGCTACCATTTAGGAAGAAAAGTGACTATTTTCCTTAGTCTAGTAGGCAACTTATATCCTAACTGTACTGTTAAGTCATCTATGCAGCTCTTACCGACAGCCTGTTCTGCATTGATAAGGTGTCATAAATAACATGTTAAGGTGAATAGTCAGACTTTGCTTAGGGACATTGCTGTAAGTAGGGAATAGATATGTACAGACTTAATGCTTTATTGACTCTAGAATAGACACAGATCACTTTGAACATGTAGCAGAGTGGGTAAAACATTTGGAATGGATTTTTTTTTTTAATTTTTTATTGTAAAGATACTATACAGAGGGTTACAGTTACATGAGCAAGGTAATGAGTACACTTTGGAATGGATTTTAAAGAAAAAACAGAATTTGGTTGTGTCTCCTCTGGTAATTCATTTGTGTAACTCATTTTGGATAGATCATAAATTCTATAAAATAGATTGATAGAGATTAGAGGATGGAAATGTATAATATGTTAGGTAAGTTTAGTAGTTGACCCAAAGGAGTTGAGAGTACATTTCAGTTACTCTATCCAGAATAGTTACGTGTGTGTGTGTGTGCGTGCGTGCGTGCGTGCGCGTGTGTGCATGTGTGCTTGCGCACGTGCACATCCTGGCTTTAATGCTTCAACTCAGGGCCTGGATGCTGGCTCTGAACTTACTTGCTCAAGGCTAGCACTCTACCACTTGAGCCACAGCTTCACTTCCGTTTTTTGTGGTTAATTGGAGATAGTCTCACAGACTTTGCCCAGGCTGGCTTCAAATTGTGCTCCTAACATCTTAGCTTCCTTAGTAGGTAGGATTATAGGCATGAGCCATCAGTGCCTGGCACAGAATAGTTTTAATATATCTATGATAGGCATTTGAACTGTGATTGATAGGATTGTGTTTCCATACTTATATCTGAAGATGTCATAGCTAGGCCTGGTGGTTCACACTTGTAATCCTAATTACCTGGCAGGCAGAAATTGGGAGGATCAAGGTTCCAGAACAGCCTGGGTAAAAGTTATGCAGACTATCTCAGTAGGTCAGGTACATTGGAGCATGCCCACAGGCAGCTAGTGGGATTGAAGGGAGGATGATTGCAATTGGAGGCCTTTTGTCAGTCTGTGCAAAAAGCAAAAGGTTCTATCTGTAAAATAAAGCAGAAAGGTCTGGGATATGTGGCTCAAGTGATCCTATGTACTATATGGCTTCAGTGGTATAAGGCCCTGAGTTCAAACCCCAGTAATACAAGGGGGAAAAAAGTTAGTTTGAATAGAATTTTTTAAAAATTTTTCAATCTTTAATCTTACAGTTGTGTTTGGTAATGTGGAACAGTGAATATATTAACAAAATTAATATTCAACTGTTTAAAATCTTCAACATCGGGCTGGGAAGGTGGCTCAGTGGAAGAGCACTTGCCTTGCATGCCTGAGGCCCTGGGTTCAATTCCTCAGCACCATATAAGCAAAAAGAAAAAAGCCGGAAGCAAGTGGTAGAGCGCTAGCCTTGAGCTGAAGACCTGAGGGACAGCGCCCAGACCCAGAGTTCAGGCCCCACAACCGGACACACACAAAAAAATAAAAATAGCCGGGCGCTGGTAGCTCACGCCTGTAATCCTAGCTACTCAGGAGGCTGAGATCTGAGGATCGCGGTTCAAAGCCAGCCCGGGCAGGAGAGACTGTGAGACTCCTATCTCCAATAAACCACCAGAAAACCAGAAGTGGCACTGTAGCTCAAGTGGTAGAGCGCTCGCCTTGAGCTGAAGAGCTGAGGGACAGCGCCAGGCCCAGAGTTCAAGCCCCACGACCGACAAAAATAAATAAATAAATAAAAATAAAAAAAATAAAAATAAAATAAAATCTTCAACATTATCTGTATGTGATGAAATCCAGTTTGGATCAAAATACACACACACACACATACAATACACACGCACGCACCACACACACACACCACACACACACACACACACACACCTCCCCAGCGTGGGACAGCAGCAGGCAAGGTTTTACATAGAAGAAGAGAGGTTTCCTTCTCAACACTGAGTTTTCTTGGCTGGGAATGAAAACTTTCTTCAGAGTTTGCTCTGACCTATTTTTACTTAAAATGTGTAACTATTTCAGGATGAAGATGGGCTTCAAGAGCTAACTGAGAATGGAAATGCTAAGGATGAGAATATTCAGCAGAAACTTTCTTCAAAAGTAGTAAGTGACTCTTCAGAACTGTAAGTGAATCATGCAAGCTGTGACCTGTGGCTGTGTGTGAAGAGCTGTTAAAGAGAATTAGACCCAAGGGTGTGCATGATTTACACACAATGTGCACAGAAATCTCCTCAGTTACTACGACATTTTATTTTGGAGGGTTTGTTTTCAGTCCAGGATCTGGATAAGCATCAACTTTGGCTGTTTGCCCCCTTTCTTATCCCTTTATCTAAAATAGTCCCATCTTCTTTTCCCTTTCCCTTTCCCTTTCCCTTCCCTTTCCTTTCTCTCTCCTTCCTTCCTTCCTCTCTTTTTCTCTCTTTCTCTCTCTCTCTCTTTCTCTTTCTTTCTCTCTTTCTCTCTCTCTTTCTTTCTCTCTTTCTCTCTCTCTCTCTCTCTCTCTCTTTCTCTTTCTCTCTTTCTGTCTTTCTTTCTCTCTCTCTCTCTCTCTCTTTCTTTCTTTCTTCTGTAATGGGGCTTGAACTCCTCAGGGCCTGGGTGCTGTTATGGAGCTCTTATGCTCAAGGCAAATGCTCTACCACTTGAGCCATAGTGCCCCTTCCAGTTCCCTGGTGGTTAGAAATAAGATTTTCCTGTCTGGGCTAGCTTTAAACTGAGATCCTGAGATCTCAGCCTCCTGTGTAACTAGTATTACAGGTGTGAGCTACCAGCATCTGGCTTAGTCCCATCTTCTTTATGACATTGGATCCTTGAAGAGTTCAGTCCAGTTACACTACTGGCTGCCCTTCGCTCAGGCTTGTCTTTCTTTAGGATTAGACTTGTATGAGATTGCTGACAAATGTTTTTCTCTGGTTCTTACAGTTGGATGACCTACCCGAAAACTCACCCATCAATATAGTTCAGACTCCAATTCCCATTACCACCTCTGTTCCTAAACGTGCAAAAAGCCAGAAGAAGAAAGCTTTAGCAGCAGCCCTTGCCACAGCTCAGGAATATTCAGAAATAAGTATGGAGCAAAAAAAATTACAGGTAGAGTCATTTTTAGGAACAAAGGTCATAATATTTTTTGCTACTGCCAAGCACCATCATGACTCATCTCACTGTAACAAAAAAATAAATGTTTTCTTATCCATCTTGCAGGAAGCTTTATCAAAAGCAGCTGGCAAAAAGAATAAAACCCCTGTGCAGCTGGATTTAGGGGACATGCTAGCTGCCCTGGAAAAGCAACAGCAAGCCATGAAAGCACGGCAGATCACAAACACTCGACCTCTGTCATACACAGGTAATAGCCTCCGTCCAAGCAGTGTGTTGTTTGACCTTGTAATGTACATTACATATATAGCATCATTGCCTTTGTAGTGGGCACACACACACACACGCTTTTTAGTTACCTGTGTTCCTTCTCTTTCCACATCAAGTCCTGTAGCACATCTGTCTATTCTTCCTTCAGAGCAGATCCATAATCTACTCACAGTTCTTTCCTTTCTAAAAGTGCCTATTGCATACACTCCAGTGAGAGGCCTCTTCCCTACTACCTGCCTTTCCTGTCCCCAACCCCCAACTTTCCTTAAACCCATTGATCTTTGCAGATAAGCCAGGTAGTGTCACCCCACAGCCCGAGCCCTCCAGGAGCTCTCTATCTCACTTGGAATAAAGCCAGAGTCCCAAGCCCACATCTTAACTAACCTACCTGTTCCACTTTGCCTTCATGACCATTCTGTCCTGGAACTGTGGGCCCCATGTACCCACATATTCCTAGCTTGGCATCTTTTACTGTATCTTCAGTTTATGATCGCCAGGTAGTTTGGCTCTGTTGACTGTTGTGATGTCCAGTTTAAATTAAATGATAAACAGAAATTTCAATCAGTTTCATGTATGTGTATGAGAAAATGAATGTGACTTTCTACAGAAGCCATAATTTCTATGTTAACAAATACACTAGCGCTGAGAAGCAGGGTTGAGTTTTCTTATGTGACAGGTGAGAGGGCTATTGCTTAGTAGACGAAAAGAAAAGCAACGGTGTGTAACTATAGCCCTGGGTGCAGAATGCTTAAACCTATAGCTAATTGCCATCCAGGCTAAACCTTGCTGTGAGTAACTATTAGGAAAAATAACAGTGAATTTTATTAAGCTTCCAACAAAGTTAGGCTTGTGAGAAGGGGAAAGGGACAGGAATGTGTCCCCATGGCACACTGTAGGCAATATAACTAAGAGCAGTGTTTTAGGAGGAGTTCGGCCTAATAATAGGTAAAAGCAGGGGCTCAGAAGCCAAGCTGTCTGGGTATGAATCGTGCTTCTTTTTTTTTTTTTTTTTAATCGTTATTGTAGAGGTGATAGGAGTTTCGTTTATATGTGTCAGATAATAAGTATCTATCCTGTCATACAGTGTTAATCTGTTCCCTTATTCTATCCCATTCCCTCCCTCCCTCCCTCCCTCCCTCCCATCTTCACCCATGAGTTGTATAGTTCACTTTCATCAGTGTTCACTGCTGCACTTTTTAAATTTTTATTTTATTTTTTATTTTATTTTATGTCAGTCGTGGGGCTTGAACTCTGGGCTTGGGTGTTGTCCCTGAGCTCTTCAGCTCAAGGCAAGCACTCTACCACTTGAGCCACAGTGCCACTTCTGGTTTTCTGGTGGTTAATTGGAGATAAGAGTTTCATGGACTTTCCTGCCTGGGCTGGCTTTGAACTGTGATCCCCAGAGATCCTGAGTAGCTAGGATTACAGGCGTGTGAGCCACTGGCGCCCAGCCCACTGCTGCACTTTTTCACCCTTTTTCCTCGGATTCTGTGCTCTCCTCCCCTCCCACAGATATGCATGTGAATACACTGTATATAAAGTAAAGAATACAAAAATCTTCAGAAAAAGAAAAAACAAAGTCTTTTTCTTCTTTATCTTTGGAGTTTGTTTCAGTATGAATTATTTTTTATAAATAGGAAATAGTACTTAGGCATTGCACCTTTGTGTGAATTGTGCTCTTTTGTGTGTTTCTTTAGGAAATCTCCTAGCCTCCTAACCTTAAGTGCCAGTGCCTACTTCAGGATTGTTTTGGGGGAGTGAAAGACAATACATGTAAAGTGGTTAGAGAATCTGAGTGATAATCACTCAATAGATGTTAACTAATATTATGAGGAAGAAAATGTTAACCTGTGGCTTATCATCACAATATTGATTTACTTAGCAAATGGTAAAATATATAAATGTAAATATACGTAAAACATGTTATCAGAAACTCTTAGGATTACAGAGATGACTAAGATATGCTTTTGTACAAGAAGTTTATATTGGGGCTGGGAAGGTGGCTCAGTGGTAGAACGCTTGCCTGAGGCCCTGGGTTTGATTCCTCAAGCACCACATAAGCAAAAAGAAAAAAGCCGCAAGCGGTGCTGTGGCTCAAGTGGTGGAGCGCTAGCCTTGAGCTGAAGAGCTAAGGGACAGCGCCCAGGCCCAGAGTTCAGGCCCTATGACTGGACCCAAAAAAAAAAAAAAAACCAGAAGTTTATATTTACTGGTAGAATAAGACCAATATAAATCACTAATTGAAAGTACCACCTTAGGAAATCTACTTGCCAAATTGTATGGATCTGCAGCCTAGAGTGATTTATGTCCACAGAGGATATGGGAAAGATGTTATAAAGGACTGCATAGAAGAAAGGGGGTAGTAGGGTTCTTGAAATATAGAATTGAGATTAACCTCTATCATCGATGTTTAAATGTAAAGGATTGATTATGAAGAAATCTATTGGGAAGTTCAAAAAATGAGACAGAACTGTAAGGAGTTGATAGGTTTCTAACAGTAAGATGTGAAAACAGGGGCTGGGAAGGTGGTTCAATGGTAGAGCGCTTGCCTTGCATGCATGAGGCCCTGGGTTGGATTCCTCAGCACCACATAAACAAAAAGAAAAAAGCTGGAAGTGGCGCTGTGGCTCAAGAGGTAGAGTGCTAGCCTTGAGCTGAAGAGTTGAGGGACAGTGCCCAGGCCCAGAGTTCAGGCCCCACGACCGGACATAAAAACAAAAACAAACAAACAAAAAGATGTGAAAACAGGTCAGATGTAACTCTAGCTCTGGCTTGGAGTGGGTGAAAAGGGCCTTGGTGACACTACACAAGATAAGATCATGGATGGAGAGTTGTGTTGACAAGAGCAAACTTGTACTTGAGATGCCAGCAGTGAGAGCCTGGTGTGTTCTTTCTGATGTGTGGTTTAGATGAGTAGTCATCAAATAGGATTGTTGAAGCTATGAAATAAGATTGTTGGAGGAAGGAAAATCTAGGGGAAAGGTGCTTAAGGACAAGACCTGTGAAAATGCTCAGATTTCAAAAGGAAGAGGAACCAAAGAAATAAACTTGAAAACGAGTAAAAAAAACAAAAAACAAAAAACAAAAAAACTCTGAGAATATAATGTCTCAAAAGACAAGGGAAGGATCTTGAGGAAAAGTAGTCCTTGTGCCAGATGCTGAACGAAGCTAAGAGGTTCTCCTGCCTCAGTCAGGGATTATATTTGTCAGTGGTAAAATCAGTTTCAAAAGGTAGGTGGATAGCAGTGATTTGGGAAGTGATGACAGTACAACTTGAGATGCTTAGCAGGGAAGGAAAGAGGTGTAGTGCCTTAGCCTGAAGGGAAGACAGTCAAAGGAAGATCTTTGTTGGTGTACACCCTATCCCCTTCCTTCTTTAACTTGTTGCAAGGGGTCAGGAAAGAGGCTAGGGAGGAAGTTGGAAAATGTGGAAAGTAGTAAGGAACTGAGTGGGGAGAGAGGGCAGAGGTGGTTGGTGAGCCTCAGCCAAGAGTGAGGATGTCTGCCATTCCTCTCAGGTGCTTTGAAGGCTCATACCAGGTATCATCTTCCCAGGGAAGTGGCAGGCAAGCTCTGCTGGAGTGAGACAGTGGAAATCAGAAGTTAAAGGGCTATGGAAGCAACTCGGGAAGCTCGAATAGCAAACCCGGAAGGAGTGCGGAATGCTTTGAGATTGAATTGTTCTTACTGAATACCAGTTGGAATGAACATTTGTGCTTGGGGGTTGCTGCAATCAGAGTAGACCTAGAAATTTACTTAGAACTTCTAAATTGGCTAGTGTTATCAACATTGTCTTCTTTCTGCTATGGGTGCTGAAAAGCTGGGTAGGAGCTGCCTCTGAGGATCCCTGAATCGCCACGTATTGCTACTTATGCTGCTCCATGGAACGAAGATGTTTTTGTTTTTGTAGATGTCTCACTGCAGGTTCTGAAAGCATGTGGAATGGTCACAATAATAAAACTAATGTTTTTTTGTTTTGTTTTGTTTTTTTCCAGTGGTCACTGCAGGTTCTTTTCATACTAAAGACTCTACTAATAGAAAACCCTTAACGAAAAGTCAACCCTGCTTGACATCCTTTAATTCTTTGGACATTGCTTCCTCTAAAGCAAAAAAAGGGAAAGAGAAGGATATTGCAAAACTGAAACGACCCACAGCACTTAAAAAGGTGAGCTAAAGGGCTGGGAAGGTGGCTCAGTGGTAGAGTGCTTGCCTTGCATGCATGAGCCCTGGGTTCGATTCCTCAACACCACATAAGCAAAAAGAAAAAAGCTGGAAGCGGTGCTGTGACTCAAATGGTAGAGAGCTAGCCTTGAGCTGAAGAGCTGAGGGACAGTGCCCAGGCCCAGAGTTCAGGCCCCACGACCGGACCCCCCCCAAAAAAAAAGGTGAGCTAAAGGGTTGGGGTTTTAGCTCAGTGGAATAGCACTTGCCTGGCCAGTACAAAGCCCTGAGTTTGTTCCTCAGCTTTGGCGGGGGAGGGGGCCCTCTAAACTCTTAATCCCTGGATCTCAGTATTGATTTGTGTTGTGTATAATTGTAAGCAGACTTCTTTTTTTACTTTCATCTTCATCTATAAATTAAAGAAGATGTCTGCTTTTGTCAGCTTATAGTTTTTATTGAGAGTCAGAAGGAGATAATTTGTGCCTAAATAATTGAAAACTGAAATGCAATCAAATAACTTGTATTTTTCCTGTATAGTGTATATTTTCCTTAGTCATTGTTTTGGAAACTCTTATTTGTTACTGAGGATTTAGAGAATGAAACAGTAATAGTTGGTTTAGCTGTATGTTCTCAAGCGTCATTGCCTTTATTTTGTATACAGTATTTCCTTCAACTTACATTTACCATTCAAATACATTGATCATTTTGCTGGTCAGTTGGTATGCAGCCAAGTAACACCTGGCCAGGTAAAATCCTCATAGTCCTGTTTATGTAAACTACTTCATTGATACTTGGTGTACATTATAATCATTCAGTCTCTAGTGGAAGAGTGATCAGTAATTAAAGACTGTTGTAATGACTTTTAGGTTATTTTGAAAGAAAGAGAGGAAAAGAAGGGACGTTTAGCTGTGGACCACAGCATTTTGGGATCTGAGGAACCAACAGAAGTAAATTTAGATTTTATTGATGATTTGCCACAGGAGATTGTTTCCCAGGAAGGTAAGGGATTGTGGGGTTCCCTTTTTCATCTTCTCAAGGAATATGCTGGGGTATTTCACTCTAGCTAAGCTATAACTAGTTATGTTCCTAACTGGAGATTGCATTCCATGTTTTATATAAATTTATTTTTAAGAGGGATTTCTTTTGAAGGCAGATGGCTAAGGGGGTGGGCAACTGGTTACATAATAAGTCTGAGACATGTTTGAAGCTCAACTCCACAGTTTATAGTAACTCTTCAAAAGTAAGATTTCACCAGTGCATGAGACTGCTTCTGAAATTTGTCTTCAGTATCATTCCTCATGAGGCTATTTTCATTGTGTAATTTTCTTTTTCACCATGAGTATAGAAATACAATGCAGAGCCCACTTGGTCAGTAATTGTCAGGTCCACACAGTAACCAACATGTGAAATCCCAGCCAATGAGATTCAGTCCATGGAGTTAGTAACCAGCACGTGTGATTTTGCAACAAATTTAAATTTTGATTTACATACACAGTAAGCTGCAGTGCTTCATTATTTGTGGAAAACCAAATTTATTTCTAAGGATGTAACGGGTTAGGATCCTCCTTTGTCCTCAAGTTAATATGATTGTATTTATGTGCATCCCTCCATCCTTTCAGCAAATGTTTGTTGAACATCTCTGACAGGTATTTTAGTAATTAAGGAGAATTGGGAGGCTAGAGGTTGGAGCATTGAATGGGAAAGTGCTTCTATCCAAGAGGGAGGCAAGGAAGTGGTGCTGTAGCTCAAGTGGTAGAGCGCTCGCCTTGAGCTGAAGAGCTGAGGGACAGCGCCCAGGTTCAGAGTTCAAGCCCCACGACCGACCAAAAAAAAAAAAACCAGTTCCAAGAGGGAGGCAAAATAGGTATATAACTTCGCTACTTTGAGGATTGAATATACAAATATAAGCTCATTCCCTGAGATTAGCTGTTTAGGAACTGAATGGAGGATGAGATAGATTCCCAAAATGGCATGTAAAAATGTGGCTCCCTGAGTACAGGAGCAAAGGCCAAGTAAGAGACAAACTGGTGTAGTGCATGGAGAATTACAAGGTTGTGGAGAGAAGTGAGCAGGATAAAAGGTATTCTTGCCAGCAACAATGTAAGAAGCAGGTGTAAAAGTAGAGATGAAGGGATAGGAGGCAGGATATGGAAAGAGGTACAACTCTTTGTTCTTTAAATCTCCTGGGACCACACGGGTTAGATAACATGACCTTTTCCTACCTCCTCGGTGGAGATTTCTAGGCAGTGCTTGATTTTTAGAGTATGTATTAGTAGGTAGCAAGACTTCCTTTTTCAAGTATATGAGAAACACTAATTTGTGAGAGAAAAGTGATTCAGAAGTCAGTGGTTATTCTAAATTGTATGACTCATTATAGGGCCTTTTAGCTGAGAAGTTTCTTAATTCTTTCACCATCATCTCACATCTCCACAGATACTGGACTGAGTATGCCCAGTGATACATCGCTCTCTCCAGCAAGTCAGAACTCTCCGTACTGCATGACTCCCGTGTCACAAGGTTCTCCTGCTAGTTCTGGGATAGGCAGTCCAATGGCATCATCAACAATAACCAAAATCCACAGCAAAAGATTTAGAGAGTAAGTTGGTTTTTTGTTTTTTTTTTCCTTCTCTTATTAGTATGATTAGATAGTCTTGATTGCAATGTTACCATTGTTACTTGGTGAGTTGAGTAGGTGAAATACCAAAGATCTTTAGGTTCTTTCTGGGTTTGTTAAACAGCTGGTTTAAAGCATTCCCTTCTGTCAGTGTTTGTGGAGAGTAGTTTGACGATAAATATATTTTATATACTATACAATGTCTCTGCCCTAGAATCCTGGCCTTTTAAACCTTGTATAAACACACAGTGTCATACTATTGAGTTTTTGCCCTTCCAAATGCCTTTGCTTTTTTGTGTCTATTATTGACCTCTCAGCTCTCTAACAAATAACATGTAATAGACTTCTACTTGTATCTAAAGCCCTATTACATGAAATAAACATATCGCATGAAAGTATTACTGCTTTTATTATTTATTTACTTCTCTTTTTATGAGCTGAGGGCTCCATGACGTACAAGTACTCTTATTACCCTGCTATACATCTAGCTCAAACTATTTATTTCTAAGGAACTGTTTCTGTGTTTTAGGATTCAGACAACTGGGGGGGGGGGGGGAATGTAGTACCCCATCTGTGAATGAACAACCTTAAAGTAACAGTTACTTCTGAGAAGCATTTTAGTGTAGATAAATTTGTGTGTAGATAACATTTGTGTAGATAAATTTTACCTTTGAAAACAACACATGGACGCGCTCTAGGGTAAAAGTATAACCAGTTAGAGACCAAACTAGGTTGATTTGCTTTGTTCCTTCTCCTTTTCTATTGTTTTTGAACAAATACTTCTTGCTAAGCTATGAGAAGTTAATTAAATGCCAAATAACAGATGTGGAATGAGGCAATACTTGGCGAATGAGAAACATTACATGTGCATGAAATAAACAGCTTGAAAGAAAAGAGAAGGAAGAAAATTGTATTTTTGATGTTCTGTTCTCTAATCTTGAGTACTTAGGACAATTCATCTTCCTTTAGTCTGTCCATTTGTGTCCTTTTTTCTGTAGTGTCATAGTGGCACTTTATTAAAACATTTTTCACATAAAACAAGATTTCCAACACTATGTTTTTGTTTTTGTTTTAGGAGGGAGGGTGGAGAGTTGTTTGCCCATAACAAAGGGCAGGCCACAAGTAGACATGTGCTTAGCTAGTACTAGATTGCACGTTCTATTAGTTCTGCTTGTTAAATGCTGCTGTGGTTGAGATGAGAGCCGAGAATTGGCACAGAAGGAAAGAGTTAACAGGAAGTGTCCTTGGAGGTCTTTCCCCAGAATTGAATTGTTGTTGTGACCCCATACTTCCATTCTGTTTTCTCATTGTAGCCATACGTAATCTCTGATGTAAACCATGTGACTTTTTACCACAAGGCCTTTTTGGTTTTGACTTAAGTTTCACTATTGAGTGTGTCTTCCATAGTTATAGATTATCAGAGCTGCTGGGGCCACCAAGGCCATCTTACCTGATAACCTTTATGATTGAGACTTACCTAGGCTGACAGAGGAAGTATTAATATTAGGACATTTAGGTGCAAGTTATATTTCTTACTAGAACCACATTTCTTATTTGTTGGAAAGAAACAATCTTTTATGGAAAGCTATTATATTTTCCATACTTTGTGTGATTTACTTCTTACGTTATCTTTAAGTAGTTACACAAAGGTGTTTCAATGCAACACACCAGTTTATAAGTACCTTGCTTCACTCCTTACATTGTTGTCTCCCCCCATCTGTCCCAACCCCACTCATTCCCTCAAGTTACCTGGTTCCATTTTCACACAAGGACATTGAATATTATGATGTTATTTGCCCATCTTTCCTCTCTCTATTCATCTGTGACCTCCCTGACAAAACATGTTTCAGCTTCCTGGTATGCATTTTGTTCAGCTGTACGTTACTTGCTCAGAGAAGTTATGCTGTTGGATCCTCTACTGAATATACTGTATTTTGTTAATTTGTGTATATCTATACATATGGCCCCTGTATAAACGGAAAAAAATTATATTTTGCCTCATAAAAAGCTAACATTTGGTTCATATCATTAGGAATTTCATAATGGAAGTTTAGATAATATTTCCCTGAAGTTAACCTATCCTTTACTAAAAACCATCTTGGTGAAAATGAAAAAAAAAAGGCAAGCCAGGCACCGGTGGCTCACGCCTGTAATCCTAGCTTCTCAGGAGGCTGAGATCTGAGGATCATGGTTCAAAGCTAGCCCAGGCAGAAAAGTCCGTGAGACTCTTAACTCCAATAAACCACTAGAAAACTGGAAGTGGCGCTGTGGCTCAAGTGGTAGAGCGCTCGCCTTGAGCTGAAAAGTTTGAGGGACAGCGCACAAGCCCAGAGTTCAAGTCCCACTACCGACAAAACAAAAAAGGGCAATGTATAACACTTTTCTGTCTTTCTAATTGACTAAATTATTTGGAGGCTTTAAAATCTTTATTGCTTATATTTTCTCTCAAAGATTCTTTCCTAATGTAATTTTGTAATTATCAGAAAATAAGTTAGGATAGCATTACTTATTGTTTGCTTCCTTTACAGGTATTGTAACCAAGTTCTTTGTAAAGAAATTGATGAATGTGTGACTCTTCTTCTCCAAGAGCTAGTCAGTTTTCAGGAACGCATCTACCAAAAGGATCCTGTAAGAGCAAAAGCAAGAAGACGGCTGGTGATGGGTCTAAGGGAGGTTACCAAACACATGAAGTTGAACAAGATCAAGTGTGTTATAATTTCTCCAAACTGTGAAAAAATCCAGTCCAAAGGTATTTATTTGGTGTAATTGTAGGATGTTCTGGGGGTGTTTTTGTTGTTGGTTTTTGTTTTTTGTTTTTTTGTCGGTCATGGGGTTTGAACTCTTGGCCTAGGCGCTGTCTCTGAGCTCTTCAGCTCAAGGCCAGTGCTCTGCCACTTGAGCTACAGTGCCACTTCCAGTTTTCTGGTGATTAATTGGAGATGAGTCTCACAGATTTTTCTTGCCTGGGCTGGCTTTCAACAGTGATCCTCAGATCTCAGCCTCCTGAGTAGCTAGGATTGCAGGTGTGAGCTACCAGCACCCGACTGGATGTTCTGTTTTAAAGTGAGAGCCACTGGGCGCTGGTGGCTCACGTCTGTAATCCTAGCTACTCAGGAGGCTGAGATCTGAGGATCGCTGTTCAAAGCCAGCCCGGGCAGGAAAGTCTGAGACTCTTATCGCCAATGAACCACTAGAAAACCAGAAGTGGCTCTGTGACTCAAGTGGTAGAGCGCTCACCTTGAGCTGAAGAGCTCAACTGGTAGGCCCAGAGTTCTGCCCCACAACCAACAAAAATAAATAAATAAATAAAAATAAAGTGAGAGCCATTTGTGTTTCTCTGTAGAATGTAGTGATAAAATAAGTACTTGAAGTTGAGTTAGGGTAATTGAGGTTAACTTGTAAAGGAAGTCATGTGTGGATCCTGGATAAGGATTTCAGTCAGATCCCTAAGTGCCCCTTCTATAGTGATAAGAGAGAGCACTTGTCAGCGTGCATTTCTTTACTTCTGGTACCTCTCCTCTTAAAAAGAACTAGAAAAAAAATAAAGTTCTCTGCTCCTGCCTGTGGTGGAAATTTGTTGCTCAGGAACTCAGCCTCTCTTTAGAGAGGCTCTTGGGTAATCAGTATGCAAATGCTTGGACCATGTGGGTGCGCCTGATTTTTCCTTTGAGGTGGAGGAGCAACTGGTAGGTGATTAAAGTAGACACTGATCAGGGACCAGGGACAGGTAATGTGCATCCAGGAGGAGACCAATAAAACCACCCAATCAGTCTCTCATTCCATGGTGACAGTTCACTACGTGGGTGAAAGTTTGTGCTAAGAGTAACAATTGTAAATAATTTCTTTATAACAAATGTTTGCTAAATTCAGATTTGATTGCTGTTAGGCTAACCCCTAAGAACAAACAAAAATAACTATGTTTGAAGGAACTTGAGACTTAGTTGATGAGAAGGAAAGTTACATATACAAATATGTAAATGCCTGTGCAATACAAATTCAAAGTGGAGAATGTATCCAACATAAGTGCTGGACACGTTCAAAGAATATTTTCTGGCAGCACGAACATGTTTTTAGCTAGATTAGCTCCTTTTAGGAAATAATGAAATGAAACCTCCACGTGTGTTGGTCTTTCTTAGGTGGTCTGGATGAGGCTCTCTATAATGTTATAGCTATGGCCCGGGAGCAAGAAATCCCTTTTGTGTTTGCCCTGGGAAGGAAGGCTCTGGGGCGCTGTGTGAACAAGCTGGTTCCTGTCAGCGTAGTGGGAATCTTCAACTACTCTGGCGCTGAGGTAAGAATTGAGGGACATGCTGTCATTCTCCGGGCAGGAGTGGCACAACCTCTGTTGACAATGCCAGAACCTTTAAAGGAAGGAGCTGACAAAGAATGAAAGGAAGTTCTGGAGCGTTAAATTTCTTTTTTAGTGGTGAATATGTTAACAGGGGTTAATCCTGAAGCAAAATTTTTTTAGGAACTAAAAAGATGTTTAGTTTCCATTTCTGAAAAAGCAGTTTTCTCTTCTGGACTTTGTAGTACTTGATGATTTATTTAAAATGGCTGGCTGATAACATGAAATAATTTTTTTCAGTGTCTGTCAAGAGAGAAAAGATTAATTGAAGAAATTGTCCTCTTCTTAGATGGGTGCTGACAAAATGAAAAAATGAAATAGCAGTGACTCAATTCTATAATCCTGGCTTCTCAAGAGACTGAGATCTGAGGATCCCAGTTCAAAGCCAGCCTGGGCAGGAAAGTTTTTGAAACTCTTAGCTCCAATTAAACACCAAAAATGCTGGAAGTGGATTCAAGTGGAAGAGTGTTAGCCTTGAGTGGAAAAGCTAAGGGATAGAGCACTAACTCCCTGAGTTGAAGTAACTAGGATTATAGGCATGAACCACTAGCACCTCGCTAAAATTCTTTATATTATATAAATAACCCCTAGAAGTTGTTATTGTCTTGTTCATCCTTCTGTAACACTATATAAATACTGCCATTTTATTGAACATTAAATATACTTTATTCACCCGTCATTTTACTGTAATTTTTATCCCATTCAAATTTAGTTTCATCAATGGAGGAAGTCTGGTTATTTAGCTCCATGCTGTATTTCCAGGTTCTGGGTTCTGATTTTATCATTTGCCTTTGACCCTGTAACCATGCTTGCCTATTTTGTATCTTCATTGGCTTCGAGGCCCTAGTAGATATTTATACAACATCACTGACTTCCTTTTGGCCTTTTTTTGGGGGGGGGGGGGGCGGGGGGGTCTGGTCGTGGGGCCTGAACTCTGGGCCTGGGTGCTGTCCCTCAGCTCTTCAGCTCAAGGCTAGCACTTTACCACTTGAGCCACAGCGCCACTTCCGGCTTTTTTCTTATGTGGTTCTGAGGAATCAAACCCAGGGCCTCATGCATGCAAGGGAAGCGCTCTTCCACTGAGCCACCTTCCCAGCCCCTGGCCTATTCAATTCTTCCAACAGGCAGACACTACAGGCCCCTAAATAATAAGCCTTTTACTTTTCTGTACAAATAGGGCAAAGCATGCCCTATTTCACCCCTCAGATTATACATTTTTCAAATCCCATACCAATGCCATCTTCCTTCATGAATTCTTCAGTGATGCCCAGAAATTAAAGCCATAACACTTTCATTTCTCAAAGCACTTAAAGTGCTATGCTTAGGACTACAGTGCCCTCTTGTCTTCCCTTCAGTTGTATAAAAGATTCCACAAGCCAGGCACCTGTGACTCATGCCTGTAATCCTAGCTACTCAAGGAGGCTGAGATCTGAGGATCATGTGTTGAAGGCAGCCCAGGCAGGAAACTATGAGACTCTTACCTCCTATAAACTCAGAAAAGCCAGAAGTGATGCTGTGGCTCAAGTGGTAGATAACCCTTACCTTGAGCAAAAGTAGCTCAGGGACAACATCCAGGCCCAGAGTTCAAGCCTCAGGATT
Source organism: Dipodomys spectabilis (assembly GCF_019054845.1). Classification (NCBI taxonomy): domain Eukaryota; kingdom Metazoa; phylum Chordata; class Mammalia; order Rodentia; family Heteromyidae; genus Dipodomys; species Dipodomys spectabilis. The sequence continues at coordinate 9,359,743 of NW_024870785.1, read as the reverse complement.
GGAAAAAAATAAAAAAAAGCAAAGGATTCCACAGAAGCAGGCGTGGGGATCCATCTTGCACCAGACTACAGGAGAGTGCAGTTGTTGAATTGACAGGCTGTATCACATTCAGTGTTAGAATCGAGAAGTGTCCCCAAATCATGTAAGTTACAGTGTATTTTGTAATTTAGATAACATTCGGGTTTTGTCCTGATTGGAAAGTGTATCTAACCTAAAACAGAAGCCTTTATCGCTAAAAATAAGAATAATAACGGACTGATGGAATTGCCGTGTTTCTAGAGCCTGTTTAACAAGTTAGTAGAGCTCACGGAGGAAGCCCGGAGAGCATATAAAGACATGGTTGCAGCCATGGAGCAGGAGCAGGCAGAGGAGGCCCTGAAGAATGTGAAGAAGGCACCACACCACATGGGACACTCCCGCAACCCATCTGCGGCCAGCGCCATTTCCTTCTGCAGTGTGATCTCAGAGCCCATCTCAGAAGTGAATGAGAAGGAATATGGTAAGTGGTCGCAAGTCATTATAAATGACGTTAAAGTGCTTAAATTTACTTGGTAAGTAGCTTTCCACCCTAACTTGTTACCCTTTTTAAGTCGTTTTTGACTTTTTTACTAGCATATATTGATTGATTTTTTTCATTTTTCAGGTTTTGCCCAAAAATTTGACATAAATTTACATTAAATATGTCCCTTAAAAATTAAAATTCTAGCTACTCGGGAGGCTTAGATCTAAGGATCGTGATTCAAAACTGGCCAGGGCAGGCAAGTCAAATAGAAGTGGAGCTGTGGCTTAAGTGGTAGTGCACTAGCTTTGAGCAAAAAAAGCTCAGGGGCAGTGCAGTACCCAGACCCTGAGTTCAAGCCCCAGGACCAGCACAAAAATAAATAATTAAAAATAAAATATTTGTGACTGAGAGTTTCTATGAGAAATTTCTGTGGAATTATCTTTCCAATGTTTCTTCCTTGTTAAGTCTGTGAATTATAATGTTACAAACAGTGCAAATTTGGATGGAGGAGACCTTGTGTTCATGAGGGAAGGAAGTGCATCTAGGAAGAGCCTGTTCTATTCCAAAGTATCTGTAGGAAAGAAAGGATTCTTTTCTGTATAAACCATGTGACCTGATTCAAAGTTTCCCAGATATGCTCTGTATCAATGTATAATCCATGAGTGGTAACCAAGTTGAATACACTCATGTGATTATTCACTACAACTTGATAAGAATGTACCTGGTCATACACTGGTGGCTATTCCTGTAATCTCAGCTACTCAGGAGGCTGAAATCTGAGGATCGAGGTTTAAAGCCAGCCATGGCAGGAATGTCTGTAAGACTCTTATCTGCAGTTAACTACCCAAAGGCCAGAAGCATGCTGTGTCTCAAGTGGTAGAGTGCTAACCCTGAGCCCTAAAGCTCAGGAACAGCACCCAGGGCCTGAGTTCAAGCCCCAGGAGAGAGAGAGAGGGAGAGAGAGAGAGAGAAACACACACACACACACACACGATACACCTATAAAATGCAAATAGTTGTAATTAAATACTTTCATTTTAAAAAATTAGCACAAAAAAAGAGGCAGAACTGAACTATATCTACTGATTCCTGGCATATTGGTGCTTGTCTAGTAGTTTGGTTCTAAACTGATTTTTTCTAGCATAAAAAAGTATTTCAAACTGTCACCAGGGTATTATGTATTATAACCTGTTTTTTTGCCCTGTAAAATTACTGAGTAAGTCCTGTCCCTGCAGGAGAACACAGTCTGTACTTAAAGAGAACCATCAGATACAGGGACAACCAAGCTCCCCTGCAGCCTCTCCATTCCATTTCCCTTGAGGAGACATGGCTAAACAGGTGCACCCATGCACCTGTAAAATCTCACATGCTTACATTTCTGATTTCATTGACAAAGCAATACCAAGAAGCAGTTAATTCAAAACTAAAACAAAAGGATGATGGGGAAAAGAAAAAAAGTTAACCTTGTAAGCCAAGTTATATATATTATAAAACAAATTTCCAGAGATGTTAGAAATTCATAGATGGATTCATTGCTTATACATAAAGGAAAACATCCGACCCAAAATTTAGGTGACATGCTCACCGAATGTGGTACAGACTCATGAAATCAGCACTATTTTGTTGGTTATTTGGCTCTGCCATGTGTGAGTGGTGTGCATGTTTAAGCTCAGTATAGTTCAGTGTGCCTGCCTGGTACCCCCCCCCCCCCCCCCCCCCACGCCAGTACCAGGGCTTGAACTCAAGACCTCATTCTCTGTCTTGGCTTTTCTGCTCGTGGCTGGCACTCTACCACTTGATCAATACCTCCATTTCAACCTTTTTTGATGGTTAATTGGAAATGGGGCTCTCGACTCTTCTGCCCAGGCTGTCTTCAAAGTATAGTTCTCAGATCTCAGTTGCTTGAGTAGCCAGGATCACAGATATGAGCCACCACCAGGCAAAGGCAAATACATCCATTTTCATGAGTGTATAGATGTTATGCATTCGTTTTTGTTGTCTTATTTCTTCACTTGGAGTGCACATTCTTTGAAAATTGATTTTTCCTTTACAACATTTAAACCAGTACTAGAATAAACTAAATCTGAAAATTTTCCAGTCAGTTACTGAGCCAAAATATTTCTGCAGTTTGGCGGCTTTTTAAGTTCCATGATTTGGAAACCGTATACTGGTTGTTAAAAATCTGCTTGCTATTTATAGAGACCAATTGGAGACATATGGTGGAAACTTCAGATGGACTGGAAACATCAGAAACAGAGAGAGAGGTCTCCTGTGAGCATAGCTCTTCTGAAAAACCCAGTAAGCCCTTAGGTGACACAGCTTCTGCTGGCAAGCAGCCACCATTGGTGGCTACAGGCAGCCCTACCTCAGCCACGAACCTGGGGAAGTCTGCCACAGGTGACCGAGAGGAGGGGAGGCCGGACGACCTGGAGTGGGCCTCCCAGCAGAGCACCGAGACTGGGTCTTTGGATGGCAGTTGCCGAGATCTTTTGAATTCCTCCATCACCAGCACCACCAGCACCCTTGTACCCGGCATGCTTGAGGAAGAGGAAGATGAAGAGGAGGAAGAAGAGGAAGATTATACTCACGAACCCATATCAGTAGAAGTCCAACTCAACAGTAGAATTGAGTCATGGGTCTCTGAGACCCAGAGGACGATGGAGACCCTCCAGCTTGGGAAAACCCTTACTGGTTCTGAGGAAGACCACGTAGAGCAGAATGGAGAAGAGGAAGCAGAAGGGCCCGAGGTTTCAGAAGCAGGGATGGATGGTGACACATGGACTCCTGACCTGCAGGCCGGTCCTGAGCAGCCAAAGCCCAGCAACGGCAGCTCCGTGAACAAAGAGCGCTCTGATTCCACACCTCCACCCCAAAACATGTGACTCAGGAAATGGGACCACCGTGCTCTGTCTCCAGCTGGGTGAGGGTGGCAGCTATAACCCTCGATGCTTCATCTCACCATTTTGCTCTGCCCTACAGTTATTCTATGTGTTTAATGCCCAACATTTTTGTTTTTAGCTTTTACCTGTTATAATCTGTAGCTTAGATTTTAATTAGCATCTAAATGTCTAAGAATTGTGTGGGAAGTTCAGATTTGTTTCAATTTACTTTGTTGTGAAAAATGATTAAAGAAAGAAGATCACATTCTAATGGAAATAGTTCTTAAGTAATGATTTAAGGTCATTTTTTAAACTAAAGATCAAGGATCTAAGGATAAAGCAGCTATACCAATGTTTCCTTTGAAACCTGTAACCCCTTCATTCTAATTTGTTGAATCAAGAAATAGTTTAGGCTTTTAAAAAAAAAAAAGAGCTAGAGGTAGGACCAGAAGTCCACGAAGTATATATTATGTTAAAAAAAAATTCATGCAGCTTTTATTTGGTGATCATTGTACTCCGTTAAGGTTGGGATGGGCTAAAACAGAACTTAGGCAAGTGATAGAGCCAGCCACCATGCCAGAGTAGAGCTGCTGGCCTCATTTGTGGGAAGCAATGGAGGTTATCTCTAATAGCGAGCAGTTACCATGATGGAACCCACCGGGTTCTGTCTTGTATTTGCTTCTTACTTACCTCAGGAATGCTCTTGTACATAGTCTTATTTCCATAAAACTAGGCAGGTTTTTGACAGGTGAATAACTATAACTGATTATATGCACTTACATGTAAAACTATCCCGAAACAGTTATTCGGGTATGGTTGGTCTTCCTTGCTTCCAGTTTAGGACCCTCTTAATTTGAGATAGGGATTTGTTTGGATATCCAAACTTACCCTGAGTGTAAACCATTTCATCTTAAAAAACAAACATACAAAAACACCAAACATTTCATACCTGTCCCTGAGCAATTTCCACCCACCGTAGTTGCTGACAGGAAGTCAGGGAAAGGCATTTTGCACAACTTGTAACACATTCTGCCGAGGCTTAGAGGAGAAAGTCTTTAGAAAAAAAGAGAAAATTGTAGTAATTGTGCTGAACCTATTAGATGATATAGAGTATATAGATATATGCAGGAATTAATTTTTTATTCACTGTTATTTATCTCTGCCCTTCTCTAGGAATGTGTGTACTTGCTTGGGAGAAATTAAACATAACGAGCTAAAGTGTTATATTTGCCAGTCAGGCTCCAGTGGGGGAATTGCAAATTACCCATTCTTCCCTCTTCCTTCCACCTCTTCCATCTCCACTGGCCAGTGTTCTCATTCACCATCCTCTTCCCACTGAGAAGCTCCCCTAAGCAGACACAGACAGAGGAGGGAAGAAGTAGTTCCCTGCCCTCCTAGCTATATGTGGCAGGGCTTTGCCTCACAGAGGCAGAAGAGAAGAGTTGGGAATATCCTTTACTGAATTCCCAAGGACTCTGTGCTAGTTTGAGTTTTTTTTTACAGTGCTGGCACTTAACTACTGGAGAGATTAGACTTTTGGTTGATGATGGATGTGAATTGTGAAAGTGTAGGAGCATCACTGTATAGAAAATGTCAAACCTGTCAACTGTCTTAGTGTGCAGAAAGGGGACATGATTGTAGTGTCCTGTCTAAATGATTCTCCAGTATAGACTTAAAGTCACTAATCACCGACACCTAAAACACAGCAGGTAAGGAATGAAGCCTTCAATATCGTAATCATGCATTGATCCCTGGCCGATCTTACTGTCTCTAAACTTGTTTAAGGAAATGATAGAGGTTTTGAACTACTGACAATCCTAGGAGTGATTTGGAAAACTTTTCATACTTTTTAAGGTATTCATTTCCTTTCCTCAGTGTCGGTGATTCACACAACTCTTGATCTTGAGTTAATAGGTTTTCAAAGGTTTCTTATATTTTATATATCTTCTAAACATGAATTGTCATTTTAGATTTTTGACATTTGTATCAAAAGAGAAGCTGAGGAGATCTTAGAACATCAGGAACTTAGTTTTGCTATCAACTTCTGATGTGTTTGATTATGTTTGATAAATGCTCTTCATGTCTAGTACCTCCTCTGGCAGCAGATTCAAGGGACCAGATTCATTGGCCTTTGTTATATGAAATGGTCACTTCTAGAGGACAACCCAAGACTTATTAAAGGAAATGCTCCTATTACACTGAGAGTATCCTTAAGTATATATCGATATGTTTACCATTTGTTTTAGTAAATTTTGGAACTTGCGTATTTTGAACTGCAGGCTGTATGAGAAGTGGGACAGGCTTGGTTAGGTTTGTCTTAGGTCTCTTTTGGTTTGGAAGTGCTTGTGGTTCACTCCTTGGAGACTTAAGAGGAAGGATTCATCAGTGCAGAAAATGAAACCAGTGATGTCTTTCTTAGCATAGAGAAGCTATTTCAATACAGACCAGTATGACCTACAGTGTGGGTTCCATTCCTCCTCAAGTTAGACGTCTGCTTCAGAAAGACAGTTTGCTATGACTTCTCAGAATTAATTTCAGGTTTGACTGGTTGTAAATGATGTAATCTAATTTCTTTTGACTAAACATGGAGAAAAATAACGTGTTACACATAGAAAAGTTTTTACAGGCTTTGACTGGAGGTCATTTTTTGCAGAGATGGTATTTTATATGCTTCCAGTATTTGGAAAAGAGCTAGTCAAGAGGAATTCACATAGTTTCAATATTGATAATTTAATATCTAAATAATGTAGTTGTCTGATTTCTTAATAAGCTGGGGGAGGTGGGAGGGGTGGGAATTATAATGTGCAAATGAATAGCAGTCTCTACATTCATTTCCAACTTAACATAAAACCGCTAATCGTAACACATTGTTACTTTAATATATGTATAAAGAAGTATTACCGTTTGTAAAGCTGTTTGCTTAAACAAATCTTATCATGTAAGTATTTTCTGTACATTGTGCCAACAGATGAGGACACAAATCTGCTAAAAACAAAAACAACTTATCTTCTTTTTGATTTTAAATTTTCTTCTCTGAAATAATTTATTTACAGACACCTCCCTGTCCTTACAACCAGTAACCTCACAGGAATCAGCCAGGCTGTTCGCCTGTGAAATCTGAATTCTTAATCAGTGATAAAGATCGAAACTCTGTTGGCACATCACACCTTAAAAGTATTTGTATTATTTTGTAATTTAATTTCTAAATATACCACACAAATTTATAACTTAATGTTTTAATTGTAATGCTCTAATAAAAACTAGCGAAATTAATACGAGTTACAAACATGAGTGTTTCATCTTATTCTTTTGCTGAATGAAGGGTGATTGTTATATCACGTTTGGTTTGTAACCATCTTTTGCATTATGTAAATACTAGTGGGGATTCTTCTATACTAATAAAATTATTGGAACATAGTCTATCTTTTCAGAATAGATGTTTGAATTGCCCACCATGTAAGACAGAGGGAAAAAGAAAGGTTTAGCTCTTGGTACCCCACAGTGCTCATATAGGTTAGCCAAAGGAAGGAGTTGTTCAGAGGAATCTCCATCTAGGGATGGTGGTGTATTCTCTAGCATAGTCTTGCACATCTTACCAGACCATCCTGGATTGGAAGGCTCTGTAGAGTACTCTTTTCTACTGCATGCTGTGTACTCTGTACTTGATAGTTGTTTCTAGCCACTCAGTCCTCACAACAGCCCCCAAAGGCAGATGCCATTGCTACTTCTCACTTTACAGGTGAGAAAACTTGTGGACACGTCACCTAGCTTGTTCAAGAACCCACAGTAGTAAGTGGCAGACCTGGGATTCATACTTAGTCCCATTACACACCCATGCTTTTAACCAGGGATTGGGGCGGGGTCCTGGGTACAAACTCAACATACGTCTGTCATCTCCAGGTGTCTGCTGCTGCATAGAACTTGAGGTGTGAATGGACTGCCTTCGGGACCGCTCTTGTCAGCTTTGCCTGATTGCTCTCTCCCTATCATAGTCCCAGACAGTATTTGCACCACTCCTGCCTGCCTTTCTTTTCCAGTAGTAGTTTCTCTAGCTGGCCAGAAGAGGGTGTGCATAGCACCTGAAAACCTACTACATAGTAGTAACGTCTGAGTAGAAGGAAGTACCTTAAACTCAAGGCCTTGTCATAAAGGGTGCTTAGTCTCCGTCTCTGCTCTGAACCATGCTCACAGATACCATTTCATTTTTGCAAGACCATTAAACGGTATTTGGACTCCTTTTGTGAGAGCACAGACCTACGATCCCAGCTGCTCAGAGCTGGAGGTAAGAAAATCCAAAGGCCTCAGATCTTGAGCACAGAGAGGCCCAAGGACAGTGACCAGGCCCTCAATTCAAGCCCCAGGACTGGCAAAACAAAACCTTTTGGACTGGGAATGTGGCTTAGTGCTAGAGTGCTTGCCTAGCATGCATGAAGCCCTGAGTTTGATTCCTCAGTACCACATAAACAGAAAAGGCCAGGAGTGGTGCTGTGACTCAAGTGGTAGAGTTCAGGCCTTGAGCACAGAGAATCCAAAGACCCAATAGAGCGAAAACATGAGACCCTACTTGAGAAAACTAAAAGCAAAATGACAGAGGGCGTGGCTTACCTACTTTTTAGAGTGCCTGCCTGGGAAACTTAAAGCCCTAACTGCATGCAGTATTTAAGGAAAGAAATGTTGAGTTGTTACATAGGACATACCTCAACTTTTTCAGCAGTTCCATCAATGTTTTAGTCTTAACCTTCCTACGTTGCTGACACGAAGTATGATAGTTGGTTTACTGTGTAACGAACACAAGTGTCTGGATGGGTTGCAGAGCCAAAGCATGGGCAAGTTATAACTCCCACAGCGCAAAGTTGGGGTTGGGAGATGTTGCTGGGTTCCTGTATTCCTCTCCATCTTGCCATATTGACTGCATTTGCCAGCCCCAGGCAAAGCAAAAGGAGTTGTTTTCTGTAGCAGAAATGGTTAGTAGCTCATCAGGTGGCTTTAGCCTGGAAGCAGAGGTTTGGCACAAGCAAGCATGAAGTGTACGAGCATTGGAGCTTTCAGTCGAGTGTGGAGCTCTTGGACAACCGTAGAGGAGCCAAACAGAATGGAATTGTGGCTTGGTGAGCTATGCCTTATGCTTTTAGAGGTTAGTGTAATACTTTGTTGTCTGGGAGTACTAGGGCTTGAGCTTGGGATCCTGAACCTGCTAGGCAGGCATGCCAGCACTGAGCTAGGCCCCCAGCTCTGCAGTAGTATAGGTTTCTGTGGAAGGAAGGAAAGCTTCATCTCAGAAGGACCAGCCACAGACATGGCCTTGAGTTACCCCAAAGGAACAGGTTCTGACCACAGGTGCTCTAGGATGGGGCTTGGATTTGAGGTAGTGTCAGTCAAGCCTGTGTCTGCCAAGGGAAGGTGACATCAACAAGGTGGCACCTAGTTAGGTGGGCACCTTCTCCAGGTCATTGTTATTTTCCTTTGATAATATCCTTTTGTAAACCCTCAACTTGAGGACAATGAATTTACTGTTAAAAAAAAAAATCTTGCCCAGTACTGCTGGCTCCCATCTGTAATCCCAGTTATTCAGGAGGCTGTGATCTGAGAGCTGCAGTTCAAAGCCAGCACCAGGCAGGAAAGTCTGTGAGACTCTTACCTCCAATGAGCCACCAGAAAAATGGAGGTGGCGCTGTGACTCAAGTGGTAGAGCGCTAGCCTTGAGCAGAAAAGCTTGGGGACAGCGCCCAGGCACTGAGTTCAAACCCCACAACCAAAAAATAAATTTAAAAAAAAGTCTTAATGGTGGTAGGGGTTGAGCCAGGGCCTGGTACTTGTTAAGCAGGTACCCTTTCCCTTGAGCTCTGCCTCCAGCTCTTTGCGTTTAGTTTTTCCTGTAAAGTCTCTGTTTTGCCCTGGCCAGCCTTGGACCATGATCCTCCTATATATGTCTCCATCATAGACTGAATTGCAGATTTGCATTAACATCAGATCCAGCGTATTTGCTGAGGTGTAGGGGGGCTCTCTTTTTCTTTCTTTTTTCTCCCTATTTCTTTTTTACTTAGGCTGGCCTCCCTGTCCACCTCCATAGTAGCTGGGATGGCAGCTTGAGTCACTGTACCTGACCCATGAAATTTAAATAGTTAATTTCATTTGTTATCTGTGGTTTAAAAGAATGAGAAGAAAAAAAATGAGAGCAAAGGTGGAAAATACAGGTTTTTCCATCACTTTGCTCAGGGGCCGTGCTATTTTCTGTACAGTTCTAATTTGGGTATATGGGCTGCTGAAGCATGCATTAACTATTCAATTTTTACTTTTTTTTCCCTCCAATATTGGGGCTACACCTATTTATTTATTTATGGCAGTACTGCAAGGCCTCATGCTTGCTCAGTTTGCTCGTTTGTCTAGTGCTCTACTACTTGAGCAGTGCTTCCAGCCCAGCTTTTTGGTGTAGAGTTTTTTTTTTTTTGGGGGGGGGGTCTGGTCGTGGGGCCTGAACTCTGGGCCTGGGTGCTGTCCCTCAGCTGTTCAGCTCAAGGCTAGCCCTCTACCTCTTGAGCCACAGCGCCACTTCCGGCTTTTGGCTTTTTGCCTTTTGCTTATGTGGTGCTGAGGAATCGAACCCAGGGCCTCAGGCATGCAAGGCAAGCGCTCTACCACTGAGCCACCTTCCCAGCCCCTGGTGTAGAGTTTTTTATACTGGAAATACTGAATCATCATGCATTTGGGTAGCAAGAACACAACTGTTTCCCTAGTGGCTTCCCAAAGTCTGCACTAGTTCACTTTCAGTACACAGACGAAGAAAATTAGTGGTAGGCAGAAATAAAAGCCAGGCTCCATCCCCACCTTCATAAATTCAAGTAATTACTGTCTTTTCAACAGCAAAGAACCACACATTTTTGCCTTTACACAAACTAGAAGCTGTCTCCCTTCACCTTCGCTGGTCTAAACTTCCTGTCCAGCAGAGAAACCTGGGGTCCGCCTATAATTCTTCCATCTGCTCCTTAGCTAGGGCAAGTGCTTTCATCATCACAGAAAGATGGGAAATTGTGTCTGCAACCCACTTAACTTGGTTTCCTTAGCAACAAGGGCACAGTATTTAAAGTGACAGCATCCCTTGTGCAGAATAGAAATTGAATAAGCTTGACCATGATGCCTCCGGTCTGCCCACGTCTGTGTTACTCCTTTGGATACTTCTTTACCTGGCTTTTCATGGTAGCAAACCTCTAAACAGACAACTATTCTCACAAAAGCTCTACACCTGCATAGGGGCCAACCTCACCTCTGCCAGTTACAGTGGCCCTAATCAATCCCCAGTCCATGGAAATACTAAGCTAACTCTCTTTCAGTGCCAGTGTCTGACAACAATTTTTTATATCTGTGTGATTTTTGTAGCAATTTACCTAAATGGCTAGCAATTTCCATCTGAGCAAAGCCATTCACAACAATGAAGCTACTTCAGACATTTAGAAAAAAAATGCATTAAGAAAAGAAAATTTACCCACTGAGAAGATCTAAACTCGGGGCTTCATGTAAGGTACTTTACCAGTTGAGCTACTGCTCCACTTGTGGTTTTTGCTAGTTAATTGGCGATAATGAGTCTTTTCTGCCCAGGCTGGCTTTGAACCCTGATCCTCAGATATCAGTCTCCTGAGTAGGTAGGATTACAGGCATGAGCCACCCGTGTCCTGCAATATATTTGGAAAGTTTTTCACATTAACACTGCTCTTCCTCTAATAGCACCCTGAGTCAAACCAAATCGCTTTTCACACTGTTCTCTATAACACAAGTAATGAAATGAACAAGATTGAAATACTGGAAAACGTACCCAAAGGAAACACGGTACACCAAATGAGTGTGTGCTGTTGTGAAGATGGTATCAGTAGACTTGCTCAGTGCAAGTCTTTCGATTTGTACAAACTTTAAATTTGGGCAAATCACAAGCAAGTGAATCAATAAAACAAGATGTGCCTGTCACTGCTTCAGTGACTTCAGGACTTAGGCACCTTGGGTCCTTCAGTTCTTATCAGCCTTTTTTTAATGGCCTATTAGATAGTGTCATATATGTGGCAATCAAGTTCGTTTGTTTGTTGTCAGTCATGGGGGCTGAACTCTGGGCCTGGGCGCTGTCCCTCAGCTCTTCAGCTCAAGGCTAGCGCCCTACCTACCACTTGAGCCACAGCACCACTTCAGGCTTTTTTCTGCTTATGTGGTGCTGAGGAATTGAACCCAGAGCCTCGTTTATGCGAGACAAGCGCTCTACCACTGAGCCAACTTCCCAGCCTGGCAATCAAGTTCTTTAAATCTTTATGTCTCCATCCAGTTGCCCCAAGAGTTTTTGTTTTGTTTTTTTGTTTGGGGTTGTTGTTGTTGTTTGGAGGGGCGTGGGGCTTAAACTCAAGGCCTGGGCACTGTCCCTGAGCTTTTGTGCTCAAGGACAGCACTCTACCACTTTGAGCCACAGTGCTACTTTGAAGTCGTCGTTATTTTTTTATTGTCCATGGAGCAAGTGTTCGGATATAGACACATGTTTCCTTCATCTTCTAGTGATGGGCATTCATGAAGTCACAGAGCGTTGGGGAGTAAATGAAGCAATCATGAGGTAAGATTGGGTGGTTGTACAGACAAGCCTGAGAGGCATGCCATGGTGGTGGTCAGGCAGTATTTAGGTGAGCCGATGGGAAAGGCCCACCATGAGCTGCACCTGGGTGTCACGTCGCCTTACAGAATAGCATGAAAAGCAGTTTGGTTTGACTCGCTATGCTGTTAGAGGAAGGGCAATGTTGATGTGAAGCAAAACTTTCCAAATACATTGCAGTACACTGGTGGCTCATGCCACAGAATCCTAGCTACTCAGGAGACTGACAGCTGAGGATCAGGATTCAAAGTCAGCCTGGGCTGGAAAGTCTATGAGACTCCTGATCTCCAATTAACTAGCAAAAAGCCACAAGTGGAGCAGTGGCTCGACTGGTTAAGTACTATCCTTGAGCAGAAAAGCTCGAGGGCTGAGATCTGAGGATCACAGTTCAAAGCCAGCCCGGGCAGGAAAGTCCGTGTGAGACTCTTATCTCCAATAACCCACTAGAAAACCAGAAGTGGTGCTGTGGTTTAAGCAGTAGAGCGCCCACCTTGAGCTGAAGAGTGCAGAGACAGCGCCCAGGCCCACTACTGACAAAAAAAAAAAAAGAGAAGAAGAAAGAAAAAAAAGCTCAAAGGACAATGGCTAGGTCCTAAGTTCAAGTCCCAATACTGGCCCGTGCACACACACACACACACACACACACACACTTCCCCCCAAAAAAGACTTTTCCAAATATGAAACAATCCTGAGAAGCTGTTTACTTTTTAAATCCCCTTATCTCTTTGTCAGTTCCTTTCTTGGCTCAAATCTTTCACTCATGACTAACTTAGGTGCCTTTTTTCATTCAGGCTGTTGTCAGTTTTTGTTTTGTTTTGTTTTTTTTCCAGTTGGTCATGGGGCTTGAACTCTGGGCCTGGGCGCTGTCCCTCAGCTCTTCATCTCAAGGCTAGCTCTACTTCTTGAGCCACAGCGCCACTTCCGGTTTTCTAGTGGTTAATTGGAGATAAGAGTCTCACGGACTTTGCTGCCTGAGCTGGCTTTGAACCGTGATCCTCAGATCTCAGCCTCCTGAGTAGCTAGGATTACAGGTGTGAGCCACCGGCGCCTGGCCCCTGTCAGTTTTTTTAATGTGAAAAATGATTGTGTTCCCCTCTTTGTAAGGTTGGCTTTCAAGCTCAGAATTAAATTGGCAGTCTACTAGCCAGTTTACTTGTCCTTCTGTCAAATACTTTATATTCTAGTCACTGCTGCTTTCTTCCTTCTGGTGTCTTTCCTTCACTTGGTTCTTTTATTTATTTTGTAAATTAATGCTTGAATACATTCTGGTAAAAGATGAAAAGGACTGCCAGATGTCGGAGTCTCCTGCCTATAATCTTAACTACTCAGGAGGCTGAGATCTAAGGATGTTGGTTTGAAGCCAGCCTAGGTAGGAAAGTCTGTGAGACTCTTATCTTCAATTAACGACCAAAAAGCCTGAAGTAGAGCTTTGGCTCAAGTGGTAGAGCACTAGCTTTGAGCAAAAAAGCTAAGGGACAGCACTCTGGCCCTGAGTGCAAGCCCCCTTACCAATAAAGAGAAAAAAGTTTTGAAAGAACTCAGAATTAGACAAAGTAAAATTTAAAAAATATTCATGTTCATATATGTTCATAAATATGTTGTAGTACTCTTAGACCTCAAACCCATTTGAACAATATTAGGAACAATGCAGTTTGTGAAATCATGAACAAGTATTTGAAAGCTTACTCGTGGGGCTAGGCATTTTTCATGTTTCTTCTTTCCCATTTAATAAGGCAGATATCACACGCCTGTTTTGGAAAGCAGACAATTGGTTGAAGGAAGTTAAAATGGCAAAGCTTGAATGAAACTCAGATGTGTGATTCTGCATGTTAGTGCAGGTATTAGGGTGTGTGTGTGTGTGTGTGTGTGTGTGTGTGTGTGTGTGTGTCGTGATTCTGCATGTTAGTGCAGGTATTAGGGTGTGTGTGTGTGTGTGTGTGTGTGTGTGTGTCTTGGAGGGGTGAAGGGAGGCCTTCCAGCCATTTTTACCTGCTTCTCTTCCTCCAGGAAGGCTTGGCCAGAGGGTGTACCATTGGACTTAAATGACTCTCAGCTAGCAGGCAAGCATATTTCTATTTTTATCTGAATTCCCAGCATCTTGGGGAAAGAACTTGGCTTCTTCTTACCCACCAGACCCTTGAGGAGGGAGGAGAGCCTTCAGGCTCCTCTGTAACCTTCCTTTGACTTGCATTCTAAAGACAAAGGTGAACTTGAGAGCTGGAGAGACACAGCTTTTCTTTATGCTTCCCCCAGGCCCTGGGGCCTGCTTCTCGGCAGCACTGAGGCCCTTTTGTCCTAGCAGGGGACCTGTGGCCTGACTGCCCACACTGTTCGGGCGCTGTAGCTGCGCCCGCTGCCCCTCCCCGAGCGTCTCTGGGCCTGAAGAAGAGCTTTGGAGTTGCACGAACGCACACTGGCCCTTTTCTTCTCCCGGCGCCTGTCGCTTTGATGCTGCGCGCCTGGCAGCCGGGTACTCCGAGGCTCTTTTCCAGGGAGGCCGTGCGAAAGCCCAGAACTGTGCTCTCCCTGCCCTAGGGCCTGGGCTTCTTGAGAGAAAGCCAAGGTCACGGTCAAGGTCACAGTCCTGGTCAGGACTACGCACAGCTGAGAGCCGGCGCTGCAGTTCCGCGTGCCGCCGGCAGGGTGCGCTGTGGAGAGCCTCACCCAGCCGCGCCGGGTCCTCTTGCTTAAGGGATCTGTGCAAGAGTATTTTTCTTTCTTTGGCTGTCTGTCTCCCTTTTTTCCCTTCCTTTTTCCCTTTCCTTCTTTCGTTCTTTCTTCTTCTAAATTAAAATCTTACCGTACAAAAATTGTAAGGATGGAGGAAAGCGGAAAGAGTGGTATAATGGAGGCTCACACACCTTTTATCTAGAGCCTGCAATTAATTAGCTATTTGTATGGTAAGATATAGCTATAAGGAGTGTGTGTGTGTGTGTGTGTGTGTGTGTGTGTGTGTGAGAGAGAGAGAGAGAGAAAGAGAGAGAGTGTCTAAAAGTCTACCATTTCACCATTTGTTCAATCACAGATATTTGTGCAATATGCTGTAATAGTACAATAACAGATCTGTAGTTACATAGGGAAAATGGGAGTTTTGCTATATGCAAAAAAAAAAGGTAGAAACTGCATGTGCAATATTGTGTGTGTGTGTGTGTGTGTGTGTGTGTGTGTGTGTGTGTGCCACTACTGGAGATTCAACTCAGGGCCTGTCCCTTAGCTTTTTTGGTCAAGGCTAGCACTCTACTACCTGAGCCACAGCTCCACTTCCAGGTTTTTGTTTTTTAATTGTGAAAATACTGTACAGAGGGGTTACAATTACATGGGCAAGAAGATGAGTACATTTCTTATCAAGCATTGTAGCCTCCTCCTTTGTTTCCCCTTCCCATCCCATCCTCCCCCCACCCTTCTACTCAACCCTCCTCCCCTCCCACCAAAGTTGTAAAGTTCGTTTTGGACATACGACTTGTACATATCATTGTTGCAATGGATCCACCTGTATCCCTATTTAAATGATTTGTTTTTTCCCTTCCCCTTCACAAATTCACTTCCAGGACTGGGGGCGGGGGGGGGGGTCCAGTCATGGGGTCTGAACTCTGGGCCTGGGCACTGTCCCTCAGCTCTTCAGCTCAAGGCTAGCGCTCTGCTCTACCACTTGAGCCACAGCACCACTTCAGCTTTTTTCTTTTTGCTTATGTGGTGCTGAGGAATCAAACCCAGGGCCTCATGCATGCAAGGCAAGTGCCACCTTCCCAGCCCCACTTCCAGGATTTTTGCGGGGTTCACTGGAGCCAAGAGTCTCTTATTAGACTTTCCTCCCCATTAATTTCAAACAAAGATCCTTGGATCTCAGCTTCCTAAATAGTTAAGATTATAGACATAGCTAGAATTGCAAAAGTGTCTCACTGGATAGAACCTTCAAAGTCCACATTTCTATACTAATAGTCCACTCAAGGAACTCTAGGCATCATCATCATCATCATCATCAGAATTCCCAGACATTACCTGTTACCCAATTTCAAAGCCACTCTCCATTTTAGAGCATCCAGTTCCTGGTGCTAAAATCTGTCCTGTGTTCTGTTGGCACTGTAGCTAACTACTACTGACTTTAGCTTGAACAACGCAACTGTATCACTTTACTACTGTATAGATTGCAGCAGAAGTCTTACAGGTAGTCTCATCAAGCTGAAACCAAGTGTTGGCAGGGCTGTTTTGCTCACTGGAGGTTCTAGGGAAAGATCTAGTTGCTAACAGTATTCAGTTCCTTACAGCTGCCTCCTCCATGACTGGTAATGAACCGAGGGCTCTTCTTGGTTTCCTGGAATCTTGTCCCTCTCTGTTCTCTAGGCAGGTTATAGCCGGTAAATCTTCTCATGGTCAAGTCCTCCTACTTTATTGTTTCAGTCTCAAATCACCTAGCTCTTAAAACAGCTGGGAAGTGAACCCTGCTTTGAAAAACTCCTGTGTTTCTATTTTGGACCATTTACATAATTCCCTCATTTCAAGGTGTGTAATCAGAATCACATCTGCGGTTACTTTTGTGATGTTCCTGGGATTAGGGTGTGGACCACTCTGGAGCCTTTAATCTGCCTTTCCTACTGAGAGCATCTAGATTTGAACTTGGGGCTGTCCTGACTGTATTTGGACTTTCCCTACTAGTCTCTGTAATTACCTCTCATAACTAGACTTCTCTCTCATGCCACAGAGGCCTGGCTTATGTCAGAGGCCTGTTCTTGCAATTGCATTTGGTATTAAGATAGTAATGCTGTGGGGCTGGGAAGGTGGCTTAGTGGTAGAGTACTTACCTAGTATCCAATTTACCACCAAAAAGCCAGAAGCAGAGCTGTGGCTCTAGTAGAAGAGCATCAACTTTGAAAAAAGAAAAAAAAGCCAAGCAAGAGTGTGAGGTCCCAAGTTCAAGCCCTAATACTAGCACAAATGCATACACTCAAAAGTAACAAAGAGGATGGCTAATTGCAGCTTGAGCTGCTTAACTTAGTTATAGATTTCTTTTTCTCACAGGACAGTACATCTCAGCTGTTTACTGGTTTTAGTTCTTGGATTCATTGGTGTCAAATCATTGGTTGGATCTGGTCTTTCCTTCTCACCTTGTTGCAATATGGCTGCCAAAACTCCAGCCATCAATCACACCCACACTTAAGACAGAAGATATGAGGAAAATGAGTCACTATTCAGATTCTCCCATTAGGACAATGGCTTGACCAGTCTATCACTCCAGTTTTAGTCTTTATAGGTCTCTGACCTTGCCTTTTTCTCACTGGCCAATTCACATTAGAATTATGATCCTGCTGATGAATCACAAATCTCTTGAAATTGTCTCTGACTGCTTCTCTAACACCCACTCACTCCACCTGTACTGGACATTGATGAAAATGAGCTAAACAACTCAAGGGCTGTGATGGGAGGGAAGAAATGAGAGAGAAAGAGGGAACAGCTGATACTAAGCCAAAGGAAAGAAAAATACATGGCACCTGATTTGGAAGAAATAGTCTTATTGTTAAAGTTCATAGGTTCATAAACATTAAGATGAGGATGATTATCATTGTGAAGGTTAAAATGTGTTTGTAATCTGCCACAGTCTTGTGAAACTTACGTAGTCACTTAGTCTCAAAGAAATATTTGGAGCCAGGCGCCAGTGGCTCACTCCTAGAATCCTAGCTACTAAGGAGGCTGAGATCTGAGGGTCATGGTTCAAAGCCAGCCCGGGCAGGAAAGCCTGTGAGACTCTTATCTCCAATAAATAACCAGAAAACCAAAAGTGGTGCTGTGGCTCAAGCGGTAGAGCGCTCGCCTTGAGCTGAAGAGCACAGGGACAGAGCCCAAGCCCAGAGTTCAAGCCCCATGACCGACCAAAATAAAGAAAAGAAATATTTGGGAATTTTTTTTTTCCCCGCACTAGGGTTTGAACTCAGGGCAGAGCCTCACACTTGCTTAGCTGGTGTTCTACCACTTGAACCATGCCTCCTGTCAGGCCTTTTGCTGGTTATTTTAGAGAAGAATTTGCAGACTTTTCTGCTCTAGACTGGCTTCAAACCTCAGTCCTCAAAATGTCCACCTGAGTAGTTAGGATTACAGGCGTGAGCCTGGCAGCATTCCTTCTTATGAGATATTCCTGACTCCAGGGGTTGGCAGCAGCCGGGGTACATTGCCTGCCATTCTTGCTGCTGGACAGTAGAAGCCCCAGAGATTACATCGGTTCCATTTTGGGTAGGCAGTGATAAGTTCCTGTTGGGACAATACCTGTTTTCCCATAGACCAGTTTTCAACTGTGTGTGTGTGTGTGTGTGTGTGTGTGTGTGTGTGCATACGCACAGAGATAAAAGGGGAAATTGGGCCACATCGAACAAGGACATTTTTATCCTAACCTAGCTTTTGATTCCACCTAAATAGAAGATCTCCTGAAAATAGAAACATAGTGGAGATTACTATTGTGTACACACAATATGCATTCTCCTCTTCTTTCTCCTCTTCTTCTCCTGGAGCAGAAGTAGGCTTTAATGTGCAGTAGCCATGCACCCAGACAAAAGATGTCTTTATTCTCTGATGGAGAAGATTCCATCTTCTCTTCCAGCTAGGTACAGACATGGGACTCAGTCCTGACTAATGAGATATAAGTGGAAACATTGTATGGGCGTTCAGATGTTTCCCTAAAGAGATAAGGCATTCCATGCTTTATCCTTTGATTCCGTTTGCTATGTACAGTGCAATTGCAATGGCTGGAGCTCCATTAGCCATTTTGGACTGTGAAAGGGAATAAATATAGAGCAGACCAAGAGCTGAGTCTAGTTCTGGATGTTCTACTTCCTGGGGAATAAATTTTATTTTTATTTGTGTACTTTAGTGCCAGTGCTGTGACTTGAATATGAGGTCTCTAGCTCTCACACAGCTTTTTTCACTAAAGGCTGGCCTTCTACTACTTGAGCTATGACCTCCACTTCTGTTTTTGGGGTTTTTTTGGTGGTCAGTTGGAGTTAAGCATCTACTGGGTTTTTCTGTCCAGATTGGCTTCAAATTGGGATCCTCAGATCTCAGCCTCCTGAGTAGCTGGATTACAGGTGTGAGCTACCAGTATTTAAGCCACTGTACTTTCTTAGATTTACATATTATTTGAACCAAGCCAGAAACAGTTCATCTACTTTTTCATTGGCGGGATTGTCTAAGTCTTTAACCCTGCCAGGTGAACACTTCAGGTATAGATACTAAAATAACCTGTTTTCTTGTGCACTTCTAAGCAATCTTGGTTCTGGGACAGTTAGTTGGGGTCAGTAAACAGTTGTCAAGGCTGAAGAGTTGGTGGGAAGGCATGGGAAAATATTTGACTCAAGAGGCAAAACACCACACTCCTTCCAGGGTTCGTGATAAATCCAGGAGAAATGGCCCTGCCTTCATTTATTTATTCATTTTAGAATGATGCTTAAAAATTCAACCTTTTGCTGGGCACTGGTGGCTCATGCCTGTAAACCCAGCTACACAGGAGGCTGAGATCTGAGGATCACGGTTCAAAGCCAGCCTGGGCAGGAAATCTGTGAGACTCTTATCTTCCCATTAATCACTCAAATAACTGGAAGTGGAGTTGTGGTGCAAATGGTAGAGTGCTTGCCTTGAGCTGAAGAGTTCAGGGTACAGTGCCCAGGCCCAGAGTTCAAGCCCCACGACTGACCAAAAAAGAAATTTAACCTTTTCTTTCCTCTCAGATCCAATGGTTTACACCTGTAATCCTAGCTGCTCAGGAGGCTGAGTCCCGAGGATCAAGGTTCAAAGCCATCTTGCTGATAAATCTGAACAATTCTTATCTCCAATTAACCAGCCCCCCTCCCCAAATTAAACCCAAAAGTGGAAGTGTGGTTATTTGGAGAAACAATGACAGGAACAGCTCCGAAAAGCTGTCTTTTTGTGAAGAAATATGCAGCTGTCTCTATCAGTAAGGTGGCTGTAGACTGAAGGTTTTCTTTTTTCTCTTCTTCTTTTTTTTTATCATGAGGCTTAAACTCAGGGCCTAGGCGCTGTCCCTGAGCTTTCTCACTGAAGGCTAGTGCTCTACCACTTTAAGCCACAGCACCACTTCTGGTTTTCTTGTGGTTAATTGGAGATAAGAATCTCACAGATTTTCCTACCCACACTAGCTTTGAACCAGGATCCTCAGATCTCACCCTCCCCAGTAGCTAGGATTACAGGTGTAAGCCACTGGTGCCCTGCTGGCAAAGGAGTTTCTAACTGCTAACCTGCTATCTGCATTGGACGAGTCTTCCCCTAGAAAGAAGACCCAGGGAGGCTGACACCTGGCTCAGCCAGCAGATCACAGCTGGCAGCCACCTGGGAGACTCATCTGCAGACAGGACAGCCGCTGTGGGTTGCTGCATGATCTTCCTCCAGAATAAAAGGTGCTGTGGAAGCTTTGAGCTACTATGAAGTGAGTGGTAATCACATTTCTACCATTTCCTGTCCCGTGCATGAATCCATTGGTAGGCCTCTCCTTTTCCTGTTTAATCCTGATAGGGTGGAGGACAATTTTCCTTTCATTCCTTCCCTGCCAAGAAGATCTTCCTATAAATATTGTCTGGACGAAGTCTTCTCTTCTGTTTTCAGCCATTACCCTATGGTTCTCTTCCTTCCTGAGGGGCTCTTAGACAATCCTACTCAGAGAAAGATCTGGCTTCAGTAGTGGTGGGGGAGAGGTGGGGGGGGGGGGGGAGGAAGAGCTGGTGGTGGTGTAGATTAAGTCCCTGTTTTGCTTTCTTCCAAAGTAGCAATCGACCTGTCCTACCCCTTAATCCCCCAGAGGTATTTCTGATTTATTCTGCCTCCATTTCCCCTCACCCTCCACTTCCCCGTTCCTCCATCTCTAAGACAGCTGGGCAGACATGTCTGTCACATGCTCTTCTCTCCTGAGCCTCCCAGAAACCCTTGGCTGAGCCTGGCAGAGGATTTGAATCAGGCCCAGTCCCATCCTCAAATTTGAATCTGCCAGTTGTACCCAGCAGGCCAAGACTGTCCCTAAAGTAGATGGCCGGAGGGAGGAATGTCTCAAAGCAAAGGAGACTCCCTGTTGAGGTCTGGGCAGAACTCTTTGCCAAGGGCAGCCAGGAGAGGGGTTTAATGGGACATCGATGCTTTAATGACAAAGATGATTTTTTTCTTATCTATTATTCATGTTTTTATTTCTGAGGTATTTCGGGTAAATTTTCTAGGTCTGATCTCCAGGGAGGACAAGAGAGGAAGAATGAATGCTGAGTGAACGTGGACAAGGGGTTGCGTTCCGGCACTCTGGTAGAGTGACTGTGGTGACAGTCAAGGGGCTGGTGTGGTGTCCTGCTGCTCCATTCCAACCCAGACCTGCTACTTTTTCCTGGCCACAAGTCAGTAAGTGGTCTGTGTAACACCTGTCACCTTGAAGTCCCCGGAGGCTCAAACATGAAGCCTTCTGTCCACACAACCCAGTCTAGAGGAACAACCCCACCGATCATTAGTTCTAAGGATCATACCCATTTTATGGAGAGGAACACTGAGTCACTCGGCCGCTTCTGTCTCACCGAACTGCTCAGTACGCACAGCTTCATTGGGAATGGCTCAGCCTCTGAGCCGTCTGAAACACTGTTTTCAGGTTGAATATGTACTTTCCCCTGACCATCGTAGAAGGCAGAGACACACACCAAACTCACAGGCTGGAGAATATTCTACCCGATCTCTGAGTCATTTTGAGGGCACATTCAAGGCTACCCAGATTCAAGGTGTTCCCCTGGTTGTGTAAGTTTTGAATGAATGGGTGGACACTTTCGCATATCAGAGCCTTGGCCCACTGAGAAAGGGCAACCTGAAACTAATTTTCTTATCCTGACCCCCAGGATTACTTATTTATTTGTTGATTGATTATTTATTAGCTGTTTTTCCGTATTTCCTTTGCCCAGCTTGGCTCTGGCTTCCTGTGTACTAAACCTATTGTGGTTGTTATGATGACTTCAGAATACATTGGATAGGTTCAGGAAGCTGAACCAGAGGATAGAACCAATAATTGAGGGAGGGGGGGAGGAGGGAGGGAGGGAGGGAGAAAGAGAGAGGGGAGGCATGAGAAAGGGAAGGAGAGAAAGAGGGAGAGAGTTTTCAAAGAAGAAAAAAAGCATCCCAGCTTCCCACAGTACCTGTTTCTGTACTGTACATTCTAATATCCCTGAAACAACGCATCTTTATTTGTAGCCCTTCGGTTTGACCAAGAGCAATAGATCTGTTAACCCTGCTGCTTCCCACAGTCTAAGGGACGATCTAAGCCCTTCTTTTTAACCCTTTCATCAAATATCACAGCATAAATTCCTTCCACCTCTTACCCCCCCCCCCCCCCCCCCCCGCCCCTCCTGCCGCCAACCCAACCCTCTACTCTAGCTTGATTTCTCCCTGCTACTAGTTTAGTATATTTATGGCACATGAGTCATCAAGCTATTGCCTGATTGGCTAAAAACCAAGCATCCCCGGGAAAGGGGGGGGGGGGGGGGAGGACCAGCAGTCAATTGAGGCTATTCTCAGCTTCATTCACAGATTTATTAGCTTGCACGCACATGCACACACACACACACACACGCAGAGGGAGAGAAATCATTTGGCAAAGTTCATTCATAAAAATTTCAACACTCCGGGTCCTTCTGCTACCCATGGGCTCTTGGTGGGAGGGGGGGAAGGCTCCCCAGAGGGGTACTGTGTGTGTGTGTGTGTGTGTGTGTGTGTGTGTGTGAGAGAGAGAGAGAGAGAGAGAGAGAGAGAGAGTGTCAGAGTCAGAGTCTCAGAGTCAGAGTCAGAGTCTGAAGGAGGGAATCTGAAGGCTTGAGGCCCAAGCAAGAGACAAAGTCTTTCAAGAGAGAGCTACCCTCATATATACATTGTAATTATTTCTTCTTCTTTGCCCTCTGCTCCTCCTCCTCCTCTCCCTCCTCCTCCTCCTCTCCTTCCTCCTCCTCCTCCTCCTTCCCCTCCTCCTCCTCCCCCTCCTCCTCCTCCCCTTTTCCTCCCCTCCTCCTCCTCCTCCTCCTCCTTCTTCTTCTTCTTCTTCTTCTTTTCTCTTCTTCTTCTTCTCTTCCTCTCCTCTCCTCCTCTTCCTCCTCTTCCTCTCCTCCTCTTCTCCTCCTCTTCCTCCTCTCCTCCTCCTCCTCCTCTCCTCTTCCTCCTCCCCTCCTCCTCTTCCTCCTCCTCCTCCCCCTCCTCTTCTCTTCCTCCTCCTCCTGCTCCTCCCCCCTCCTCCTCTTCTTCTCCTCCTCCCTCTCCTCTTCTTTTCCTCCTCCTCCTCCTCTCCTCCTCCTCTTCTACTTCTCCTCCTCCTCCTCCTTCTTCTTCTCCTCCTCCTCCTCTCCTCTTCCTCCTCCTCCTCTTCCTTCTCTCCTCTTCCTCCTCCTCCTCCTCCTCCTCTCCTCCTGTCCTCCTCTTCCCCCTCTTCCTCCTCTCCTCCTCCTCCTCCTCCTCCTCCTCCTCCTCCTCCTCCTCCTCCTCCTCCTCCTCTCCTCCTGTCCTCCTCTTCCCCCTCCTCCTCCTCTTCCCCCCTCCTCCTCCTCCTCCTCCTCCTCTCCTCCTCCTCCTCCTCCTCCTCCTCCTCCTCCTCTTCCTCTCCTCCTGTCCTCCTCTTCCCCCTCTTCCTCCTCTCCTCCTCCTCCTCCTCCTCCTCCTCCTCCTCCTCCTCTCCTCCTGTCCTCCTCTTCCCCCTCCTCCTCCTCCTCCTCCTCCTCCTCCTTTTCTTCCTCCCCCCCCTTCTTCAAGTTGAACAATCTTTGGGACCAATAAAGGGTTAAGCGGCTAGTCTTCGCCCCGCCCTGCCGGTGCAGGTTAGAAAGTTCCTGCGGGCCAGGCCGCAGAGGAGGCCGGTGCGGTGCGGTGCGGTGCGGTGCGGTGCGGTGCGGTGCGGTGCGGTGCGGTGCGGTGCTGGCGGTGACTATTTCAGCGTAGGCTCCTCCAAGGCTCAGAGATGCGCGGGACCGGCTGGGTTTGGTGAGCAAGAGTTAGGGGTGAGCGGCCCCCCCCCCGGATTTCCCCATCCTGAGCCTGGCTCCGGGGCGCCCCCGCACTGCCCCGCACTGGCCCCGCACTGCCCGGCCCGCGGGGAGGGGCTGAGATCGGAGCCCTGGGGCGCGCGCGTGTGTGCGTGTGAGCGCGTGTGTGAGCGCGTGTAGGGGTGGCGGGGGGGGGGTCCCCCGGGCTGTCACCCCGAAGCGCCCGCGCCAACCCAGTGTCCCCGGGGGGTGGGAGGGGGAGGGGAGGGGAGGGCAGGGCAGGGGAGGGCCGGGGAGGGGAGGGCAGGGGGAGGGCCCGGGGAGGGGGAGGGGCAGGGGAGGGCCGGGGAGGGGAGGGGAGGGGAGGGCCGGGCAGGGGGAGGGGGGAGGGCAGGGGAGGGCAGGGCAGGGGAGGGGAGGGCCCGGGGAGGGGGCGGGGTGGAGACCGCGTGGGGAGGAGGGACACGTCCGTCCGCCCGGCGATGTCCGGCTCGTGGCTCGGCGGGACCGCCGGCCGCCACCGCGTGCCTCAGTTTCCCGTTTGAGCCCCGCCCTCGCCCCCCAGGCTGGGGAAAGGCTATGCGAGCCGGGGGTGGCGCTGCGCCGCAGGGGCCGTGCGGACCCCCGGGGATGCTGCACCGGGCCAAGTACAGCCGCTTTCGGAACGAGTCGGTCAGCTCCCTGGACGAGGGCCCCGCGGGGCCCCAAGGGCTCGCCGCCGGCCGCCCGCTGCCCCGCGCGCCCCGGCCCCGCGCCGCGCGCCCCCCGCGCCCCGCCGCGCCCCCCCGCGCCCCGCCGCCCCGCGCAGGCCCCCACCCCCGCTGTGCCCCTGGATCCCCGCGCCCTGGCCGGCCTGAAGCTCACCCACCCCGGCCGCCCTGTGGAGTCTGAGAAACTTCTGCCTCGGCCCCGAGAGAGCCTGCCCCGGCTGAAGCTGCAGGAGAGCCTCGAACCCCCCGACGGCCGCTGCTCCGCGCGGGGGAGCCGGGGACGGCCGCCCAGGGAGCCGGCCCGGGGCCGCGCCGCCACCGCCACCGCCCACCACCATCATCGCCACCGCCGCCACCGCCACCCGCCCACCATCATCACCACCGCCGCCACCGCCGCCCTCCTCCTCCACCTCCGACCTGCCCGGCGCCGGCGCGACCTCCTCCTCCTCCTCCTCCTCGGCTGCTTCCTCTCCCTCCCCGATGCCTGCCCCGCTTCCTGGACCCCGGGCCCGCCAGGACAGACACTTCCCCCCAAACACTTGTTGGGCCTGGGCATGAACTACTGCGTGAGGGTAAGTCCCCAGCCCGCAGGGAGGGGGCAGGGGGCAGGGGGGCTCTGCTGGGCCTAGGCCTGCAACAGGACCTGGCCTGGGGGTTCTGGGGTTCGAGAGGAAAAGACACTGGGCTTCGTCCAACAGGAGAAGGGAAGCGAGCTCTTGGCTTGAACCTAAGCAACCCCCTAATAGGGAGTAGGCCTGCGCCCGGGGTGGTGGGGGGCTGTGGGTCCAAGACTTGGGCAGGGGGTGCAGTATAGGGGTGTGTGTGTGTGTGTGTGTGGTGTGTGTGTGTGTGTGTCTGGATGGGGTACCTGGTTGGCCCCCCTTGCTAGATTTTTAAGCATCCTGAAGAATTTCAAGTTAGATGAAGCGATTCAAAGCGACTGAGTTAGACCGGCCATTTTTATGTCTCCCAAGTGAATACAGTTACTAGGTCTGCCTTACAGGATCGCAAGCAAGGGGCTTGGGTTTGTTTTAATTTAAAAAAAGAAAAGAAATTCCACACACACTTCCCAAACCAGAGCTGAGTCCGGCACTAGAGAGACCAAGAGGAGCTACTCTTAGTACTTGACCACACGGAAACCGGTAAGATCTGATCCATGAGCGATGTGCAAAACCAAAGCCCTTCCTGGCCTGGCAGCTGGTCCTTATCTAAGGATCTGGTCCTCACCCAGAGCTCAGAAGCCTAGGGATGTGTATGAAGTAGTAAGAGCAATCATTAATCACTGGAAGCTAGTGTGAGGCTGAGGAAGGCATTTGGAAAACAGGACAGGTGTGTGTGTGTGTGTGAGAGATGTGGGATCCATTCAGAGGGATTCAGGAGAAGGGTATATTTCGATAGAATGATCAGATCTTGATGGTAGGGTGGGGGGTGGAGGAGGTTTTGGGGAGGAGGGGGAAGGGGAAGATTCCCAGCAGGGAAAAGAATAAGATCAAAGTGGCTTCAGGAAGCATCCACAGAATAGAATAGTGAATGACACCGAGAGAGAGAGAGAAAGAGTTCAGAACACAGTGCTCAAGCCAGCATGAGCTGAATAAAGATGAACACAGATCATGGATTGTTGAGGTCAGATGGGCAGAGGTCCATAGCTCCCCATTGCCAGTAAAAGAAGTTATGAACTTGGATTGGTGACCCAAAAACCTTTCTAGGTTTGTAGGTAAGTCTTTTTTTGGGGGGGGAGGGGTGCTGGTAGGGCTTTTATGCCATCTGGGTGCTGTGCCTTCACTTTTTCCATTCACGGTAGGCACGCTGCCATTTGGGCTTTTGGGTGGTTAATTACAGACAAATGTCAGGGCTGGGAAGGTGGCTCAGTGGTAGAGCACTTGCCTTGCATGGATGAGGCCCTGGGTTCGATTCCTCAGCACCACATAAGCAAAAAGAAAAAAAAAGCCGGAAGTGGCACTGTGGCTCAAGTGGTAGAGCGCTAGCCTTGAGCTGAAGAGCTGAGGGACAGGCCCAGAGTTCAGGCCCCAAGACCGGACCCCCCCCCCAAAAAAAAAAAAACAACAGACACAAATGTCATACGTTTTTCTTTTTTTCCTTCCTTGGGTTGTCTATGAACCATGATCCTTAGATCTCAGACTCCCAAGTAGCTAGGATTACAGGCAGGAGCCGCACAGCTATAAATCATTTCTTAATGAAAGTAGATTTAGAAAGGTCAGTCCGTTGAGCTTGATGTGGATGGGAGCAGGAAGAGACAGGTGGCTGGGAGGTCAAAGAGGAATTGTTACTTAGCGAGGTGGTGGTGGATGATAATGGAAGGTTGTAAAACAGAGTTAAGTCAATGGGGGGAAACAGGGTAAATCAGGAAGTAGAAGAGTTCGTGCTAAGTTTACTCTGGACGTACTAAATTAATATCTCATGGTGCTAATATGCAGGTAGGCAGTCATGTGAGATTAGCCCTCTGCTGAGATGTCAGACCTGAAGGTACAAACATGAACATCAGAACAGGAAAGAGTATCCTGAATGACAGCTAGAATCTCAAGGAAGGTCAAATGATGGGTCCAGGGAAAGCATAGCAGGCAAGACTTGCCAATGGTACCTATAATCTCAAAGAGATAAAGATGTAGAACTCAGCTCTTATCCACCCCCCACCCCTTCCCCACTCAGTGAGTGGCCTAGACTAGAAATGTTTGGTTGTATCTACTGAAAAAGTAAGTTCCTGGTCTTTTCCTACTTGTCACACTTCCGTGTACACCGTGAGTTGGAGTCACTCTTCAAGCCCAATGCAGATCCTCTACCCTCTGCAGCTGCCTTGATTTCCCTCTTGGGCTTCCCCACACCTCCCCACTACCCACATATCAGTATAATGTTTAAGTTTAAAAA
The DNA here is from genome assembly GCF_019054845.1 of Dipodomys spectabilis. NCBI lineage: Eukaryota > Metazoa > Chordata > Mammalia > Rodentia > Heteromyidae > Dipodomys > Dipodomys spectabilis. The sequence continues at coordinate 9,332,174 of NW_024870785.1, read as the reverse complement.
AAGAAGAGTTACTGTGGGATTTCCATTTTTCCACTGGGAAATGCCCTTGCTGGCATTTGAGGTGTTTAATGAGGACACCAGCTGTCTCTTCATAGCAATGGCTTCTGACCCCTGTGACACAGATATCCACAGGGTATTGCCATTTGTTTGACATATGATGCCAGTTAACAACCTCTCTTACAAGAAACAACTTAGTGTGTGCGTGCGTGTATGTGCCAGTAATGGGGCCTTAAACTCAGGACCTTGTAATCTTGCTTTGTTTTTCATTCAAGGCTGATGCTCTACCACTTCAGCTACATCTCCACTTCTGACTTTTTGGTGTTCATTGGAGATAAGAGACACTCAGATTTTTTTGCCCTGGCTGGCTTTGAACTTTGATCCTCAGATCTTAGGCTTCTTGACTAGCTAGGATTACAGGTGTGAGCCATTATCACCTGGCTTGAGTTTATTATTGGTAATTTTTAGAGAATCCTAACTTTGAAAGAAGGAAGGATTGAATGTGTCGTTACCAAATTCAGTGTCCCTATGGGGGAAAGGGAATCCCAAATAAATAATTTTTTTAAGGTTATACATGTGAGGTCAAAGACATAGTGAGTTCTGGATGCAAGTCTCTCATGCCCCAGTCTTTGCTTACTTTGAGATGTGAACCAGATTTTTTAAAAATCAAATACCAACCTACTAATTTACACTGAAAAAATTATTGTACCAACTGAACCACAGTTAGGATCTAAACCAAGCTTGCTTGGGGTTGATGAATTCAAATCAGAAAAGGTATGACGTTCTTTTTGCTGATTAATTCGAGATAAGAGTCTCACAGACCTTCCTGCCCAGACTGGCTTTGAACCTTGATCCTCAGGTCTCAGCCTCCTGAGTAGTTAGGATTACAGGCTTGAACCACTGGCGCCCCAGGCAGATTAAAGTTCTTATTGGCTTATAGACATAGAGCTAGTGGACTTAGTAATAAAGGTCATGGGGCTAGAATTCTAGGCCTGAGCACTGTCCCTGAGCTCTTCAGCTTAAGGTGACCGCTCTACCATTTGAGCCACAGCGCTACTTCCGGCTTTTTCTGTTTTTGTGGTGCTGAGGAATCGAACCCAGTGCCTCAGGCATGCAAGGCAAGTACTCTACCACTGAGCCACCTTCCCAGCCCTACTCCATTCTTATGTAATAGGAACCAGTTGTTTGGCAGAAACTGTCCCATGCATTGGACATTGATGAATGAACTGGAGCAAGGCCTATTTCATTCTAGAAACTTTCATTCTAGAGAATAAAGAGAGGCCCTCATAAAACAAGCCCGTAAGTATAGTATCTCAGATGGTAAAAAGTGTTACGAAGAGCCATAAAGCAAGGGAAGTAGAAAAGCGGGTTGGTTGAGTAGAGATGGAAGTTACTCCTTTTGTGTGAGGAACTGGCATTGCTATAGCATGTCTTTGTTTTCTTACATCTTTATCTGTTGTAACTGGAAGTGTATTTTCCCTAAGTTAGAGTTGACTTTGAGTTGAATTATCTCTCTCTCTCTCTCTGGGTCTTGAACTCTGGGCCTGGGCGCTGTCCCTCACCTCTTCAGCTCAAGGCTAGCATTCTACCACTTGAGCCACGGTGCCACTTCTGGCCTTTTCTGTTTATGTGGTGCTGAGGAATCGAACCCAGGGCCTCACGCACGCGAGGCAAGCACTCTACCACTGAGCCACCTTCCCAGCCCAAAAAAGTTATTTAACCCAAGCTGGGTGTGAATGGCTACCACTCAGATGCCTGTAATCCTAGCAACTCCACAGGCTGAGATCTGAGGATTGTGGTTCAAAGCCAGGCCATGAGACTCTTATCTCTGATTAACAATCAAATGGCTAGAAGTAGGTATAGCTAAAGTGGTAAAGCACTAGCTCTACCATTGAAATGGTCATGGATAGCGACCAGGTCCTGAGTTCAAGTCTCATACGGATAGTACGTTGGGCCAAGACTTACACAATATGCATGGACTGGCTTCTATTTTGCTCATCTTCTAAAACCCTTGGGGTGGAGTCATTCTCCCAATATGGCTTCCTCTCGCTTCCATTTCTATTCATCTAAAAGTCAATACTATGGCATGCATGGATGGGGCTCAACTGATTGTGGTTTGCCCTATGAAGTGTTCATCACCAGGACAAGAGAGCTAAGTGGTACCCACGGATACAGCC